>NC_139467.1:24070000-24545000 GCF_057233095.1 Heloderma suspectum
TGCCCCAACTGGAGTCCTCCTCCTCAGAGGAGGAGGAGGAGCTAGAGGCCCCAGAAGCCCAAGATACCCCAGACCAGGGACTGCCACCAGACCCACAGGAGCCTGAACCCTTAGGGGAAGTGGCTGCAGGGCCATCTTTGTCAAGAGAAGGGGACTCTGCCTCTGAGGCAGAAGCTGAGGCACCCCCTGATCCCTGGGAGCATCATTGCCTCAAGCGACAGGCTAGCAGGGCTCCTGTGTGAAGGAGTACTTGCCTCCAGAAAAGGAGTAGGCTCTGGAAAGGGAGCTCTGATTGCTGCAGCTGAGCTCTGGGTGGGTCTGGCTGGGTCTGGGATTAAAGGCCTTCACTAGAAACCCAGCCAGCATTGGATCAGCTTGGTCCATCCAGCCTCTGCCATGTGCCTTGCCTCCTGAATTGTGCTCTGTGTCTGATGCTCTGTTTCCTGACCTTTTCGACTGCTCAGCAACCCTGATTCTGGATCACGTAACGTACCTGACTGTTTTATTGTGTTTGACCTCTGATTTGTGATCATGACGACTCCTGCTGCAGCCTGATCCTTTTTGCCTGACTGACTGCCAGTGTTCTGACCTCTGCCTGGATTTTGACCACTCCTGCCTTAGCTTAAACCTCCTTGGACTGAAACCTGTGTGCTTGGCCATTGGCTTGTGGTTCCTTTGTTTGTTAAGTATTTTCCAAAATTTGCAAATTTCTTCATGTATGGGATGGAAAGAACTTGAGACTTTAACATTTTGAATGCAAGAGAAAGCACACCTGACAGAGAAAGCAAGACTAACAGATCCATCCATCCCTGTGTAATTGTGCAATGGATGGTAAGATCCCAGTAGTACCTTCCCTCACCTCAAAAAAGGAACACCACGGTTATTGCCACCCAAACATTCCCTTAGATTCAGATTGCCCCCAAAATTTGCCCCCCACATTTACCCCCCACATTTTTTGTGAAAGTTTTTGCCAAAGTTTTGCCAATTTTTTTGGCAATTTTTAGCTTTTTTTTTTTTTGCAAAATTTGCAAAATTTTGCCATTTTTGCCAAATTTGCCCCCCAATTTTAGATTTCTTCCCGAACACCCCCCTTTAGATTCAGATTTTTTCCAATTCCCCCCCCCCAGGTTTTGGTGGATTTTTGGCAATTTGTTCAGCAAAATTTGCCAATTTTGCCATATTTGCCCCCCCAAATTTGCCCTCCGAATTTTAGAGTTGCCTCCCAAACACACCCCTTTAGATTCAGTCCCCCCCCCTTTAGATACTCATCATCGCACAGCTTTGACCCCTGTGACAAATCTGAAGATTTGGAGGTCTGTGAGGTAGGGCAGCTGAAGAGGATTGTTACCTCTTGCATCCTTTCAGGCAGGGGTATCAAACCTCTTTCAGCCTGAGGGCTGCATTCAGTCCCAGAGAAGCTCTCATGGGAAGCATTCCAGTGGTCAGCAGAATGGAAGCAAAAGCAGGCCTGGTCAAAATACCAAAAATTCCAGCATATTTTAGTTTGAAGCAATTACTGCCAGTAACTGAGCCTTAGGAGAGCCATGTCAACCCTTTAGAATGGGGAAAGGAACTGTGCAAAAGCCAGGAAACTACCAAATGATTGGTGGTTGGGGAAAGGGGCATAGTCCTCTAGGGAAGGCGAAAGGGCTGGATCAGGACCCCAGGCAGATTGGATTTGGCCGACAATCCTGAGATTTATACCCTTTGCATCGAGCAAGCAGCACACAGCCTGAAATCGCACACTCTATAGCAGTGGCATATTTTGAACTGCTGATAACCTGTTGCAGGCCAATTATGTTTTCTGAGTATTTCTTTAACCAAAGGACAAACACCCTCTCAGTGCATAAATGAGCAGAGGACAGATGATGGCAGGATAAATCGATACTGCAGGCAGCAGGCAGACAGCAGAGGGAGTGAGGCTCATGATGTGGTCCGTGCTAGGAGAATAAGGGTCTTACCAACATGTCCCTAATTTTGTCAATGAAAGTTTGGAGGGTGTTCAGGCCCCAGCATTGTGGGTACACAAAAATGTGACCAGCCTTAGTCCACGTCTGCTTCTTTTGGTCAGGGGCAGCCCCACTCTGGTGAGATCTTGGTCTAATACATTTAAAAAAGGAAGGAAGGAAGGAAGGAAGGAAGGAAGGAAGGAAGGAAGGAAGAAAGAAAGAAAGAAAGAAAGAAAGAAAGAGTCATATTATTAGAATAGAGGGAGGTTCCTCCCACACAAGTGCCTGGAGTTCCATTTCGCTCCAGTGCACAGCAGCCCTTTGAGGGACACGTTCCAGAGATAAAGAGTGTACAGGCCACACGGCTGTACTTTCAAGTACATCGCAGCTCCTGCTCCCTCTCCCCGTGCCCTGCCCTGGTGAGAGCCTTTACGGGAAGAGAGCCATGCCTGTTTCCCACATCCCTCCTACACGTCAGCCCCTCCTGCATTCCAACATTTCCACAAAGGCACCCTAGCTTATTACGATAACAAACCAAACCCTGAATGTTTGGGCCAATCAGACTCTACTTGGGAATTGTGACCATATTATCCCTACTCATTGTGGGGTGGGCCCAATAATTTTCTGGTCCCTGCAGGGTGAGGGATGTGAAGGCTGCTGTGATCTTCTCCTTGGTCATCACTGAACACACTCTCAGAGAGGCAGGCAAATAGGCAGCGACAACAAGGAAGAGATGGAGCAGGCTCCAGAAGATAGCAGTGCATCCCCACCCACCACCCCGCTGAGGAGTGGGCCTTTGCAGGTGCCCAACAATACTGACCCCCTAACGCTGGCTCCCTATCCCTTTTTTCCCCCTTTAGAGCAGATATTGTTAGGGATGCCTCCTTAAAGATGCTGTTAGGAAGGTACTAGCATAGCTTCCAACACACATGTGCCTATCCAGGTGATCATATTTGTTTTTTCTGAACATATTTTTGAGTTGCAGCTATTCCAGAAGCACAACCAGATTCACTGTAAGTGGGACTGGAGAAGATGGAGTGGGCTTATTTTCTGTTGCTCAGGAGGGCAGAACTAGAACTGTCAGGTTGGAAAGTGCAAGGAAGCAGATTTTTGTTAAACATAATAAGGTGAAACTTCCTAATAGTAAGAGCTGTTTGGAACTTGAACAATTCACTTAAGGAGGTGCTGAGATTCTTCTTCAGTAGGTATTTAAGTGGAGGCTGGATGGTCCTGTGTCTGGGATGCAAGATTCCTGCACTGAGTAGGGGGTATGACTATTATTATTATTATTATTATTATTATTATTATTATTATTATTATTATTATATCCCACCTTTTTCTCAATACTGGGACTCAAGGTGGCTTTACAACATTAAAACTTCTACAATTAAAACCTATAAATAGCAGTATACAAAAGTTAAAAATATAATTAAATCATCAATAGTATTAAAATTGTATAAAATATAATAATGATGATGAATCATATCTCTATACTGCCCCATAGCCAAGGCTGTCTGGGCAGTTTACAATGATTAAAAACATTAATCATTAAATTACAGTAAAAAAAAATACAGTGTAAAAGTTTTAAAAACCATTTACATAGAACACACTAACACTATACATGAAGACACCATATATCTAAACATAACATTGAACACTCAGCCATAAAAGACAAATCCAGGACTGACTGAGAACTCATCATGTGCTTCCAAATGCCTGAGAAAAGAGATAGATCTTAACCGGGCACGGAAAAGATAACAAAATTGGTGCCAAGTGGGCCCCATCAGGGAGATCACAGTTGGGGGGCCACCACTCAAAAGGCCCTTTCTCTTGTCACCTTCCAAGCCTCCCTCAGAGGAGGCACTCAGAGGAGGGCCTTGGATGCTGAACTTAGAAATGGGGTAGGTTCATGTCAGGAGAGGCGCTCCATCAGGAATTGCAGTCCCGAGCTGTGTATTTTGCAAGCAAAAACAAAATTCCCATACATCCCTTAAAAAAACGAATCAGAGATTGTCTCAGGAAGACAAACAGATAATTCATTGCACAGACTGATCAAGCCACTGTGATTATATGCATCCCGTGGAAGCAAATTGATGTTGCTCATTTTGAAGTAGAGCTTTTCTTCTCACACTTCCACCATCCCACCCACCCCCTCCTTCCCCCAATGAAAGCTATTGAACTACATTTTCTGCAGACAGACAGATGGAAAGATATCTCTGTGCCCTTTTTCCCATGCTGAGCATAATGGCTGGAATTTGCATCTAACTGCCAAGCATTACCATGAGACATGATGACCTCCACGTTTCTCAAGAGAGAAAATGGCCAGCGGAGACCCCCCCAAAAGCAGTTAACTGAGGGGAATCACTCCCCTGCATCTTCTAATCCTGTGCTATATCTGCAGTGTTACATTCTGTGCCACATTTTCTGCTCAGCTGCCTTCAACACAGCTGTGCACCTAGATGGGTTCAAAGGCCCGACAGGACAATAAAATGTAGCTTCATCATAAAAAACACATTTCTGCATTTTTCAGTAGCTGCCTGGAGCACACTAAGCTCCAGGGGACGCCTGAGTTGGTTCTGTGGAATCACACTAGAAAAATAACTCTCCATGGCTCAGACATGTTGATGTTATTTATTTTTATTTATTTCATTTCTATACCACCCAATAGCTGAAGCTGTCTGGGCAGTTCACAAAAATTTACACCGGAGAGCGCAGCATAAAATAATATAAAGTATGAAAGCTTAAAATCACAAAATAACAGTACAGCCAGAATAAAACCTAGCAGCAATGCAGGGATTTAAAATACAGCCTTAAAAGACCAGAGCACAAAGACTAGGAAGCTAAAATGTTAAATACTGAGAGATTAAAAAGGTCTTCACTTGCTGCTGGAAGGAGTACAATGTAGGAGCCAGGCGAACCTCTCTAGGGAGCTCGTTTCACAGCTCGGGCGCCACAGCAGAAAAGGCCCTCTTTCTGGTAGCCACCCACCTCACTTCCTTTGGCGGGGGCTCACAAAGGATGTTAAGGGCTTTTCTGCACGCTGTTCTTTGTTTGTTTGTAAGTAGAGATGGGGGAGAAATCCACCATGGACCCCAATGAGGCTGGATTCCAAGAATCTGGTCCCATTGGGGCCCGTGGCAGAATGGAGCACTCACCTCTGCCTCCGTATGGAATCCATCCGGGTTGGCTCCGTCGCTGCCTCAATCCTGTGGAGCTGGCTGCCTGCTCCACATCCCTGGCGAATGTAGGTACAGCCAGCAGCTATCACTGTGCTGTATCGCTGTAAGTCAGGCTCTGGACACAAGTGGTGGAGTGGGCACCATTTTCGGCCATAAAGCTGGTAGATTAGCCTAAATGCAGCCGTAAATGGCTGCATTTAGGCTAATCTACCAGCTTTACAGGCACAAATGGCACCCACTATGCCATTTGCATCCGGAGCCGGACTTACAGCGATATGGCATGGCAATGGCTGCTGGCTGTATTGACTTTCGCCAGCGAAGCAGAGCTGGAGGCTGGCTCCGCAGGATCGAGGCAGAGCGGAGCCAGCCTGGACAGATTCAAGGGGGGAGGAATGGATCGCTCCCCCCCCCCCGTGGACACCATCGCAGAACGGACGGTGAGTGATCCGCCCACCCCTATTTGTAAGTAATTCACAGTTATGGATTTTGCCTATGTGCTATGGAGTCATTGCATTTTTCTATACCATCAACAAATCACTACAGGCTGGATCTAGATTGAATCATACTTAGAGTAGATCCATTGAAGTCAATGGGATGTAATTTATTTGTTGATTGATTGATTTCTATACCACCCAATAGCTGAAGCTCTAGTTTAGTCATGGCTAACTCAAGCCCAATTTATTTAATTGGGTCTACTCTAAGTATGACTAAATAGGGATCCAACGCTTATATTTTGTACCAAGGACAATACATTTCTGAGATAACACGTCTCTTCTTCATGCTGTGTTCCCCTTATTGGAAATCCATGCCACACTGATCCATGCTTCCCTAGCCTTCCCTGATCTGGTGGTGCCCTCTAGAAGTTTTGGACTACAACTGGGTGGCTTGTGGGAGCTGTCGTCTAAAATGCCTAGAGGGTACCAGGTTGGGGAAGGCTGCTCTATAATCAACAATGATGATGCTGCTGTCCTTGAAAATGGTTCAGAAGCTTCATCTGGCACCAGGGTGCACAGCCTTTGGCCTTAGAGCAGCATGTGGCACGAGGCTGCTCCCTGTGTAACCCCCAAAACCAGCAGGACCCCAACCACTTTGCCCCACAGCCCAGATGAAAAATTGATGCCCCCTACCACTGTGGTGGCATTCACTGTGGAATCATAGCATACTAGGGTTGGAAGGGGCCTATAAGACCATCAAGTCCAACCCCTTGCTCAATGCAGGAATCCAAGTCAAACCATGCCTGACAGATGGCTGTCCAGCCTCGTCTTGAAGGCCTTCAATGTGGGAGAGCCCACCACCTCCCTAGGGAAAGTTCCATTGTCGTATTGCTGTAACGGTCAGGAAGTTTTTCCTGATGTTCAGCTGGAATCTGGCTTCCTGTCACTTGAGCCCATTTATTCCATGTCCTGCACTCTGGGATGATCGAGAAGAGATCCTGGCCTTCCTCTCTGTGACTTTCAAGTACTTGAACAGCACTATCCTATCTCCCTTCAGGCTTCTCTTCTCAAGGCTAAACATACCAAGTTCTTTCACTCTCTCTTCATAGGGCTTTGTTTCCAGTCCCCTGATCATCTTCGTTGCCCTCCTCTGAACCCTCTCCAGTTTCTCTGCATCCTTCTTATAGTCTGGCACCCAGAAATGGACACAGTACTGAAGATGGGGCCCAAGCAGTGCTGAGTAGAGGGGAACTAGTACTTCACATGATTTGGAAGCTTCTATTAATGCAGCCCACAATCGCATTTGCCTTGTTTTCAGCCACATCACATGGTTGGCTCCTATTCAGCTTGTGATCTACAACAATTCCAAGATCCTTCTTGCTTGTAGTGTTGTTGAGCCAAGTATCGCCCATCTTGTAACTGTGCTTTTGGTTTCTTTTTCCTAGGTGCAGAACTTGGCATTTATCCCTTTTAAATTTCATTCCGTTGTTTTCTGAATTCAAGAAGATTTTACCTCCTCCTCCTCCACCACCACCACCACCCCAATGTAGGGATGTCAGAGAATTCCGTGACAGTTCTCGGTGAGGCCGAATGTCAGTGCATTTGGCCCCCCGAAAACCATCGTGGAACGAATCCCCTGCCCCCCCCAACCCACGAAAGGCGCGTGGGGCAAAGTGCCCGCCGCCCCCACCCCACAAAAGGCGTGCAAAATGGAGAACTTACCTGCTCCCATCCGCGCTGCTGTGTGAATGGCAGCTGTCCTGCAGCTGCCATTCGCTTCCTCCTTCTTCAGCCGTGATAGGCTACGTAAATACTTACGTAGCCTATCATGACTAATGCAGGGATGCCATTTATATCCCTGCGGAGGCCATGATAGGCTACCTAAGTATTTACGTAGCCTATCACAGCAGGGGGGAAGGGAAACCCCAGCATACGCAAATGGCGGTAGCCAACGCCATTTGCGTACGCTGGGGCTTTTTCCCCCCTGCCGTGATAGGCTACATAAATATTTATATAGCCTATCACGGCAAAGGGGAAAAAAACCCAGCCTATGCAAATGGCGGCAGCTACCGCCATTTGCATACGCTGGGGTTTTCTCCCTGCCGTGGTAGGCTACGTAAATATTTACGTAGCCTATCACGGCTCACTACAGGGATGCAAATGACGGCGGCTACGACAGCGGCCATTTGCGTCCCTGCAGGGCTGCCCAGCAGCCGAATGTCCAGCTGCGGGCGGCTGGAGCTGGCCGGCAGCTCCGTGGCTTGGCCGAGGAGCAGAGCCGGCCAGCCAGGATTCCGGGGGAGGGATGGACCATCTCCCCCCACCTGGGGAACCCGGCGGAGCCAGGTAAGTGGGGTTTCACACACCCCTACCCCAGTGATCCCTAGATCTCAGTGGGCAGGGAAAAGAGAGGGAGAACAGTGTGTGCATGTGCATGTGTGTGTGGCCTCTGGCTCCCCAGCTGACACTGGATTCAGCCCTTGGGGCCAAAAAGGTTGTGTACCTTTCATCTTTCACATAATGCCACTGCTTACCACCTGCCTAAAGCTGGGAGGTTAGAGTGCAATCAAAGCCTGGCATCAACCCCTGGTAGGTTCAGGTAGTTGCCAAGGCCCAGCGTGCTGGGAGGGCTTACTACTGATGGCTGCTGTGAAAGTTTGAGGCCTAGAGGCAAAGGAAATAAGGTCAGGCTTAGAGGCCTGGGTTTTTCTGTTTGAAGGACGTGACCCTGAGAGGAATAGTTTCATTTCCCCAGCTAAGTTTCAGTTTCGTTTCCCCAGTAAAGTTTCATTTCTTCAGATTTGAAGTGGTACTTTTTGTTTTAGGAGAGGAGGGTATATAAAAGGGAGTCAGAAAGACCAGGGCAGTAAGACCAGAGTCAGGAGACCAGAGCCTGAAGAGGGAACAGGAAGAAGCAGCCTAGAGGAATCTAAGTACAGCTAGGTTAAAGGAACTTGCATTTTACAACTTTTATTTTCTTTTAAGGTATTTTGTATCACTCAGCTCTATTATGCTAGTTGTGATTTGCTAGCTTTACATTAACCAGTAAATTGTTGTAGTTAAACCCTGTGTCTAGAGTGTCAGTCACCCCACATTTACAGCCTAAACCATGTTACTAGGAAAGGGAAGTTTAAAAGAAGGAAGGGGGGTTCTCTTAAGGGGGCAAGAGATCCTTAAGGAGTTGCTCAGGGGATCCAAGTATTGATGCTGGAGAAATCCACCATGGAGTCAAATGAGGCTGGACTCCAAAGAATCCAAAGACTCCAAAGAATCCAGTCCAAAGCGGACCAGCCGCACTCACCTCCAGGTCTGGAGGACTTCCCGCAAGGCAGCTCTCCACCTTCCTATAAAACATGATACACTAATGGCGTATTGTATGGCATTTGTGGATGTAAAGCACTTATGGCTAAATGCAGCCATAAAAAGCTCCAGTTTAGGTAGAAGTAAGTGCTTTATGGCTGTAAATGGTGAAAAATACTCCATTAACAGGTGCAATTTTCCCGTGATATGGCAGCTGCCATCAGTATATTGCATTTTATAGGAAGACAGAGAGCCACTCTGCTAACTCCAGCAGATGCGGCAGGACACCGGAGGACTCTGAAGGGCTCCAAGCAGCCCGAATTGCCCTACAACAGACCCTTCCCCCCTGGACCCTCCCCCCCTTGGACCAGATACATCCCTAGATCCAAGTCATAAGGGGAACCCTGACAGCGTCCCTGGGCCCTGCTTGCACAATTGTTCCTTTTTCCAGCTGACATTTTGGTTTCCTACATTGGCCCAAGGCAGTGCTGCTGCAGAGCATGGCTGGACAACCTTGCTCTCCCTGAGTGCCACACGTACCAGGTGGTGGGTGCATACACATGGACACACATACACACACAGGGCAATGGGATCACTGGGGAAGGGGAGGTGAAAGCTTCTTTCCCTTCCCCAGCAATCCTGGCTGCTTCAGGGTCACTGCAGGAGGGACAGGCTAAAGACTCCTTCCTACAGTAGCAACTGTGATCAGGATCTCTGCTTCCCTGCAGTAATTAGAAGCAAGGAAGCGATAGTCCCAGAGGCTATGGGGTCATTGGAGGAGAGGGAGGCTAAAGTCACCCCTCCCTAGCTTCCCCAGTTGGGACAGCTTTTCCCTGCAGCCCAGCTGATCAAGTGGGTGGAGCTTACCGTGGCTTGTGCAGGTTGCATGTGGCCAGAGGTAGCCAACCCCTGGTCTGGACCATTGTGGGAAATTAAGTTGGTGGCCATGGCAGGGGTTTCTGGGGACTCCAAAGCAGACTGTCTTGATTCCTTCCTGAAGCATCAGCCAGGATTTGGACCCAATGGAGAAGGAGCTCATTGGCTCCAGAACATGGATGCCATCTACAGAGGTGTATAGGGTTGTGCAAATCAATAAAATCTGAGCTTGTCATGGTTTGCCACATTCCACATCGAAGCTCTTTCCTTCTGACTCATGTCTGTATCAGATGGAGAGGTTTTTTTCCCTCGTACAAATATTTCATGCATATTTCTGTGCACAGCTTTCCAAATGTACATATCAGTTGTGTACACTTTTGAAATGCATGCATTCCCCCACCCACATTGGTTAAGGTGTGTTTGTGTGCCTTTTTCAAAAGTACACATTTCTTCATGCACATTTTCTCCAGGTGTACATTTTTTGGAAGTCATTTTTTTTGTTATTGCTGTTCTGTACCTCACATCGCAAGCTCGGGAATGTATGGACTTCAACCACAGATTGCATTCAGGTCTTTGTTCAATTCAGAGAGATGGAAAATGGGTAAATTCTGATCAAAAGTGAACTGAAATGAATTTCTCACATATCTCCAGAGGCAGGAGTCCCAGATTCTAAAAGCCAGCCCAAGGTGGGCAGCCAGGAACTCCTGGAACCAGAGGGTTCTGAACTCCCAAAGACAGCTTCTCCTGACCATGACAACCCTGAAGGATGGAGTCCCACCACACTTGACATCTCTCACTTCCCGCTACCCTGATCATTGGCCCAGGGGGCACAGCTGGTGATAAGTCACAAAGAGGCTCCAGAGTGCCTGGCTCCAGGCTCAGATGTTGCCTCTTTAAAGGCCTCTACTCCTCAAGCCTAGGGGTGGAGTCTGGGAGAAATACTCAAGACCTGGAATGATCCAGGACTTCTACTGGAGCTGGAGAATGTGGTTTGCTCCCAGTGATCTGTCCATGGTCCTGCAAACTTTGTGTCTGATCATCCTCACTCCGTGGTGGTGAGTGTGCATTCTGAAACTCTGTGGGCCAATTTCGCACAATCAGCGCTGCCCACCATGGCTTATTTAAGCCACAATGGGTTGTGGCATGTGCAGGCAGCCATTCTGAATATTCAACCCCTGATCAAGGGGCAGAGTGTGTGTGACACGGTTTGTTGTGTCATTAGAACTTGGGCAACATGAGTTGAACAACCTTCAAATAACCATACACTTAACCCTCCAACAACCCCTGCCACCTGAGTTTGGATGACACGACAAGCTGTGGCCATAGTGTGCTGCAGTGATCATGGAAACCAGATCATGCAAGCCATTAATTACCTAGGATGTAGCTGAGCCACCACTCTGTTTCTTGCACTAGAGTAAGTGTGCATGGCCCACAATTCAGATCAGGACCACTGCACACATGGAGAGAGGGTTAACCCTTTCCCCAGCAGCCATTTGCTTCCCCAAATTCCTCCACCGCCACCCCCTGCATGTGCAGGAATTTTAAAAAGCCTCCATCGACATTGGAGGCTTTTCTCTTTTTATTCCCCATGGCTTGGGGGGGGGATTTCAGAAAGCAAATGGCTGGGGGGGGACATACACTTCTGCTTCTAGTGCACCATGGCCCCAGTCTAAAGTGAGGCCATGCACTCTTACTGTAGCATAAGAAACAAAGAGAGGGTTCAGCTGCATGCTAAGTAATTAATGTAACATGTAGTTTGACCAGATCCCCTTTGTTGGTCATGATTGTATCTGGAACCTCAGTCAACATTGTCTCTGGCACCTCATCTACAATTAAGCACAAGGGATTCCAAGTCAAAGAGTGTTATTCTCACGTAAGCTCAAGTGTGAGGAATCATCCTTATAAAAGGACACACATACCCTGCTGGTTATACAAGATGTCAGTTTAGTGGAAGCCTCTGCAAACCTACGATGAGCTACAATGCATGCTCCATTTCTTCTCTCTGCTGCGGGTCTCCAGTGTAGCTTCCTTACTGAGTGACATGCAGCCTCTTTGTGGTGAGACAACAAGTCCTACGTGACATGCACAGCACATCCCATTTTGGTGCCAGGCTGGAAGTGGGAAATCATACTGGCAGCCAGGGCCTTGTGAAACTTACAATGCTGATAAGGAGGAAAGAACATACTTTCTTCTTCAGCAAGGGTTTTTACGTGCCAAATATAAAGCCACTCGAGTGGAGCTCAATAAAGGTGTAACTGTCTGAAAAGGGGACAGGTGCACCAATGCAAACAACATGCTGGGATCGCGCTGCCCAGAATGGGGCCATGTGGAGATTAAGGCATGAGCGCCTTGCAACAGGGAGAAGCAAATTGCATTCAGGTGCAACCTGCATCTCCACTCCACAGTTTGGCCAACACAGGTCAAGCACAAATCTTTAGCATCTGTATAGAACCTTGTTCACTGTGCAAATGAATGCTTGTTTGGTGGGACAACATGGCTTTTGGCTCTGCCTGTAAACTCCATGCGCTCAAGGTCCTGTCTGCAAGGACAGGAGTAGGTAGGCAAGCTGATGCATTCCAGACATTTTGGGTTTACAGCTAGAAATTATGTAGAAATAAGTGCTTTACGCAAATGTCGTAAAATATGCCAATTCCAGCCTAAATTTTCCCAAGATAGGTTAATGGCACCTGCCATTCACCTATCACACCTTTTATAATGCCAGAGAGCCACCCCCCGAAATCTGGTAGATGCACTGGGGCTCCAGGGAAATCCACCGGGGCCCAACTGGCCTAGATTTCCCTGTAGCAGACCCTCCCCTGGACTGGAAATTGGGGGTTCTCCCATCCTTAGCTATAGCTAGGGATGCTGGAAAAATTTGAGATGGACTAAAATGAGCTCAGATTTCTAAGAATCTGACCTGTGGAATCCACTGTGGAGCGACCCCCTCAGGCTGCACAGTCTATAGACTTTCAGGTTTGTTTGTTTACTTTCCCGAAATTTATGTATATTTATTCATAGGAAAATAAGCAAGTTTCTGTTGAGGAAAAGTGGAATGGAATGGGGGATGACACGCTAAATGTTATGTACTAAGATAAATTATGTAAATTGTTACAAACCCTCTTACATAATTATTTATGTAATTTTCTGCATGATGAAAAAGTATTTTCAGATCCGCCTATGAGCGGATGACAGAACAAAAGGCACCTGACAATTTTGGAAACACAGAAGGAGTGTATTTTACACAGTCCATACATCCCTAACTACAGCTCCCATAAGCCCTAGCCAGTATGGCCAATGGTCAGAGATTATGGGAACTGTAGTCCAAAACATCTGAAGGGCACAAAACTGCTGATCCTTTGCAGATGAGTTTCTCACGGGCATGCCAACTAATGTACCCTGTGTGCTACTTTACAGAGGAAAGTCCTCTGTTTAAAAGGCTTTCAGAAGACACTCCTCTATTTGAAGGTGTCCTCTATTTGAACAGCTTGTCCAGTCCAAATTCATTTTAAAGATCAAGAACCTGAAGAAGGGAGCAGGTAGGGGGCTTGAAGTCACCTAACAGTTACACCTAGACAGCAGACTGAGCAGGTACATAAGTCACCTCATCACAGTCTACTCCACTATGGTGAGAGAGTATTGCATTTCTATTTAAATTATAGTAATTATTTGTAAATGAACTTCTAGACATATCTATCAGCACTTACACAATTGTATGCAAATTAGCATTTAGGGAGATGCCACCCTGGCCTATCTGTATGTGTGACAGATTCATCTGCTGGATTCATCTGGCCAATCTAGTCAGCTTTTGTTCATGAAATGGGAGGGGGCACAATCTTGTTCTTTCCCTCAGGCAGCGAAACGTCTTGGGCCAACCCTGATCCAAAGGCAGCATAAAAAACAAAAATAAGGGAAGAAAGGGAAGGGAAGGGAAGGGAAGGGAAGGGAAGGGAAGGGAAGGGAAGGGAAGGGAAGGGAAGGGAAGGAAAGAAAGAAAGAAAGAAAGAAAGAAAGAAAGAAAGAAAGAAAGAAGTTAGTTGTTCATTAAAGAAGTGCATGCAGTTTATGATTATGAAGTGAAGCTTCTGCTTTTGTTTCGAGTGTTCTTTTGTTGCACAGAGTGGGAGAAGATCGTTGGGTCTGACCACCCTCCTAGGGTGTATTGGTCCCAGGAGCGTAGCCAAGTCATTTACAGTGTTAGAGGGGCCTAGAGATCCATAATGCTTGCTTAAGTTCATTATTGGTGCAATTCCCATGCTAGTAAGCCTCTGAGCATGTGCAGATGAGTCAAAAGGCCGATAACAGCCTTCTCTGTTCTCAGCGCATTCCTTACTAATGAGGAGAAAGCCTTATCCGGCCGTGCCTGAGAAGTGAAGCTGTGTGTTTATGCTGAGCTGCAGGTGACGGTGCTTGAGAACCAAACACTTCTAGCCTATGCTGGGAATGAACTCTAGGGGTGCTTGCTGCTGTCATGCTGCCTCGTTGCTGACAGGTGTGGTATAAAACCCATTTGACCCAATGGCTCGTGGTTCAGAGAAGCTGCCTGATCCAACCATTGGGTACGCCTGCATGCTGTAAGTTACCCAATAAAGTCTCCTTGTAAGTAAACCTATGGATCTGATGTATCACTATCTTTGAACCTAAGAGTTCAAAGCCCATGGCCGGGGCAATACATAGGGTTATTTCAAGCTCTGCTTTACGGCTGCCATTTGCATAAAATCAGTCTTTATGAAAAAGGCTGATCCACTGTCAGGGTGGATGCTGAGCCCATAGAATCCCAGAGTAGTTCTGATTCTGAGGAAGAGCAGCCGCTCCTGGGAGAGGAGTGTGCTCATCCTTCCCAGGGCCAACAGCTGGCAGAGATTCCTCCCACCGGCATTCCTGGCATAGATAGCAGTCCCAGGAGTGAGAGAGCACGGGTAGAAGACTTGCTGGACGCATGATGCCGACACAGGGAGCGGCGCCAAATGGAGGGCACGGAAAGGAGGTGTAGTGCCCGGTTGGCGCACAAACAATGGTTGCGCACACAGGATCCAAGGGAAAAGGGGAGGGACTCTCCCTAGCCCATAAGTTCAGGGTCTGCCAGTGATTCTCCTTCAAACGGGGACCAACTGTTCCAACTTAGGGCATAGGTACTCTGCTGCTCATATCTAGTTGCTAACAGTAGAGTTGTTAAGTTGTAAAAGAGGAATGAAGCATTGAAAAGAATCCCTTTATCTGTGTCTGGACTTGGCTACTGGATTAGACTGAAAGGGGCCACCAAGGAGCCCTTGACATCCACCATTTTTATGCAAAGTGGCAGCTTGGCAAGGGATCAGGCAGCCGCACACCACTTGCTGGGCTCTTGTGGTGCACCCAGCAACTCGCTGTGCCTGGAGAGCCGGGGCGGGCCACCGGTGGGTGTCTAGCAAGCAACACGCAACCCAGACTGCAGTGAGTTCTCCCATCCCTAGTCTAAACATGCATTGGATTGCACCCTGAATATATTAGACTACTCATATTTATCTTCTCCCCTTCATGGATCACTGCCTTGTTGTGGCGAAGGGGCTTGCGTAACTCAGTGAAGCCATAAGCTATGCCGTGCAGGGCCACCCAAGATGGACAGGTCATGGCAGAGAGTTCTGACAAAATGTGGTCCACTGGAGAAGGAAATGGCAACCCACTCCAGTATTCTGGCCAAGAAAACCCCATGGAACGTAACACAAGGCTAAAAGAGATGACACCGGAAGATGAGCCCCTCAGGTTGGAAGGTGTCTAATATACTACTGGGGAAGAGCAGAGGGAATTTCCAAGTAGCGCCAGAAGGAGTGAAGCAGCTGGGCCAAAGCCGAAAGGACACTCAGCTGTGGATGTGTCTGGTGGTGAAAAGAAAATCCGATGCTGTAAAGAACAATATTGTTTAGGAACCTGGAATGTCAGATCAATGAATCAAGGTAAGCTGGAGGTGGTCAAACATGAGATGGCAAGATTGAACATCGACATCTTGGGAATCAGTGAACTGAAATGGACAAGCATGGGCGAATTTAATGCAGGTGGCCATTATATCTACTACTGTGGGCAAGAATCCCTTAGAAGAAATGGAGTAGCACTCATATAGGGATGGCGGAGAATTCCGCCATGGATTCTTTAGAATCCAGCCCCCTAGAATCCATGGCAGAACAGCCTCCTGCCCCCCCCCCCAGAATTCCCCCAAGACGGCACTTTCCAGGGGCGGATTCGGCAGCGGCAGTGGCGGATTCGACTCTGGCGGCGGCTCCGGCGGCGGCTGGTCTCCTGGCCAGCCACGGTAGGGCTGCTGCCACCGCCATTGCCGTCCTCGTACCATGATAGGCTACATAAGAATTTACGTATCCTATCACGGCTAACGTAAAAAAAAAAAACACGTAGCGTACGCAAATGGTGGTGGCTATGGTGGCCGCCATTTGCGCAGCCTATTTTTCGCCGACTTATTTTATGTAAATATTTACGTAAGATAAAACGGCGGAAAAAAGGGGAACACAAATAGTGTAGTGGACGCTATTTGCATTCCTTTATTTTTTGCCATTCTGGCCTACATAAATATTTACGTAGGCTAGAACGGCGAAAAATAAAGGAACACAAATAGCGTCCACTACGCTATTTGCATTCCCCTTTTTTTTCACCGTTTTATCTTACATAAATATTTATGTAAGATAAGTCAGTGAAAAATAGGCCACGCAAATGGCGGCCGCCATAGCCGCCGCCATTTGCATACACTGCATAGTTTTCGGTGGTTTTTTTACATTAGCTGTGATAGGCTATGTAAATTCTTACATAGCCTATCATGGCTGTCTAGCTGGATGCAAATGGTGGCTGCTATGGCAGCCGCCATTTGCATCTGCACCAGGCCGTCTGCTCCACATCTTGGCCATGGAGCGGAGCCAGCCGTCGAGGATTCGGAGGGGGAGGACCAGATTGCCTCCCCCCCCCCATCGAGGATTCCATGAGGAGGGACGGAGCAAAGGTAAGTGAGTTTCGTACATCCCTACACTCATAGTCAACAAAAGGGTGGGAAAAGCAGTGCTGGGGTGCAATCACAAAAATGATAGAATGATCTCAGTATGAATCCAAGGCAAACCATTCAACATCACAGTAATTCAAGTCTATGCCCCAACCACTGAGGCCGAAGAAGCTGAGGTTGATTGGTTCTATGAAGACCTACAACAACTTCTAGAACTAACACCAAAAAAAGATGTCCTCTTCATCATAGGGGATTGGAATGCTAAAGTAGGAAGTCAAGAAATCACTGGGATAACAGGCAAGCATGGCCTTGGTGTACAAAATGAAGCAGGACAAAGGCTAATAGAGTTTTCCCAAGAGAACACGCTGATCATAGCAAACACGCTTTTCCAACAGCACAAGAGGCGACTCTACACATGGACATCACCAGATGGTCAATATTGAAATCAGATAGATTAAGTCCTTTGCAGCCAAAGATGGAGAAGCTCCATACTGTCAGTAAAAACAAGACCTGGAGCTGACTGTGGCTCAGATCATGAGCTGCTTCTTGCAAAATTCCGGCTTACATTGAAGAATGTAGGGAAAACCACTAAACCATTCAGGTATGACCTACATCATATCCCTTAGGAATATACAGTGGAGGTGAGGAATAGATTTCAGGGATTAGACCTGATAGAGTGCCTGAGGAACTATGGACGGAGGTCCGTAACATTGTTCAGGAGGCAGCAACGAAATCCATCCCAAAGAAAAAGAAATGCAAGAAAGCCAAGTGACTGTCTGATGAGGCTTTACAAGTAGCTGAGGAAAGAAGGGAAGCGAAAAGCAAGGGAGAAAGGGGAAGATATACCCAACTGAATGCAGAGTTCCAGAGAATAGCAAGGAGAGACAAGAAGGCCTTCTTAAATGAACAGTGCAAAGAAATCAAAGAAAACAATAGAATGGGAAAGACTAGAGATCTCTTCAAGAAAATTGGAGATCCCAAGGGAACATTTTGTGCAAAGACGGGCATGATAAAGGACACAGAAGGCAGGGACCTAACAGAAGCAGATGAGATTAAGAAGAGGTGGCAAGAATACACAGAAGAAATATACAGGAAAGATCTGAATGTCCCTGATAGCCATGAGAGTGCGGTCACTGAACTGGAGCTGGACATCCTCGAGAGTGAAGTCAAGTGGGCCTTAGGAAGCATTATTAACAACAAAGCTATCAGAGATGACAGTATTCCAGCTGAGCTATTTAAGATCCTAAAAGATGATGCTGTTAAAGCACTGCACTCAATATGCCAACAAATTTGGAACACTCAACAATGACCACATGACTGGAAAAGGTCAGTTTACATTCCAATTCCAAAGAAGGGCAATGCCAAAGAGTGTTCAAACTACCACACAATTGCGCTCATTTCACATGCCAGCAAGGTGATGCTCAAAATCCAAAAGCTAGGCTTCAGCAGTATGCGAACCGAGAACTACCAGAAGTACAAGCTGGGTTTCAAAGAGGCAGAGGAACTAGAGATCAAATCGCCAACGTTCGCTGCATCATGGAGAAAGCAAGAGAATTCCAGAAAAACGTCTATTTCTGCTTCATCGACTACGCTAAAGCCTTTGATTGTGTGGATCATAACAAACTGTGGCAAATTCTGAAAGAGATGGGAGTACCAGACCACCTTACCTGTCTCCTGAGAAACCTGTACGAGGGTCAAGAAGCAACAGTAAGAACTGGACATGGAACAACCGATTGGTTCAAAATTGGGAAAGGAGTACGACAAGGCTGCATATTGTCACCCTGCTGATTTAATTTCTATGCAGAGTACATCATGAGAAACGCCGGGTTGGATGAATCACAGGTCAGAATTAAGATTGCCGGGACAATTATCAACAGCCTCAGATACGCTGACGATACCACCCTAATGGCGGAAAGTGAAGAGGATCTAAAGAGCCTCTTGTTGATGATGAAAGTGGAGAGTGCAAAAGCTGGTTTGAAACTCCACATTAAAAAAACTAAGATCATGGCATCTGGTCCCATCACTTCGTGGCATATAGAAGGGGAAGAAATGGAAGCAGTGACAGATTGTATTTTCTTGGGCTCCAAGATCACCGCAGACGGTGACTGTAGCCATGAAATTAAAAGACGCTTGCTCCTTGGCAGGAAAGCTATAGCAAATCTAGACAGCATAGTAAGAAGCAGAGACATCACCTTGCCGACAGTGGTTTGTATAATCAAAGCTATGGTTTCCCAGTAGCAACATATGGCTGTGAGAGCTGGACTATAAGGAAGGCTGAGCACCCAAGAATCGATGCTTTCGAACTGTGGTGCCGGAGAAGACTCTTACAAGTCCCCTGGACTGCAAGGAGGTCAAATCAGTCCATCCTAAAAGAAATCAACCCTGACTGCTCATTGGAAGGACAGATACTGAAGCTGAAGCTCAAATATTTTGGCCACCTTATGCGAAGAGAAAACTCCCTGGAAAAGATCCTGATGCTGGGAAAACTTGAAGGCAAAAGGAGAAGGGGACGGCAGAGGATGAGATGGCTAGATAGCATCACCGATGCAATGAATATGGACTTGAGCACACTCCGGGAGAGAGCGGAGGACAGGAAGGCCTGGCGTGCTATGTTCCATGGCGTCACGAAGAGTCGGACATGACTGAACGACTGAACAACAACAACATTTATGTTCTAGCCAGCAGCTATTCTCTCCCCCCACCCCTCCATTATTAGCTGTCCTCACTACAACATTTATGTTGCTGTGCCCCCTCCTCTTCCTGGTCCTCCACTTTGCATCTTCTCACAGCTCTTTGAGAAGAGGAAGGTGTATGCATACCCTGAGACCCTGGGGCAAGGATTGGATCACATTAAAAAAAAAAAACCCTCTAAGAAGAAGCAAGTCCTTCAGAGTAAGTACCTTGCATGCCTCAGATTCACTTCTGGCCAGAATGGCACTTGTACGCCTGCCATGTTGCTTTTATCTGCATGCCAGGTCCGTTGTGATGCAGACTGGCAGGCATGACCAAGACACACAGTAGACAGGATATGGATGCTCCTCTCCACCTTCTTCTTGATCAGATGAAGAGGTTGTTTGCCTATTTCAAGCACTGAGAACAGAAACAAGAATCAGCCACACCCTCTAGAACAGGGCCTTCCAGATGTTTGGCCTACAACTCCCATCAGCCCCAGCCAACATACCCACTGGTGAGAACTGATGGGAGCTGAAGGCCAGAACATATGGAAGGCCACAACTTGCCCATGCCTGTACTAAAAGTCACTTTGGCCTTTTCAAAGGAGATCAGGCTAAGACCTAGATTGAGCCCCTCTCTTTCTGATTCCCCCACCCTATGCCGCCCTAAACATGATTTCTTAATCCACTGCTCCAGTTCATGTTCTGTGTCTCTCAAGTACGTCCTAATTAAACTGCTGCCTTGCAGAAGTGTAATCCCCCTGTGATGTGAAATAGAAGATTGGGTTAAAATGGCTTTAAAGGGGGATTAGGCAAAATTCAGGGAGGAAGACAGGACTTATCAACAGCTATTTGTCATCATAGCTTAGTGGAACCTCCACATTCAAAAGCAGTGTACCTCCAAATTGGGACTGAGATGAAATTTCCCAGAACACCATTCTCTGAGAATATTTCTGAGATTCCTCTTTTTCTCCCCTCCTTTTCCCTCTCCTTTTTCTTACCTCTTTTTCCCTCAGTTTTGGCTTTCACAGAGCCTCATGTGGCGTAGAGTGGTAGGGGGCAGTATTGCAACCGAAACTCTCCCCACGACCTGAGTTCGATCCCAGCAGAAGCCGGGTCTGAGGTAGTCGGCTCAGGTCGACTCAGCCCTCCATCCTTCCAAGTTTGGTAAAATGAGTACCCAGCTTGCTGGGGGAATGGTAGTCACGACTGAGGAAGGCAATGGCAAACCACCCCGCTATAGTCTGCCATGAAAACGCCAGCGAAAGCGGCATCCCTCTAGGAGTCAGCAATGACTTGTTGCTTGCACAGGAGGAACCTTTCCTTTCCTTCAGCCTTAATGTGGGGATGGTCAGGGGTGGAGGTGGCAGGCATGGCAATGTGGGAGATGGGGCTAGCACAGGCAGGCCCACACTCCCTCCATGAAGTAGTGCAATAGACCCAGGGATCACAAGGCCAAAGCTCTGAGATGTTTTCATTAACAGGGATGATGATGTCACCTGCCACACCACTCAGACTCCCCTGTCTGTTCCCAGCTTAGAGGCAACCCTCACAGTAGGTCTGGGTAAAATGGATTTTCCCAGCTACAGTATGTCATTGTGAGCTATCTGTGCTCTAATACAAAATATGGGGGTGGGGGTGGCTTGGTCTGTGCAAATCAGCAAAACTTGAGCTAACTGAAGTTCTCTGAATTCCATCTCGAAGCTCAATCTGACTTGAGTCTGTATCACATTGGGAGCTTTTTTTGTTTGTTTTTGCTTGTTTTCATGTGTATTTTCTAGGGATGGACGAAAGTCCCTTACCTGGTCCCGCAGCTTGCTTCACAGTGGGGGGGAGGCGCGCCGTTCCTACACCAAAATTCTTGGCGGGGGGGAGGCGCCCCATCCCTCCATGCCAAAATTCTGGCCGGGGGGGAGGCGCCCCGTCCCTCCGGCCAAAATTCTGGCTGGGAGGGAGGTGCCCCGTCCCTCCAGCCGTGAATCCTCCTTGCCGGCCGGGACGCAAATGGTGGCGGCCGTAGCCGCCGCCGTTTGCGTCCCTGCAGTCAGCCGTGATAGGCTATGTAAATCCTTATGTAGCCTATCACGGCTGACTTTGGGAGAGAAGAAAAAAAGCGCGTACGCAAATGGCGGTGCCCATGGGCGCCGCCATTTGCGTTCCTTATTTGGGCACGTGTAGTCTACGTAAACATTTACGTAGACTATGGCAAAAATAAGGACAATGCTATTTGCGTTGCCCTTATTTTCGCCGTAGTCTATGCAAATATTTACATAGACTACACGTGCCCAAATAAGGAACGCAAATGGTGGCGCCCATGGGCGCCACCATTTGCGTACGCACTTTTTTTTTTTTTTCAAAGTCAGCCGTGATAGGCTACGTAAGGATTTACATAGCCTATCATGGTGTTTTTTGAAAATCTAGTAAATCTTTACTTAGCCTATCACGTTTGCTTGAGTTTTGGGGGTTTTTTACTTGGAAATGGTGGCGGCGGCAGCCGGTCGGAAGACCGGCCGCCGCCGCCACCAAACCGCTGCCGAACCGCCGCCAGGAGCCGCCAGCTCCAGGGACATTCACCAAAAGTAAGTCCCATCCCTGGGGGGGTGGGGGGCAGACCGTTTCTCCACTAATTTCGGGGGGCCGAATGCATTGCCATTCAGCCTCCCAGAGATTCGTGGAGAAATTCTCCGCCAGCCCTAGTATTTTATTTTCCCAAACGTGCACATCAATTCTGCACATCTTTCAAATGTATGCAACCTTCTTCCATTGATTAAAGCATATCTGAGCTCATTTTTCAAAAGCTCAAATTTTGTCAGGCACATTTTTCAAATGTATGCATGCACATTTTAGGGGGTCTGTGAATCACATTGCAAGCTTGGAGATGGACAGACTTCAATTGCGGGTTGAGTCTGAGTCTCTGTTCGGTTCAGAAGGTGCAAAGTTGCAAACTGGGCAAATCCTGAGCAAAAATGAACTGAAACAAATTTCTCATACATCCCTGGTCTTGAGTGGGCAATTAAGGACCATTCGCTGTACAAAAGACTTGCTCCTCATGGATAAGAAAGCTGCTAGGTCTTGTTAACTTCGAAATAAAATGTTTCTCCCCGGGGCTGAGAAAAGAAACTCTTGAAAAATCTTGAGCTGGCATGTGTGTGTGTACACACACACACACACACACATAACACCGACCCACACACACATACACAGAGAGAAAGAGAGAGAGGACTGGGCTAAGACATTTTGCTTCCTGAGGCATTTAATTCCTCTCATTTAATATACAAAAGCCAACAGGACTAGCAGATGAATCTTGCTTCGATACTGTGAATGGGACAGCTTCCTCCACTGCATCTGAAGGCAGAAGGCTAGCTTAGGGGGGTGCAAGGCAAGCCCCATGGCCCATAGCTCTGTCCTCCAACACTTTCTTGTGGCCTCCCAGCATTTGGCACCTGATCAACTTCCTCACTCTGGCTAATGGTAGGGCCGGCCCTGGAGAGAGATGGATGGATGGATGGATGGATCAACACACAGTTATCTGCATTTTTGGACTATCCTTGTGGGCATTGCCATTTTGGGAATTGTCATGGTGAGTACCTGCACTCCCAAATTTACCTCTATACCACTGCCCACACATGTTTGAATGCATAAGAGGAAAATCTCTGAAGGGGACTACAGTGTGGCCCTTCAGGTGGCTGAGGATAGGCCTAACTCCAATGAAATCTTGCATTACATCTGTCTTTGCTCTTCCTCCATGACATTCGGCGTGAGCCCCTGCCAAAGGAAGTGAGGCGGGTGACTACTAGGAGGAGGGCCTTTTCTGCTGTGGCACCCTGGCTGTGGAATGAGCTCTCTAGTGAGGTTCACCTGGCACCTACATTGTATTCCTTCTGGCACCAGGTGAAGACCTTTTTATTTTCCAAGGCATTTTAGCATTTTAGCTTTCTAGGCTTTTAGCTTTGCTGTTTTAAATCTCTATCTTAAATTTCTGCATTGCTGCTAGGTTTTACTCTGGTTTTATTCTGGTTGTATTGTCATATTGCGGTTTTAATGTTTTTATATTTTATATTGTTTTACTCTGTGCTTTTTGGTTTTAATGTTTGTGAACTGCCCAGAGAGCTTTGGCTATTGGGCAGTATAAAAATGAAATAAATAAATAAATAAATAAATAAAGCATCATCTTCATCTGTTACTCAAGCTAGATTTCAAGTTGGTGACTCATAAAAAGCGTCTGTGAGGCTATTGAAACGTACAACCTCACTCCCTCTGCTTAGGGGAGTGACAGGAAGGAAATAAATAAAATGCTCCCCAAATTCCCCTTTCACCTAATATTAGAGATCAAACATAAATTATGACAATCTTCCACAGTTTCCTAGTCTCCCAAGGACAGGAGAAATATTTGCCATTCCGTTGACATCTGCACAAGCTTGTCCAAACTAGAACCAAAGCAAATGAGTCAAGTCAGTTGTGAATTAATTAAACAGGTTTTCTGCATTCTAACTCAAGGTTCAAAATTCACTGTAATGAAATCCTAATTATGAAGTTTACTCAATGTGAGAACAAAACCATGACATGATTTCACCTGTAGCATCTATTGGTTGGTTTCCACGACGCAAATTTTTTTTTAAAAAATGTACTCATTTCTAGGACGATGTTCTAGAAATGGCTCTCACAAGGTAGCTCACATAATCTTACAAATATTAAAATATATAATACAATTGAAAACTGAAATCACAACCAATTATCTGACAGCAGCACAAAGTTATTAAAAAACACAGGCCAGTTAAAAATGAAACAGCCACAAAACAAAAATATGAAATATTTCAAACTCCATTGATATTAGACCAGCAGCAATTAAAAATCTCAGGAAAAAGTAACCTGAAGTAAATGTGTTTTTAAAACACACTGAAAGATTTGCAGGGATGAGCTCATATGCAGCTCAGTGGGCAGGGGGTTTCACACATTGGGGGTTACCACTGAGAAGGCCTTTTGCCTCTTATACCCACCTACTGGACCAATCTTACAGGGGGTGGGGTCTGGCTTTTCATAACACATAAAGCAGCTATCACAGTGGCTGTTTACTTCTGAGTAGATATAGAGGATGCACTGTAAAACTAGGGATGAATGAGCCCATCTCTGTCCGAGGCAGGGAGAGCTCGACGAGCTGCTCTCCTCAGCTTGCGCAGCCCAGGCCTGCTCGGCGAGCCTCCCTGCTTGCCCCGCCCACCTGCAACCTGCAGAAACTGCCCCTCCTCTCCATGCCAAGGACTCCAGTCAAGCCCTGACGACACGGGGATGAGAGGGGGAAAAGGCAGCACCTCCCTCTCCTCCTTCGCCCATCCTTGCTACAGCAGCAACAGCAAGGGACAGGCTGGCCATTTTACATAAGTGTGTAAGAGACTTATGGAAAATAACCAGCCTGCCCGGGCCCCGCACCACTGCTGCTCTAGCAAGGATGGGGGAAGGTGGAGAGGCACTGCCATTGGCTCTCTGAGGGACCAGGCACCACATTCTTGCCCAACTCAGCACGCAGTGAGTTGGGCAAGAGCTCAGGCCCGCGAACTGGCATCCAGGGGGCCACATCGGCAGCTTCTTGATGGGCTTTGAGCTCCAACCGGATGCTCACACCATCCCTATGTAAAACTCCTTCTGAGGAGACTCAGTCGGCCTAGCTTCCAGCAGTGTAGGCAGGGACAAAGGGCTGCTCCACCTGAACACCAGCCCAGCAAGGTAGGCTGCCACCACCTCTTACATTGACCTTAGTCTGAGCCAGGGGACAATAAGACCTTACAGGACACCCCTAGGGCTTAAGAAATAAGGACCAAACTAGCACCTTGTATTTACAAGGTGTAGGCCTGAAACCTTAAGCAGTAGCATTAACCAAGAAGAAGACTCTGGGTTTAGTAAGGAGGCAATTTACAATGCAGGACACAGACAACCAGCTATAAGTGGTAGTAAGTTTATTGGGAAAGGGGAAAGGGGAATAAAAGACTCACAAGAACCAGAGTACATTTGGAAACAATACTTCAAGGGGAAAAAAATTAGAGCTACCTAAACCAGTGGAGGCTGGTGGCTCCACTGATGGGGCCATGAATCCATTCTGGGTTTCAGTCAGAAGCAGACAGGAGCTATCCAAGGTGCTGAATTGGAACCACCGGCCTCCACTGGCCTAAATCTGTCTTCAAAGCATGGGTCTTCAAATACGACAAGGCCCAGACAGAAATACTTGGGTCCAAAGCAAAGGCGAAATGAGGAAGAAGACAATGGATAACTATAACCCCACTTTTAAATATGCTTAAGCCCCTGACAACTCCAAGGTGATCCCTATTAGCCAGTCATGGGATGGATGCAACAGTTTTCTCAGGCCCCAAGGGGTGGGGGTAGGGATAAGAGTTCCCACAGGAATGCAGCTGAGATCCCTCAGTCCAATTAATGGGTCCTGTTCTGACCTTGGGGCTAAAGACATCCTGAGATAACACACATGCAGGTGGTTTAGCAGTATGTTCAGCTTCCGCCTTGCAAAATGGAAGCTTACAGAGTTCTGAGATGCAAAAAGAAAATGGAGTTCTTGACAAGTAGCATTTGGCTTCTCTCTCCCACTGGCCTGTGTCATGGTTTTGGCAGCCAGCCATGAGAATCAGCTACATCCTTAGCATGGGGACAAGGGGGAAGTTGCCACATCAGATGAGCCCCTGGACTGTAAATGCCCCATTACATATCTTATTGTGTATCAATATTGTTGTGCACCTCCCACATCTCCAAGCAGTACCATTTTGTGAGGGAATGGCTACCAGGTTTAGGCTGCCAAACCTATACCCACTTACTTCAGAGTAAACCCCATTAAGGTCAATGGGATTTACTTCTGATGAGATATCTATAGGATTGATTGAAGTGCATTTGTGCACATTTTTCAAAGATATGCATTTTTTTCACGCACATTTTTAAAATGTAGGCATTTTCCAAATGGATTTTTGTTGTTGCACAAATTGCATCACAAGCTCAGACATGTACGTGCTTCAACCAAAAATTGTGTTTGGGTCCACATTTGGTTTTAGGAGGTGCCAATTGGCTAAACGTTGGTCAAAAATGAACTGAAATATATTTCTTATACTTCCGTTAAGATGAGAGAGCACCAGAGTCCACAGAAGAACAGAACAACAAAAGAAGAGCCATGCTGGATCAGACCAAGGGTCCATCTAGTCCAGCTTTCTGTTCACACAGTGGCCAACCAGCTGTCAACCAGGAAACCACAAGCAGGACACAAGTTCAACAACAGCACCCTCCCACCCAGATTCACCAGCAACTGGTGTACGCAGGCATACTGCCTCTGAAACTGACGGTAGGCTAGCATATAACCATCAGGACTAGTAGCCATTGATAGCCTTCTCCTCCAGTAATTTATCTAACCCCCTTCTAAAGCCATCCAAACTGGTGGCCATCACTACATATTGTGGTAGTGAATTCCATAGTTTAACTATACTGCCACCCCAACCCCCCCCCCCAGTTGAAGGAGTAACATCTTCTCGAAGCTGAGGTGGGTATCTCATTCAAAAATGCAGAAATAGAATCAACTGTCAGGAGACCATCTCCTAACCATCAGCTCCCATTGATAGAATGCCCAACCTGGACTAGCCTAACCTGACTAGCCTACTCTGACAAAGAAATGATTGGCCCGCAGCAGTCATAACTATATATTCATCCACATGTTCCTTTGCTTTGGGGGTGTTTTCCTTGAGTAAGGATTTTATCCATGCTTCCCTCTTCAATGCCATGATTTCCTTGTTATGACAGCAGCCACATGGGATCTCTGTTGGGAAGATTTGGGGGGGGGACAAATTGCCTAACCCTGAATTTTTTTGAGCAATTATCAGCTTAAGTGCTAGCCAAAAATAAGCACATTTTATTTCACCTTGATGATGGGTGCTTGCAAGTACCTGCACTTTCCTCTGAGATTCCATAATACATACCGGTGATTCTACCTGGGTCTGATCCCAAAAGTTTGGGAGTGAACCTTCCACCTAAATCCAGCAGCTTGATCTTCAGTTTGGATCTTCCAGGAAGTAAAAGGTTTTTGTTGTTTTTGTTGTTTTTTCATTAAACTGCATTGATGCTGCCAGTAGATACACTAGTGCAAAAGTTTATGATAGCAAATCTTAAAAAAAAAAAAAAAATCTTTTCAAGAATGTCCTATGTCTTCCAGTTTGCAGTTATATGGCTGTGGGCTTTTCTACATGAGGCTGTTAACCCACCTTTTCTACTTTCAGTTTTGTCGCAGAATTGAAATCTGAGCACTACACAAAGAGCATTTCCTTCCCTGCTTTTCCACTACATAACCTCTGGGTGCCACTGTGGTATAGCAGAATAGTACAAATACACGAGAGGAAAAAGCTCTTTTTTTTTCTTTCTCTCTGAAATAAGAGTATTCTCCCTGCTCTAAAAAAAAACTCACCCAAAGTGTTCTTTATAAAGAAAAATGAAACTCAAGGGTCATAATGTCATCTAAACAACCTGTAAGCAACCATGAGTAGGGAATGGTGAGCATACAATAGTTCTTTGTAGTAAACTGGCATCTCCAAAGACCAGTCTTTAATTGCTAAATCACAGGTATGTATGCAGTACAATTCAGTTGTAAAAGCCTTTTTTAATTGATTGGCTGCTTGGTTGATTTGAAAGTTCAGCCCAAATTGTGGGAGGGGTTGGAGCAAAAGTGGGAGCTAATCTGCCTCATCAAGATTGATAGACTTATTGATTTATTGATTTATTATTTTATTTGTTTCTTACATTTATGTCCTGTCTTTTTTCCTCCTTAAGGAACCCAAGGTGGGGTGCATAATCCTCCCCCTCTCCATTTTATCCTCACAACAACAACCCTGTGAGGTGGGTTGGGCTGAGGGTCCGTGACTGGCCCAAAGTCACCCAGTGAGTTTCCATTTGGCCGAGTGGGGACTAGAACCCAGATCTCCTGACTCCCAGTCCAACACTCTAGCCACTACACCACACTGGCTCTCCAGTGCTATATTAGATAAGGCCACAGAACTGTGTGTGTGTGTGTGTGTGTGTGTGGTGGGTGTGTGTGCATGTGTGTGTGTGTGTGTATGTGTGTTTGTATTTTTGCTCTGACCTTTCTAGCCTGCTTTTCAGCTTACTCAGTTCTTAAAGTAACATTTAAAACAAATAAGACAAGATAAAAGACAATGTAACTACAATAGCAAAATTGAAAACACCAGTCAAGCAGCCATATACAGATAGAACAGAGGTCCCCCACCTCCTAAAAGCAGACAGAACAAGGAAACATAAATACTATTAAAAAAATCCTGTGAATATAGGACAGACTTAGCCTAGGGTCAAATCCACAATAATAATGACTAGGGAGAAAATGCCATAACTTCTAATCCAGATGAGAGGAGAACTGTGGTTATCTTTTAGTGATAGAAGGGTCTTCTGGAGTTGTCCACTGGTTGTCATTATATCCCATAATCCAGGGCTCACCCTTCCTGACATTTAGAATAGGTTCTAGAGTTAGGTGTTGGTGAATCGTGGTGCAATTTAAATCCTGCCAATCGTTCTGCCTTAGTCCAGGTAAGGAGGGAGGAATGAGGCAGATGGAGAATTCTCCAGTCTTGTGAAAGCTTTACTGAAATGAATAGAGGGTGTGGTGCCACTGTGCTTTGTGGATTGCCACCATTGCAGGGAGGAAAAGGACATGATTTGTGATTTTAGGTTTCTAAATATACTCCATGGAGCCAAGGATTCTTTCCAGCAATAGCATGAATCAGTCTCATGCTGGATGTTGTTGTTTTAAAACTGCACATAGTACACCTCTGCACATACAGAGCTTTTCAGAAGGATCATTCTTGTTCATCTAATGCACATTTGTATTTGTTTGCCCAATGGTGTTAAGTGCCGAGCCCTGTTCAGGCCTTATGCTTGAACTAAGGATGTATGCGAATTTCATTTCTGTTCATAAATCATGCGAACATGTCCAGTTCGCAGCCCTGAATAGGGATGTCAGAGAAATCCACAATGGATCCAAATGACTTCCGATTTTCATGAATCTGACCCACGGGTTCTGCAGTGAACTGGCTTTTCCCCCATCAGGAAGATTCCGCAAACTTGCAGACCAGTTTTTCTAACTTTCCCAAATTTTGTGGAAATTTCATCCATGAAAAATGTGCAGAATAAAGAAAACGGCCAAAAATGTGCATTTCCCCCATAGGCTAAAGCATAAAAATGCACATTTGGGGTGATTTGCACAGTTTGGCACGTGCAAATTCGTGCAAATTCAAAACCAAAAATATATGGACAATGGAATGAAAAGCACCTGGCAATCCACAAAACACAGATGGAATGGATTTTACACAATCCATACGTCCCTAACCCTGAACGCAAACAGGACCACATGTTCTCTGAAAATGTTCACGAATTCCAAACTTGCATTCGCATTCGAAACATGTGCACTTTGAAGAACGCTTTGCTCTTTGGGGGGAAAGTGCACATTTGGGTGCACTCCTTTAAAAAATGTGCATGACTTTTCCCATTCAAAATGCAGACTTTCCCCATTCAAACAAAATGAAAAAAAAAGCGCAAGTGAACATGGGAAGTGAGGTGAGCCGAGCCTCAACGTGCTGTTCAGAAAATCTCAGCGATCACGAACATTGCTTGTTTGCCCATCCCCATTCTGAGCAGAATATGTGCACGGGGCATGGGGCCACATGTACTGGTTCCACTCACAACATCCCATCCCCTCTTGTTCTATCCTCAAACTTTCTACATTACAGAGGAAGGTCTGATGTGGGCTTCTGTGGATGTTCAGCCATACACATCTATCTGCTTGCTATGTTAATTCAGGTATGCTAAGGTTGGCACATCTCACTTCTTGTGCTGGCATTTGGCTGAACATGTGTATAATATGCATGTACTAGGCTAGTGTACTATGCAGGGTAGGTACACAAGCGCACACATCCACACACACACACACACACATATGCGCACATACAAACGCACATGCACACACAGGTACACACATATGCACACACATGCACATCCAAGAAGTCATATGCGTCCTTGCTAGTTCCAAAGGTACCATCAGGACAGAGCTTTGGGATGGAAGCTCAGGGTCCCTCTTAGCAGAATGAGTAGAGGGTCCCCAATTGTAGCAAGGCTGACTTACCATATTTTGAAGTAACCACAAGAATACATATTGTGATCTAAAGAGGGCAGTGCTGGCATATAAAACCATTAACTCCAGATTTTAAAGTAAGCTAGCTGCAACGCTGTCTGGATCAGGACTTTCCACCATTCACTGGTTCAGGAGTTTCCTGTAGAAATGACTGAATTCATCCTCTTTGCACAAACAACCCTATTAGCGATGTCCAAGTGACAGGATGAACAGATTCTGATCCTTTATTACCCCAGGAGGTCACTCTGCCCTGCATTTCACTTCTCCTACACTCTGGTCTAACTAGGAGTACATCTACAATTAATTCCAGAATTTAATCATGTGCTATTTGCCATAGCTTCCAGTTCCTTTGCATCTCTTTTTCCATTCTACATTGCCAATCTTTGCACTGGTAAAACAAGCCCTGCACACACACAAAATGGAGCCCTTAAAAATCTGCTGTGTGCCATCTGTTCTGTTAGATTTCTATTTAAATTATAGCCAAGATTTCTAAATTTGCATCTCTACCTATAAATCAGCATATGCAAACGTTATGCAAATTCTCTGATTGGGTGATGCATGTCCTCTTTTCTTCAAAATGCCTCAGTGGCCACCCTAGACTGTTCAGAAGAGAGCAATTACTGGGGCCAAGGTTCTCATTCTGTGGGAACCTGGGAAAGTCAGAGGGCCTACACCAGGTTTGGGATATCCCTTGGCATGGTGTCCTCTGGCTGGCCCACACTTATTCTGGAGGGCCCCGTGAGAGGCATTGGTGAGCAGCAATGTTCATTTCTGATCAGTACTAAGTCGGAACTGAGGTTTTAATTTATCATGATGCCCATAGTGTTGCTCTGGGGCATTCTGGGAAATTAAAATGGTGGCTTTCAGACCCAGCCCTCTGTTGCAGGGGCCCAGGGATAGCGTAATTGCCAGTGGACATTGCCATGTTGCTGGGGCCCCAGCAGATGCCCAAATGTGCTAGGGGAACTCAATAGAACTTACTTCTGAGTAAGGATGTCAAAAAATCTGCAACGGAATCAAATGCATTCTGATTTCTATGAGTCTGGCCTACAGATTCTGCAGCAAAATGGCTTTTCCTGAGTTGTACAGATTCTGCAGACTTGCGTACCATTTTTTTTTAACTTTCCAGAATTTTATGCAAATTTAGTCATAGAAAAATATGTCACATTAAAAAAAAGAGCTGGCTGAAATGTGCATTTTCCCCATTGGCTAAAGCATGAAAATGTGCGGGGGGGGGGGGGTTGTTGCCTATTTTCAGAGGGATTTGTACATGTTGGGAGGATTTCCACATTTTTGCAAGTCCAATTTTGTGCAAATGAAAATTTGCACAAATTTAGGAAATCAGAAAAAATCCCATTCGGGCAATGAGTAGGTGAAGGAACAAAAGGCACCTGATGATCCATTAAATGAAGACGTAACTGATTTTACAAAACCCATACATCCCTATTTCTGAGTAGACATGTATAGGATTGTGCCGTGACTGTTTCTATTTATCCCTGGTAAATCATTGTCCCTTACTCATTCCTAATTTTGACTTTTGGAGATGCCTTATGAAAATTTTACTAGTGCATGTTGCTTGAGTTGTTTGTTTGATTGTTTGTTTGTTTTGCAGGAGGCAGAGTTGGTAGTGTTTTGATAATGGCAACCATTTTAATAAGTTTTTACTAATGGAAACCATGTTTTGTTTTGATTTTATTTCAGGCAAACCATTTTGGAAGGTTTGCCTAAAAAGCTGTATAGAACTATCTTCAATAAAGAAATTCATTCAATACAGGAATAGCATTTGCAATATACTGACTGAGCCAGGAGTGCATATTTCCAGTTATCAGAGAGGGTGATAGAGTTCACTCCTTGCTGTTGTAAAAAGAACCAGAATGTTGGAAGAAAAGGGGGGGGGGAATATTTTGGACTTTGCTCCCCATGGGTTGATGACAACAGGCTTTGGTTCCACTGAGGCCCAGAGAGAAGACATAGAATCCAATTGTCCAGATTGCATGCTGTTGCTCTGTATGCCCTTTTTGATGATGATGATGATGATGATGATGATAATGATGATGATGGTGATGATGATGATTAGATCTGCTCCAAGGAGCAGAGTTTCCCTGTATTCTAAACCCTGGGGAAGATGTCTCAGGGGGAGGTGTCTCCCTCTTGAGTTTCCCACTTGTATTCACTGAAATAAATGGCAGAAAGTGAGAGAGAAAGAGAGAGAGAGAGAGAGAGAGAGAGGAGAAAAAAAAACAAGATGGTGTCAACCTATTTGTAAGTGACAAGAGATAACAACAGTGTTGCCATTCCAAAGGGCTTGTCTTCCTTTCCCAGGGGCTCTGTAAGTTAAATTTCTAAAGGGACTTGGCTAATTCTGTAAATTAGGGATGTCAGAGAAATCCGCTGCAGGTTCAAATGAGGCCGGATTCTTTGGAATCCAGCCTCAGGAATCCGCAGTGGATTGAGACCACTTACCTCCACTCCAGGAGGACTGGAGGCAGAACAGCATTCATCTGCTTCTTGCCAGCCAGAGCCATTCACCTTCTCCCTGTCCCTGCCCATTGCCATGTCTTTAAAAAAAAAAAATGGCGATCAGGAGGATGTGCCCACAGACTTATACACAAATAGAGTCATGAATCTTGCATATAAGTCTATGTGTCCATAGGCTTATACGCAAGATTCATGGCTCTATTTTGCATATACGTCTATGGGCACATCCTCCCAAACGCCATGTTTTATTTTTTTTATTTTTAAAGACATGGCAATCGGCAGGGACAGGGAGGAGGCGAATGGCTCTGGCTGGCAGGAGGGAAGGTAAGCAGCCCCCAAGCCATTCCCCCCCCCCCAGAATCCAAGAGGAGCGGAACCGCTCTGGAGGATTCCGGGGGGGAGGAACGGATTGCCTCCCCCCACACCCAGATTCCCCACTGGAACAGACGGTGGGGAATCCGTACTCCCGCAATTCTGTTGGAGCTAAGCCGGCATACAGAACCTCTTTCAGGGTGCGTGCCAAGTTCCGTTATGGAGAATCTCTCAGGGGCCATATTCCAGGAATGGTCAGGTCTGAAGGCAAAAGGAGCAGGGCCACTGCCACCACCCCAGACACACACAGACACACAAACAAACAAAATAGCAGGATATGTTAGCTTGAAAGCTCTCCCTGCCAGTAACTGAGACTTGGCAGAGGCATTTCACCCTTTTAGAATAGGGGGGGGGGAATAACACAGAAGCCAGGAAACCACCAAATGATTGGGTGTTGGTGGAAAGAGGTGTGGCCTTCTCTGGAACCCCTGGAGGACCAGATTGGGTTCCGATCCTGAGGTTCTCCCCCCCCCCCGCCCCGATTTAGGCCCTTGTCTTTACTGCACATGTATGCCAAGCATTAGCCCTCTTCACATGTTACTCAAGCAAAGGTGCAAAGCTGGCAGAAAGAGAATGTAGGACCCCTGATGTAGGGATGGACGGTACACTTACCTTCCGTTCCGTTCTGTTTCCGCTGGCGGGGGAGGTGCTCCGTCCCTCTCCCCCAGAATCCTGCCCGGCTGGCTCTGCTCCGCAGCCAAGCCACGGAGCCGCCGGACATCCAGCTGCTGGGCAGCCTGCAGGGACGCAAATGGCGGCTGCCGTAGCCGCTGCTATTTGCTTCCCTGTATTTAGCCATGATAGGCTACATAAGTATTTACGTAGCCTATCACGTCTGGGTAGGTTTAAAAAAAAAAAAGCGTACGCAAATGGTGGCAGCTACGGCCACCGCCATTTGCGTTCCTTATTTTTCACCATCTTAGTCTACATAAATATTTACATAGATTATTACGGCGAAAAGAAAGGGGAACGCAAATAGCGTAGTGGGCGCTATTTGCATTCCCCTTTCTTTTCGCCGTAATAGTCTACGTAAATTTCACCGTAGCTGCCACCATTTTTTTTTTTAACCTCCCCAGACGTGATAGGCTATGTAAGTCTTCACGTAGCCTATCACGTCAATGTAAAAAAAACAGACCAGACTGCAAATGGCGGTGGCGGCAGCCGGTCAGAAGAGCAGCAGCCGCCCAGTCTCAGAACATCCACCCCAGGTAAGCTTCGTCCCGGGGGGATCCGCGGGGGCACAGGGGGGTGGCAGGCCATTCCGCCATGGTTTTCGGGGGGCCGAATGCCAGTGCATTCCGTCTCTGTTTTGTGGGTTGTCACGTGCCTTTCTTTCCATCATCTGCCCATAAATAGAATTCATTTTTTAAAAAGTTTCTGAATTTGTGCAACTTCGCACATGCAAGAATGTGCAAATTCCCATAACATGCTCAAATCCCCCCCCCCCCCAATTCACAGTTTCCACACTTTAGCCTTTGGGGAAAATGTGCATTTTCGGCCAGGGTTTTTTTTTTAATGCATATTTTTCCATGATGAAATTTGTCCAAAATTCCCAAAGGTTAGAAAAATGATCTGCAAGTAGGGATGTTAAAGAATTCCAGCACAGACTCAAATGAGGCCAGATTCTTTGGAATCCGCAGCGGAAACGATCACTTACCTCTGCTCCAGGAGGATTTCAGGCAGAATGGCACAGAATGGCAGTAAGGAGCCGGTGTGTGGCTCCGCAGAATCCTCTTGAAGCGGAGTCACTCCGGATGATTCCGGGTGGGAGGAATGGATCTCCTCCCCCACCAGCAGAAAACAGAATGGAAAGGAAGGTGGGTGTTCCATCCATCCTTATCTGCAAGTCCTCAGAATCTGCCTGACGGGAAAAGCCAGTCTGCTGTGGAATTCATGGGTCAGATTCATGAAAATCCAAACTCATTTGGTTCCATTGCATATGATATTCCTCCAACATCCCTAGGCATAAGGTAGAGGTAGGGATGTTGGAGGAATCTGTTTGTGAGGTGGAGGTCAACAAGCTTTCATCTGCTTGCCCCCCTGGACTTTGATCTGTTTTCCACTCACTGGCCTGACCCAGTCTGCGATGAGTCAGGCCAGCTAGCAGATTTTCCATAATTTTAAATGTGCACAATTTGCGGCCACAATTTGCACAAATCCATAACCTTCCCCCTGCCCCAAAGCTGCAAAAAGTCCCCAGACTTCGGGAAAAGCCTGCAGCTCAGCTCGCAAATGCAAGCCAAGTTGGGCAGGCAGCAGAAATCTGTCAAGCCCAAAAAGGGCCAGTTTTCCACATGATAGAGATCTCTTGGTAGAGATGTGGGCACCTAGCCTCTTTCTATATGCTTCAGCTCTTCATGTGAGTAGCACATGTAGAATGCTCACTTAGGAATCACCAAAAAAGAGGACACCATTTGCATATGCAAATGTAGGCATGATTATTATAATTTAGATAGAAATACAGTACATCTCACCATCCTATGGGAGATTGCGACCTGAATGCCTTTCTTAGTCTGCTGTTCTGTTGATGGGCAACTTCAAGGCCCAGCTCTTCCTTCTGATGGTTCTGTCTTGGACTGGACAGCCCCTCAGATAGAGGGTACCTTCAAAACTGAGGGTGGACCCCTTCACACAGAGGACTGTCTCCTGTAAAAGAAGGCTTACGCCCCCACCCCAAGAGGGCTAACGCATGCACATGAACTCTAGGGTTGCAATCCTATACCTATTCACTTAGGAGTAAGATCCATTTACCACAATGGGACTTACTCCTGAGTAGGCATGTGTAGGGTCATGCTGCACTGCAAGAGCCTGTGTCTGCCATTTTACAAGTATATGGCATATATTTTGTATGACTGATAACATACTAGGGGATCATGATAGCCTTTGTCTTTTATCATCTAAGTAGGGATGGACAAATCCATTCGTTTCCGATCTGTGTCTCTTTCATGCTAGTTCATTCATAAACTCATTCTGCCTGTTTTTACATTTATCTGTGATTCTATTTTTTTTTTAAATCCACAGCAACAAAGAGGACCAAAGGAAGGTGCCATTTACCATGTCCAACTATTTGTCCCTATAGAGGCAAATATTGTCTGCTCCAACCATCCACAACAGATGTGTTGGACTATACCTCCCATTGTACCCAGCCTGCATGTCCAGTGGCCCTACTGACTGGGGGTTATGGGTGTTGTAGTCCCAGTTGCAGAGGGCTGGTCTCCCCTGACAAGCATTGGCTCTTCAGGGTCTCAGCCAGAGATCATTCGCATCATTTGCCTCCTGATCCTTCTATCTGGAGATACTTGAGTTTGAATCCAGGACTTTCTGCAAAGCATGTTCCTCCCATAAGAGGTTAATGGAGAGAGAGAAGTAGCTGAGAAGCAATACATGAGGATTGCATATGCTATATATCATTTTCAAGATGTTGCATGTAAACTTTGAAATTTCACACTAGGTTTAATAGGGTACAAGCCAGAGCTATTAACATCAACATCACTTCTCTCCCCTGCCCCATAATAAGATTAGTATTTCACCTAGAAACCTCAACCCCAAGAGCCTCTTTACACATGGCATTGCATCTATGTTATGGCCCCATCACATGTGTGTGAATGTGCTTCTCCGGATCAGGGTCAACACACCTGAAATGTGGCTGTGCTTTAAAATTAGCATCCTCGTTGCAGCATATTCACATGAAACAACTTGCCTTGAGTAACTTTCTCTCGTTTACAAATCCCAGAGGTTTACATTTTAAGATTTGGAATCTCCTTTCAAGGTTCCTTTGCGCTGATTAATAATAAGCTCTTATCTTGTAGAGCTAAAATAAGTTTGCCAGACTTAATCGGACATGAGTGTGTACCTTCAAACTGTTTGGGGATTTCGTTAGCATGAGAGCTACCCTCTGGACAGAACGTTCAGGACCCAGCCCAGAGATATAAGGAGGTGGTGAAAAGTCAGCTACACAACAAAAAACAACACCAAGAGAGCGCCTGTTGATTCTTAGTCTGGCCTCCCACGCTTCACAGCCCATTGAGAGTCAAGCTGCCCTTCTCCTCCATTGTTCAGCTCCTGTTGTGCATCAAAAGCACACAACACACAAAGAAACATGGATCACATGGGGAAAACAAGCTCCATCGCCAAGAAGGAAGTGTGTCAAAAGCCAGGGCTGTGTTTTCACTAAGGCTTTGTCCTAAATTTGGGGGAAGGAGGTTCAAATGAAAGAGGTGAAGCTGCCGCCTCTCTTCCACCAGTTTCAGCGTTTAGGGAAAGCATCATGCAAGGATAGTGATATTGGAGAAATTCACCATGGAACCAAATGTGTTCTAATTTTTATGAATCCAACCCACAGATTCCACAGCAGACTGGCTTTCCCTCAGTCAGATGGATTCCTCAGACTTGCAGATCATTTTTCTAACCTTCGGGAATTTTGCACAAATTTTGTCATAGAAAAATATGCAAACATTTTTTTAAAATGGCCAAAAATGTGCATTTCCCCCATAGGCTAAAGCATGAGAATGAGCATTTTGAGGAGATTTGCACATTTTTGCATGGGTAAATTTGTGCAAATTTGGAAACTAAAAAAAAAAAATCAAATTCTGCCAATGGGTGGACGATGGAATGAATGGTGCCTGACAACCCATGAAACACAGACGGAATGGATTTTACACAATCCATACATCCCTATACTGGGAGAAACTACACTGACTGCTTCCCTCACTTTTCCCTTTCTTTAGCTTTAGGCAACACAATTCCCACATCCCTTGGGCCCCAGGACAAGTGCCTGTGCATTACCCTGTGCTGACAGGGATATTCCTTGATGGTGCAAAGGAAGCATGCATCTGAAACATTCATCTAGAATGGTCATTTACACCCCCTACAAAAAAAGGGCAAAAGAAGATACATTTGCATAAAATTAGCATATGTAAATCTCTCTCTCTCTCTTTCTGCAAATTTAGATATCTTTACTATAATTCAAACAGAAATACAATGCATCCCACCATAAGCCCTATTTGTGCAAAAACAACAACAACACCCAACCCACAAATTACCACTGCACGAAGGGGAGAATGGGCCATTGGTCCTTCCATCACATCCCTGTCATTGCCTTCATGGCCTTCCACATGCTGGGGAGGTGAATTTCTGCACTGAGGAGTAGGGTTCAGTGTGAATTTTGTTGTGTTGTTGTTGTTGTTGTTGTTTTCCCCACCAACTTACCTAAATTTTCACATTCTTTTTCATTAATGGAAGAGGAAGAAATTGAGATGTTAAAAACAAATTGAATGCAGGAGAAAGCGAAGCTGGCAGATTAATCCATCCAGGTCCAGGGATCGGAGAGTTTAGGTCTTAATAATCTGTGTTTGCATTCCTGTGTATTCAACCATGTTTGTGTTGCTGAATTAAAGTTGCCACCTCTTTTTTCCTGGAAGGTTCCTCTTAGAATCATGGAATCATAGAACAATAGGGTTGGAAGGGGCCTACAAGGCCATCGAGTCCAACCCCCTGCTCAATGCAGGAATCCAAGTCAGAGCATCCCTGACAGATGGCTGTCCAGCCTCGTCTTGAACGCCTCCAGCGTGGGTTGAATATTTTAGGGGAAATGTGTATGAAAAAGCATATTTAGAGGGTAAAGAGCACAACTGCAATGCCAGTGTGCATGCATTCTTTTTTAATTGCAGACTGATATGGAAACAGAATGGAATGGATTTACAATTGAACACATGCAAAACTAATATGGGCCAGAAATGGAATGCTTTGTTTGTTTGTTTGTTTGTAGTGTTTTACTACACTCTTCAGCCAAAAAGGCTCTCAAAGCATCTTACAGACAATCAGTCAAAAACAAGGCAGTTCATACCCACAGGCTTAGGATCTAAAAGATTCAAAACAAAAGGAAAAGGGGAGGTGGAGAGGAGAAGAAAAAAGGAAAGGCGAGCAATTAAACTTCAAATTAAATATTTCTTAAAATAAACATCTGGAAACAGTTTATTTATTTATTACATTTATATCTTGCCTTTCTCCTCCTTAAGGAACCCAAGGCAGTGTACATAATCCTCCTCTCCATTTTATCCTCACAACAACAACCCTATGAGGTAGATCTGAGAATCTGACTGGCCCAAAGTCACCCAGTGAGTTTCCATAACCAAGTGGGAACTTGACCCTGGATCTCCTGACTCCCAGTCCAACACTCCAGCCACTACACCACACTGGGTCCCCCACAGTTGGGGGAGAAGAGGAGCCTTATGGAGCTGGTCTTTCAGCAGGGGTGATGGAATGGCCGTACTTCCTATCTCCCTTTGCTGTATGCTTGATGGAGTGGTTGCTGGTCCATCAGCCCTACCCATATGTCCCAGACTCTGGAGTTCTGGAGACCTACTGAATCTATACACACAATACACACTGCAACTACATGCACACACTGAGGTTACAAATTAAAAACAGATAAATCTATAAACCAAGCAGATAGTTCTTTGATGCTCGTAGCTCCAAGGTTCTGCTTTTTCAACATGCACCTGACTGTTACTATCATCATCACCTTTCCTTCTGCCCTCAGTTTGCCAAAATCGCCAACCATTCCACTCCACAAACCCAGCACCTGTCTGTTTGTTGTTTTAATAGTGTTTATAAATGAGATAGTGATGACTGAAATAGCACATCATAAGGACAACACAGATATGTGTGTGTGTGTGGGGGGGTGCTTGTGTGTGTTTTAAAGTAACGCCCGAGCAGGTAAAGCTGAGAGAAGTTGCTACACATACAAGCACCTAGGTATGTATGTATATATGTATGTATTGCATTTATATCCCACCTTTTTTCCTCTTGCAAGGAACCCAAGGTGGCTTCCATTATCTTCCTCCTCTCCATTTTATCCTCACAACAACAGCCCTGTGAAGTAGGTTGGGCTGAGAGTCTGTGACTGGCCCAAAGTCACCCAGTGAACTTTCATGGCTGAGTGGAGACTAGAACCCGGATCTCCTGGCTTCCAGTCCGACACTGTCACCACTACACCACACTGGCTCTTTAGGTAGATGTGATTGTTGTGTTTGCTTGGAAAGTTAGAAACACCGTGAATAGTAGTCAGGAAGCTTGGCTTTGGTTCAGATTAGGAGAAATTTCCACCAAGATTCCAATCATTTGGGCATGGGGGGGGGGAGCACTCTGAAATCAGTCACACACACACAGTCCTAAAAGGCTAAATTCTTGAAAGTGTTGCAGTTACCAGAGTGTGGAGAAGGGGGCTCTGGAAAGAAACATAACCTTCCTTGTTTAGTCTCAGCAAATGTGCAGCCGGAAAACATTGCCATCCTGTTTTTGAAGTGGCAGCAGACAAATAAGAATGCAGGAAAATACTCAGGCCCTCTGGCAGGCTGTGATGAATTTCCATTGTGTCTGACCTCCCCACCACCACCATTTTTTTTTCCTTTTTTTTTTTTAAGGCCATGCTATTGCTAGAATAATCCAGGCTCCTTCTAGTGCTCTTAAACCAAGCAAGGTTTCAGATATTTGTATTTTTTAGGTGTGTGGGTGGGTTGTATTTTATGTATTTTAATCTTTGTATTATTTGTTTTAATTGTACATCACCTCGAGCACTCATTGAGGGGAGGGCGAATCCAAAAGTAGTCTAAATAAATAATAAACTTACACGGGCCTTTTTTCATTCTTCAAACTGGCAGTTTTGGCATTAAAAAACTCCCACCTACCCACCCCCCAATAAAACAACATAAAATCTGGCACAGTATGAAATGGCAAACAGTTTCCAAACATCCCTCTAGATGTGTGGTTCCTCCTCTTGACCTTGAATAAGAATAGTGTTGGGGGCAATTCTGGAATTGTCATAATTCTTTGTCCTGCCTACTGCAAGCCTTCATTTCCCTTCCCTTCCTCTGTTGTCTCACATGTCTGTTTCTATATTGTAAGATTGTTGGACAGGTATCTGTCCTCTCATTCTTTGTAAAGTACATGTATCAGGATGATGTCAGAGCACCACTTCGTAGACGTCATGCTGTGCGTGGATGGTGCTATTGCCTCCACCAATGTCAAGCAATATTCAGCAGATCAAAGATGGGCTGTTTTTTGCTGATTTCCCCTTACTACTGCAGCCCCCCCCCCCTCAGAACTGCTCCAGAGGCTTCCCTAAACCTCTGGAGTGAATTGGGGGATGTGGGGGACTGAAGAGGTATATTTGCTACACAACATGCCTTCTCTGTCCCATTGATGGATGCCTTCCTTTGGTGGAGGGACACTGCTTGCATACTGCCTATAATAACTATTGTCATCATCATTAGAAATGATTTCCCTTGCAACTCTCTTGCCTAAAACCAGGTCCTCAGCTCATAGCATTTACCCACATCTTACACAAGATGCAATTCTTTTGCTCTTCTTTTCCTTCTTTTGCTCCCATTGCTTTCCTTCCCCCCCCCCCACACACACACAACAATCCAAGCTGACTCTAGATACCTGGGGAATACCTGCAACACACATACACTCACACACACAGCAATTCATTTTGAACTGGATGCAACTAACTTCTTTGGGTAAGTAAGGGCCTGTGACAGGGCATTAATTGAAACAACAAGTTTGTTAATAGAGAGCTCTCCTCCTCCTCCTCTTCCACCTGCTATGCCACGTGGCACAAGTTCAACTCCCAGAAAGCACACCTCAGAGAACATCATTTCAGTATGCCTATGATGCCACATCACCAAATGACAGCTCCATAGCTACTTTTCAGTGATGTGTCCTAGGAAATGGTGTACCTGTGCCTCTCTGTATGGTGGGAGATGAACTTTGCTCTCAAACACATTTGAAGAAGCCTTCCAAGTAGATGCAGTAGGTGAGTAGGTCCCAGGGCCTGGCCTGAAGGTGTGTGATGCAGCAACCTTGCTGAACCACTTTGGGTTTATTCCCCAACCCAGTGCCCTCAGGGTGTTTTGGTCTACAACTGTCAGCATTCCTGAACATTGGCCATTGTGTCTGCGGCTGATGTGAACTGAAGTCCAAACCATCTGGAAGGCACCAAGTTGGGGGAGGTTGCTTTAGAGTCTAGATGGGAAACTTGCATGGGAACTCCAAATATGTGGATGCTACACTGAGTTCCATCATGGAAGAATGGTGGGCTGTAAATTTAATAGAAACATCCATATCTAGACACATTCAGAGAAAGAGACAGACACAGACAGGCAGAGCAGAGGTAGACATAGAGAGAAACAGACATACAGAGTCAGAGACAGAGGACTTGACACTGAACACATATCTTGAGGCATGTCGCTTGGACTATTGTAATGCACTTTTTCTCTGGGCACGAATAGTGTCTGGAAACTTCAATCAATCAGTCAATTAATCAATCTTTATTTATAGTCAACAGACCATTTGTATATCATACACATATTAATAAAATGCGTATTAATAAAATGGAGGAATACAAAATCTGTAAAAACCTAAACAGTAAATTTGACTCCATGGGGAATATAATAATCATAAGAGGTCTAGTGAGGATAACCAGATTCAAGAATTTAGCTACTTGCTCAGTAATTAACTTATTGGTACCCTGGAGTAAAATAATCATAAGGGACTCAACAGAGCAGCCAGGGAAAAACTGTGTGATGGGATATAATAGGTCTTTTTTGGCCTCTAGATAATAGCTACAATGGCATAGAACATGCAAGATGGACTCCACCTCAATGTTGTTACAGGGGCAGCATCTGTTATTCATTGGAGTTATATTGAATCTGCCCTCTACTAGTGTTTTGGGGGGGGCATTAAACCTCACCAAGGAGAATGCCTTCCTATATTTAGGAATAGTTAACCATCCTAAACAGGGCATTCCATCTTTACAGAGGAGGCATAGGCCCAATAACTGAGGGGAACATTGTCCCTAAGCAGCTGCTTGGAACTCCTGATAATCTATGTGCATCCATCTCTGTCCAACAAGTGATTTGGCACTTTCTAGATCCAAGGATAACAGATAGGAGGATGATAAACCTACTGTGGTGACGTTTTGCACCACAGCTTGAATTGTGTCTGACAACTTCAGTTGGTCCTGAATGCAGCAACAGGTTTGGTAACTGGGGCCACCGATTGGGAGTGTGTGACCTCCCTTATTCAAGCAATAGCTTTAGCTTCTGGTTAGTTTCTGGGCCCAATTAAATGTGCTGGTAAGGGGGCCACTTGTGAATTGCCAGACATGCATCCCCCCAAAACAGGAAACTGATTTACATAAAACTTGTATATGCTAATATAGCATACAGTACATTTCACCCTAGTCTGGAAGGCTGTAACAGATGATTTGTGTGCCTTGCTCAGTGTGCTGTTGATGAGCAACTTTAAGGCCTGGATCTTCTTTTGGATGGCTCTGGACTTGAACTGGACAGCCCTTCAAACAGAGGATGCCTTCATCACTTCCCTGGCAGCCCTTCAAAGAGAGCACTGTTCTCTGTCAAAGAGGCACATGGCCACCGTAGGAAGGCTTTTAAAGCCCTTTACCATTTGAGACCAGGATATTGGGGATGGGGGCGGGGTAGAAGCTGAACATTAAAAATGTCTTGGCAAATAGGAACATTTTGACTTAGTGCCAAAAAGAAAGCCAGGATGGTTCCAATCATATCTCCTTCTGGAAGGTTTTCCAAAATTGGAGCAGCACCACAGAGAAGGGTCCTCTCTTTTGTAAATACATAATGGAATTCTCCCATTCAAGCTATTCAGAGAAGGCCCTTCTCTGAAGAACATCATGCACAGACAGCAGCATGATATTGGATGAGTTGCCCCTTAAGATATTTGGTCCCCATACCTTTCCTAGCAGAGCAATGGGAGTTAAGGTTGCATCAGCCAGGACTGCTTCCTCATTGTAACAGCACTGAAGTCAACATAGGATACGAGAGCATTATTTTATTTATTTATTTATTTATTTATTAAATTTATTAATCGCCCATCTGACTGGTCACCCAGCCACTCTACAATACAATTAATTACAATAATTATGCCAGAATTTTGTCATAGCAATGTGATGCCCTCCAGATGTTTTAGACTACCAGAATCCCTGACCATTGGGTATGCTGGCTAGGAGTTGTGGTCCAAAACATCTGGAGGGCACCAGGGCACCTTCCCCTGTAGTAGACCATCATTCAGAGAATAAAACTTTCTGGAATCTGACTATCTCTTTAACCCTGGATTTTCTTCCCTCCTGGGCTTTGTATGAAGTTAAGGATATTCCTGACTTAACTCCTCCTTTAAGAGTGCAATTCTATGCATATTTAGACAGGAAAAAAGTCCTACAATCCTATGCAGCATTCCCCAACAAGCTACATAGGATTGCAGTTTAAGCTGCAAAGGTCTTTGGACACTACACAAAATAATGAATCTCTATAAAGATGAGGAGGAAGCATGACCACTAGAATGAACCACAACAGCAGAGACACTCTCCCCTTGGATAGTAGGGAAATGTGTCGGGCAAAATATTTGCACTGCACAGGAAAGCATTGCATTCTTTGCATGGCATTGTCATTGTGTCACTGTCTGAGCCCAGGGCCATGATTCATGCTGGTGACAGGGAGAAGGAAAGCTTAGTGCTGCCCCAGCTGATTATACAGAGGGATCTGGGCTGCCGGCTGTACAATGCAAGCAGTGATTCAAAAGAAAGAAAACATAAGGCCATTGTCTTATTTGCCTTTGTAGGAACTGTTCCTGATCAGTAGCCCCTTAGAATAAACACTGGCCCCAGGTCTCACACATGAAGCAGGAGCACGGGATCTTTGGGATTATATCCACACAACCTTAAAACTGCTGTTTTCTTTTCTGCAATCCTCTTTTATGCTGCTATATCCAGTGTTCAGGGACAGAAGATAGAAGGGGTTGGGGGAACCACGCGCTGCTGCAAATCCTTGTCAATTTCACATAATGCCCAAATTGAAGAAAATGAAATTGACATGGTTCTTCCCCTTGTGCTCCCATATCTTTCCATTCAGGCAGTGTCCTAGCAGAGCCAGGGCTCACAGGGTCGATGTGCCAGGACTTTGGGATTAGCACGGACAATATTATCCGCCACCCCTCAGGTTGCCTTGTTCCCTCTGAGCTTAGCTAAAATCCTCACAGTAGCCGATGGGGTGTGTGGGGGGGGGGGAGGTGGATTTTCTCAGCAACAATATATTGTTGTGAGCTGCCACGGTTATACTGCCAAGTGTTTTGCAGTTTCCTGGTCTTCAGTAAATAACCAAGACCCATTCACTTTACAAAAGACCTTCAAAAGAGAAATGGATCAACACAGGTGCCTGAATTGTTGGACTGTCCTTGGGGGTGTGGCAGTGAGGACTGGCATGATAACAGTCTCATCCCTATTCCCATACACAGCATCCTCCAAGAGAAGGGCTGTGCATATGGTCTAGGCTCAAACAATAAATTGTCTCAAAGCATTGGATTCAAAATGAGTTCAGAACTGCTCATGAAATGTAAATGTCTGGCTGGCATGAATCCCAGTGGCACATTTAATAATAATAATAATAATGATGATGATGATGATGCCAGCAGGAAGTCAGACAGGATGTAGAGCAATGATGTAGGTGGAACAGAAGCAGGGATTAGACTGGTAAGATGGACTTAAACAATAAATGCTGTTTGTTGGCATTCCATCCAAACTCGGGGGGGGGGGGTGGGCAGAGATGGACATAGCTGAAATTCTCACTGTACTACACATGGTATATAAATAACCCAATAAATCATTCATTCCAATCACTGTGCTGAATCACTGATAAACCATGCTGCAACCACTGAGTTGGTCTTTCTCCACATTTTCCACTTCTCCACTCAGGCAGCAGTGACCCCCGAGCCAGGGAACGACAGATGTCAGTTTCGCATGTGTTCATTCCTAAGTCTGTTCCATCCTGTTTTGGTATTGGTTTGTGGGTTAAAAGAAAAAAAGACGAAGCAAAAGTCTGCATGAAAATGTGTACTCAGGGTGCAATCCTATTGCCATTCCCGTAAGCCTCTGAACTCAGAGGCTGATGCAAATCCTATGCAGATCTTCACCTCCGCTCTCCAGCCTGCCCTAGATTTCTGCTAGATGGGTGATTTTGCCTGTCTAGCAGCAGCACCTCAGAGAGGGAGGGGAGGAGGCCGGGGCAGCTCTAGGAAACTGTAACACAGCTGCCCTGGTCTGCTCCTCTCCCTGACCCTAGGAATGCTTCCTTCTCCCCATCTCCATGCTCCGTTTTGTGAGTGCAGAGTGGTAGCCTGCACAGCTCTCTCCACACTGGCTATGAGGGGAGTGGGAGGGGAGTGCAGTTTCTTCACTCCCAGCTCAGAGCTTTGTCTACAAACTCAGAGCCAGGAAACCAAACAACCCTATGTCCCCCCAGACACTGTCTGGGGAGACATAGGATTGCTCCCTCGGGTGGGGGGGTTGTATAGTGGTGCGTTGTATCCAATGCTAGTCCTACTTAGAGTAGACCCATAGAAATTAATGTGACTTCATTGGGTCATAACTTGTTCCAATCATTTCAGTAGGTCTACTCTAAGTAGGACTAGCATTGGATACAACCCATTGGGTTGGATCGAGATTTATGCTGGATCAACTGCGCTGACAGAAGTAGAATTCCCTGCCCCCTGTTTCCCATGGCAGCCTTCCCCTGAGCCGCCTGAAAATGCTACACAGAGAGAGTCAGGAGGCCCTGCTGAATGGGATGTTCTGTGGTGTGGGTGGGAGGGGGGATATCCAAAAACTGAGCAGAGGAACCTTCCATACATACAGCCCTTCCTCTCATGGAAAGCAGGTCCTAGATCCAACCCATTGTCAAACAAAATAATATGCATTTCTAAACATGATTTTATCTCAAAATGTGCATCTCCTAAGACATTTTATCTTAAAATATGCACTTTACATGCATTTTGGTATGGATTTTTGGAGCCAAGAACTGCATTGCTAAATTCAGAGAAATGCAGAATCTGGAAGATCGTTGCATTCTGATCTGCACATTCATCTAGCAGGTGGTGGATCATATAAGAACTTGCAAAGAAGGGATTTCCTAAGCATCCCTACCCCTAGCATATCCACTCCCTCTCACAGCTAACCTAGTTGAAAGGGGTGTAGGGTTTCTCCTTCTCTGTGCTTTTGCCCCCCAAAAAGTTTCCCATTCCACATCCCAGTAGTGGCACTGAAGAGGGAAGCAACCTGCAAGCCATTGATTGATTGATTGATTGATTGATTACAATTCTATACCACCCAATAGCCAAAGATCTCTTAGACCAAAAGAGAAGAAAAGAAGCTTCTGCATGCTCTGCTATTGTTGTTTTAGGTGGCAAAGGCACGTGGCACTGGCAATCTAGTCATGCAATCTCATGGTGTGGCTTCATTGTTCAGCTCCAAGTATTTCCAGATGTTCCAACTGTTCCCTATTTGCCAGGGACATTCTCTATTTCCTGGCACCTGACACTGGCTGGCTATTTTGATTCTATTTGGCCTTTGGCAGCAATTTCAGAGATGCCTCTTTAAGCTGAGTTCTTCTTTGACTCAGACTGTAACCTGAGCGAGAGAACACCTCCTTCTCATTTCTACTGACTGGGCAATCACTCTCTTATTTTGCTGCTCCAGCTGCTAAAACAGTGGCCTGGGTGGCAGAAAGGGAGAGAGAGAAGAAGGCATCTCTTTCCTCCTCCTCTTTCCCTTCCTCCCTCACCTCCTTCCTGGTGCCCCAAACTCTGCTATAGTACTGTTCCTGGTATAAGGAGCACTGGGAATGTACTTTTTCATGGTACCTGCCATTATTCTGGATATCAGTATCCTGGGGAAATCACATTTCCCAGGATTAGGGATGTGTGAACCAACAAAACTCATACTGAAGTTCTCCAAATTCCATCTTGAAGCTTGTTCTGACTCAAGTCTATATCAGATTGCAAACTTGGGGGGGGGGGTGGAAATCTGTATTTTTGTGCATTTTTTTCCAAATGTATGCATCAATTGTGCACACCTTTAAATGTATGCATCACTTGTGCACATCTTCAAAATGTATGCATTCTTCTCCCATTGATTAAAGCATATGCGTGCACATTTTTCATGTGCATTTTTCAAATTATGCATGCTGTCGAACACAATTTTTTTGGTCCACAAATTACATTGCAAGATGGGAAATACAACTGTAGATTGTATTTGAGGCTGTATTCAATCCAAAGATGTGAACTGGGTAAATCCTGGTCAAAAAGAAACTAAATTTCTCATGCATCTCAATCCAGAATTCCTGGTGCCCAGGATGTTGTAATGGTGGCCCAGGTACCAGGGATGGAGGGAGAAGAGAGGGAGAAAGATAGGGAACAGAAGAAAGGAGAGAGAAACTCTCTGCCACCATGGCTATGTGCCATCTAAAATGGAAAGAAGACTTGGCAACCTGTAAGAGCCAGAATCCAGAGCTCAGGATGTTACCTTGTGTCCATGCCTGTATGTCTCTGTGTCTGTGTGAAACTTTAATACCCCCCATGTTGAAGTAGAAGGGGAGAAGAAAGAGACATAATCCCTGCCATCAGCACTAACCATCAAGAACTGCCAGGTAATGGGGCTGGGGGACTTATGATGTAGGTGGGTTGGAGGCTTACAGGGCCCAGCATTTATGAAAGAATTTTGAATTCTTGGTTGAGGGAGCATTCTTGTGCTTATAATTGTTGGTTTTTCAAACCAAATCGAGTCTGTGAGTCTTCATCTGTCAGTAGATTTTAATGAGAATGCAAATATATTTGCCATATATACATATATAAATAAAATCAAGTGTCATACTTCAGAAGCACTGGGACAACTACATTTCCCAACTCACAGCCTTAGAAGAAAGCCAAGCTCCAAACAGCAGAAGAGGGAGAGGTCTCTCCAACTTTCCACTACCAGAGCAGCAAACACAAGTTCTTCTCCAGTTTGGATTTTAATTTTGGCCAGACTAGGAAATCTGGGGCTGTAATTCTCATCTCGTGTTTAAGGCAACCATTTCAAGCTGCCCAAATCCATATTTTTCCACACAGAAAACAGTACATTCAACCACATCACTAGAAAGAATAACCAGAGGTTTCAGCACTTCCCGTGAGAGGTTGTCCAGACCACAAATCAGTCCTGGCTGATGCTGTAAGGCAGCCTTTCCTAACCTGGGGATCTCCAGATGCTGTTGGACTACAGCCCCTATCATCCACATCTGGTGGTCATCCTGACTGGGGATGATGAGTATTGTAGTCCCACATGATGTGGGGGGTGCGAAGGTGGGAAAGGGTGCTGTAGAGAAAAGCAGGCCCATTATGTCCTCGCACTGTAGTCTTCAACTTTTTCAGACCCAAGATCCACCGCTGAGAGTGAGTGTGGTGTAGTGATTAGAGTGTTGGAATGGGACTCAGTAGATCCAGGTTCTAGTCCTCACTCAGCCATGATGCAACATCCAGGACATTTTGGGAAATTCAGTAGTCACTAGTAGAGCCAGTGTGGTGTAGTAGGTAGACACTCTAACCATTAGAGTGTTAGACTGGGACTCAGGAGATCTGGGTTCTAGTCTCCACTTGGCCGTGATGCTCACTGGGTGACTTTGGGCCAATCAATGACTCGCAGCCTAACCTACCTCACAGGGCTGTTGTGAGGATAAAATAGAGAGGAGGAGGAGGATCGTATACCCCACCTTGGGTTCCTTAAGGTGGAAAAAAGGTGGGATATAAATGTAATAAATAAATAAAATAAATCAATAATAAATCAATAAATCTATCAGTCTTGAAGAGGCAGATTTGCTCCCACTTTTGCTCCAACCCCTCCCACAATTTGGGATGAACTTTCAAATCAACCAAGCAGCCAATCAATTAAAAAAGGCTTTTACAACTGAATTGTACTACGTACCTATGATTTAGCAATTAATGACTGGTCTTTGGTGATGCCAGTTTACTACAAAGAGCTTTCATACACAAAATATTTATTGTGTGCTCACCATTCCCTACTCATGGTTGCTTACAGGTTGTTTAGATGACATTATGACCCTTGAATTTCATTTTTCTTTATAAAGAACACTTTTGGTGAATTTTTTTAGAGTTTTTTGGGGTCCCTTGCAGGAGGAAAAAGGGTGGGATGTGGTAGTAGTAGTAGTACCACCACCACCAGGCACCATTTGCCCTTCTTTTTTCATGTTTTCCTATATATGATTGTCTTTCTCCTTCCTCTCTTTGTAGCTGGCTCTATCCTGACCTCTCTGCCACCCCTCTCTTCCTCCTCTAAAAATAACAACAAATCCTAAACAATCAGAAGAAGAAAAAGCATGGCATTGTTGGTGCTAGCCACCGTTAAGAACCGTTTGTGGTCCTGTATTCACCACCTGATGTCCACAGTGCCTTCTCTAAGTCCAGTGCACACTGAGACACGTCAGCAGTCAAAGCTGCATGGGCCACAGTTGGCCCCCATGGTGATGTTTGTCAATGATATGAGCCAGCAGGTGTCAATGTAAGCTAAAGAATCCCTCCACACTGACTGAAAATGTTTGAGTGGTCACACCTAGATTCAAACCTGTTCTAACTGCAAATGGAAGCAAAAACTTATGAACATGCTCTGATCAAAGAAGAAAATATTCCTTTCTCTTCCTTTCATTTCCAGAACAACCGACTCACTTTCCAATTGTCTTATTCTAGCTTCAGCTTGTATATCTGCTAATTCAATTGTTTTATCAATACTTATTTTATTCTAGATATTTAGGTTGCATTCTTATGCACTCTTCCTTGGGGGGCAAGTCCTGTTGGACTGGAGGGGACTTACTTCGGAGTAAACCTGCCTAGGATCTGGCTGCAAAACTGCTTTTCTAAAGGTCAGCATGGTGAACAGATCATGAAAACCATCAACAACAAAGTAATCAGTGTTAAACATTGACAAAGAAACAAATCTGAAGTATTAAATTGTAATACACTCTCCACAGAAACAAAACAAAATCAATCAAAAGCTTGCTGAAAAAAGAAAAGTATTGAAGCCCCTTTTAAATCCCTCATGATTTTTATACTTATACAGACAGAAGTTTCCAAAGTTTAGGAGCCACCACGATGAAGGACCTACTTCCAGCTACTATAATCTTTACTTGCCTCAAGAACAGAGAAGCAAGCAAAGTCAATACGCCAGATCCCAAGTGATGCATGGGCTTATATATAGCATTCTATCCAGCCAATTTCACATTAAAAAATAGCTCTTTCAGCCCTTCCAAAATAACTGTAGATGTAGCCCCGTCACTCTAGTCTGCATCTTTTCAATCATTCCCTATAATCAGACTAGTAGGTATGCTATTGTTATTTTATAATAATTTGTAACAATACATAATATTGTTCATTACATTTCCTCAAGATATCAAGACAACAGCTTTGGTCTAGATTGTGTGTGTGTATGTATATATATATATATATATATATATATATATATGAAAAACAAAGAAAAACACAGACAAATCACCCAAAGAATACATATGAAACTGTTAGATGACAACCAATGCTGCATAAGGATGTACAGACAGAGTCCTGCAGTGGTAGCTGTGTTGGCCATAAGAAAAATTCCGAAATCCACATTAGTGTAATATTGTTATTAGGCCAGCCAAAAGGTCAAAAGGTCACGAAACATGTGCAAGTTTTCAACATCTCCAGATTTCTTCATCAAACAAGAAAGTACAAAAAGTGGGTGGTGAGGTGGGAAGAAGAGCTGTCTGCAGACATACATACAAATTAGGTTGTAGAAGGTCATGTGTTGATTACAGATGAGCTTCACCTAGCAGTTGATGGGGATAAATCCTCAGAGAATAAAATCCCATCTACCCAATTTGGCTTCAGCTGACTTTTTCTAAAAAACTTAGTGCAGCAAATAAATAAATAAACAAACAAACAAACAAACAAACCATCTCCCTATAGAAACAGTCTGTTATTTGCTGTCCGTCCTGGAGCATCTCTACACCAGCCTAAAATCCGGCATTTAAAAGGGGGCTTCCTGCTTCTGTTTTAAATGCAGAGTCATGATGGACTCCCTTTATACGTGCTCCCCTTTCCCCCTCCCCTTTCCCCCTCCTTCTCCCGCTTATCAGAGTCTTCCCTATGTTTCACTGGTCTTGCTCCTCTTGACCTCTTCATGCGGCTTTTCCTTTTGCATGGAGGGAACTCAAATGGAACACAAGCAGGGTAATTTGATACCGCGTTATCTCTGATCCTTTAAAAAATGGAAGAAAGGTCATGTAGTGCAGGAGACGCCCTGGAGGCTCATGGCATCATCTAAAGAGCCCGCAAACTTCCATCTGTGAGCAATCTCAATAGCAGGATAAGAGCTCCGTGCAAAGAAGCCCTTGAATGCAGCCACTATCTATAGAGCAGGCTTGCAGAACCTCTTTCAGCCCAAAAGTTGAATTCCATTTTGGAGAAGCAATCGGGGGCCACATTCCAGTAGTGGACGTGGCCAAAAGCAAAAAGGATGGGGCCAAAAATGCCTCCATGGTGGGGTTGGTTGGTTGGTTGGTTTGTTTTACCTTAGAGTACTTCTTACTGCCAGTAACTGTGCCTTAGGAAAGGCATCTGGACCTTTTAGAATGGGGGGGAAGGGACTACAGAAAAGTTGGGAAACCACCAAATGATTGGTGATTGTGGGAAACAACTTGGGACCAGGATACTTGAGAGACTGCCTTCTCCCTTATCACCCTGCCCCGTCACTGAGGTCATCAGATCGGATGCTCTTGGTGGTTCCTCATGGACCTATGGCTGATTGGAGTCCACCCCGAGTAGAGCCTTCAGTGTAGTGGCTCCTGTTTTGTAGAGCTCCCTGCCTTTGGAGGTCAGGAAGACACCAACATTGTGTTGGTTCCAGCACCTGCTGAAGACATCTTTATTTCAAGAAGCCTTCCCTGATTGACCAGCCATGGTTTTCATTGACATTCTGTTGTGTGTGTTTTTAATTTAGATAGATAAATAGATGATAGATGATAGATAGATAGATAGATAGATAGATAGATAGATAGATAGATAGATAGATGGATGGATGGATGGATAGATGCATTCTTACGGTGTTTTATTCTTGCTTTTATTGTTCACTGCTCTGGAATCAGTTTAGATGTGGAGTGGTATATAAATGTTGTAAATATAGAAATAAATAAAGGGTGTGTGGCCAAAGGAAGAGGTGAGGCCATCTGGAGAACCCCAGAGAGTTGGACTGAGACCCAGGAGGGCTGGATTTGACTCTCAGGTGTGAGGCTCTGAACCCCTGCTATGGAGTATCACTGTTTGCATTATCAGCAATGAAAATCAAAGCACACTTTGTTGGTATGTTGCAGGAACCTGGGGTCTAGGATCCACACTGTATGGCATATATGTTTCTCTTTTTAGTTTTAGTTGTTGTTGTTTTACATTTCCCAGTTATTTGTATTTTTTTATGTGACATTCCTTTTGTCATGGCCTTTGGCTTGTACAATAAACATGCAATGACAATCTCCAGTTTTGTTAATATAAAGACTGCTTAGTTTCTCTCTGTGGTCCACCATTAAAAGGAGCCTGTGAAGTTCACCCAGAATGAAAACAGTTCTGAGCAACAGCTGGATTTTATAATTTCAAAAAATGGGGTATCCAACATTTCTCCCTTTCTTGTTCCCACCAACCCTAGGAGCAGCTGCAGGTCCAACCTATAACCATCACATAACTTGCTCATGTAATACCTAATAAAAGTATTAAACTAATATAGATTACATAATTTCATGTTTCAATATGTTATAGAAATGCTCCATTTCTCAATGGACTTGTTGTCTCCTTGTCTACCTTCTGTAATTCTGGCCAAGTATCTGAGATCCATAATTATCAATCGGATATTAACAGAGCGTATTTCTTTATTGTGGTTGCAACTAATGGATGCTTTTGCCACTATTAGTCTACTAGCCATTTTATTGGGGGTGTGAAAGAGACTTAGGATTTTAGCATCTTCCTTCTATTTCTCTATCATAAATACATTTTAAAGTTGCCTAGTTAAACAAAACAACCTATTACAAGTTCACATTACAATCAGTTGAGCATTTATCAATATTTGGATTACCCATCAATCCAAACAATGGGAAATCAATTACCTGCCACGTCAGATCATGCCCGGGTAAACACACCGAACAAAAGTCAAAACATTCCCTTTTACAACGAAAGCTTCCCAAACAATGGGTTGGATCTGGCTTTAGGTATACCTGGAGTAGACTCAATGAAACTGAAGGGAATCATGACTTACTTGTCCCATTGATTTCAATGGGTCTACTCTAAGCCTGATTAAATCTGGATTCAACTCAACCCCATATACGCACACAAAATTACAGTTACAGCAGAGGATATTCTGTTGCTATAATAAAATAATCAGTCCTATGCTGAATATACACACACAGAAGCCAAGTTAACCAAAGTCCAATGTTCGCATATATCACCTGGGACATGCCCGCCCTTGGAGCACGCTGTCTGCATCCTCTGTCTGCATGCTAGGACCTGGAAACAGCGGGAGATGTTGGCACAGCAACAATGAAATCAGTGCCGCTGCAGATGCTAATAGAAAAAGCAAGAGATTTGCTAGCCAGAGCAAAAGCAGCATCAAATCCCAAAATGCCAATAGCAACAAAGTGCAGCTACAGAATGGGGAGGTGAGAATAACACAAAGAAGGAACAGGAGAGAATAGGTGGAGCATTTGGTGAGGAAAGTCTTCCCTCACAGACAAACCCAACAGTGGTGCGTCCTTCCCACCCTCCACTTACCAGGAAATGTGACTTTAATGCTTTCAATCCATTAAAATAGGGTTATCTTATCATCTGCACTGGCTTAGATAAAGTGTGTGTGTGTGTGTGTGTGTGTGTGTGTGTGTGTGTGACTTCTCAAGGAATGCCCTCCTCCCAACCTTGATAATTATTTACTCACCTTGAGTCAACCACATTAGATCTTACAGCCAGGACTTTTCCTCCTCTTCTTCCTCAAGGTTCCAACAATTCGTAGCTCCAGGCTCCAAATATATCATTGTGGTGACTGTGGTTGTGGGTGGTTTTTCTTCCTGCCTCTGCAGGTTTAATCCCTGGGCATCTCGCTTTCATTTTTGGTTGCCCTCATTTCCCACACAGCTCCACTTCAGCTGGTGGATTCCTTCATTCATCTGGTGGTTCGTTGCTAAATAGCAGACCTACAATCCCTAATGAGTTGGAGGAGAAGAAGATGCACTCCGGCAGCATTTTTAGGGCACAATCCTATGACCGCTAGACAGTGTCTAGACGGCCGTAGGATTTTTGGGTTTCTGGGAACTGAGCTCAGAGCCAGGGCTTTGAGCTCAGTTCCCAGAAACCCAACTCCCTGCCCCCTCCCCCTCCACCTCATAGGTAGCTTGTAAGAGCAGCACAGAGTGGCCAAAAAGGAGGCATTCCTGGGGGCAGGGAGGGGGCCACAGAAGCACTATTATGATGCTTCCTATGTGCCGCCACCACTCCAAACCACCCTGGCTATACAGCTAAAATCAGCCATCTAGTCACAAATGCACGGCAGCCAGAGCACGGAGAGGATTCCCTCCATGCTCATGCCCTGCATTGGATAGTCCACTGCCTCCAGGTTCGGAGGCAGCTGACTATCCCCATAGGATTGCGCCCTTAAATTATGAAGTGGGGAGCACAGTTTTCCTGCTATATTCCAAGAGCCATAGTACAAAAAATAGTGCATAAAGGCTGGGAGCTCCATCCACCACCACCTCTCACCCATACTGCTTGCTTAGAAGTAAACACTCCTAGGATGCTACCAGGAGTACAGCTGTGCACAAATGGCTTCTCCACCTATCTGCAGGCAGAGAAATTGGAGGACAATTTCAGCGAATTTCTCCTAGGGGAGGAGAAATTCTCCAAAGTTTTTCACAGGAAGGGCTCACTCTTGGCAGGGGATATAGCACAGGTTCTTTCTTTTTCCTAAAGGTTTTTGGTTTATCGCACTGCTTCTGTAAGTGGCAACAGCATCAACTATGTTGAGGCTTCCACTCTTCTGAGGCAGAATTTTGAATTTCCTTTGGTGGTAATTGCGGGTGCATAGGGGGGAGAAATGACAAGACGACACCAACAGAGTTGGGATAAAACTGGGCCACATTTATTGACATATTACAAACTGCGAAGGAAGCACCGGCGGGCGCATAGAAAAACAAGTAATCATGACAGGTATCAAGTGAGGCATTTATTCTCTGAGGTGTGGCATCCACCAGATCCACCCTGCAGATCAATCCACCGAATTCTGGGCTGGGAGACCTTCCCCTGTCACCCCCCCTCAAGCCACAGAACCCGAGTGGGTGAGGAGGGTCGGCCTCAGAGGTAAGCCATATCTCCCAACTCTGGGCCATGAAACCTGGAGCCGAAAGCCTCAGGCCTTACCAGTCACCTGAAACGGTGCCCACGAATGCTCACCTGTCCTCTCCCCCAATGGAGTGCCCACCCGGAACCGCCAGTACAGTTATGTGACTGGATAAGAATAGCAATCGGATGATACCAATCAGCCTATGTTACTCCCTATCCCACCTGCAGTATGAAGTAGGCAAAAAATCCATAGCCCAGCCAATCTGGCTAAGAGCAAAAGTTCCTACTTGGCCACCAATCGGGCAACCAGTACGACCCATAATGCATGTTGGGCGGGAGGGAGGGAGCCAGAAAAGCCAGAATGAAAGAGGAGAAGGGGCGGCGTGGCCTAAATATCAGCTGGCTCACCCCCCACCCCACCAGGATGTCTAGATCAAGGGCCAATGGCCTTTGATCTCATCCCACCCTTCCCCCCGCACCCGCAACATCCCCCCCTGCGGCCAGGCAAGCCAGATACGGGGTGAGGGGACTTTTGAGCTTACTGTGAGGTGGCCCAGGGGTGTGTGTGTGTGTTTCTCTCTATTACACATCTTCCCCTTGGTCTGCAGCCTCCGAGACCACCTGCACTTCCTGAACTGAAAAAGCCCCATGGGAGGAATTGCCTCACAATGTCTCCCTCATGACGGCTTTAACTGAAGTGTGGGAAACTGAGGACGCTACAGGCTGCCAGAGAGACTATTGTTCAATGACAGAAAGGACACTCATGGACACTCTTCAACCACCTCATCAGTAAGTTAAGCACAAGAACCCCAAAACCAACCCATGAGAATTTCTCCAAAATTTCTTCTCAGTTGAATTTCTTTTTGAAAGCAATTTCTTTTCCATCAAACTGAATGAGAATGGTTAGGGATGTACGAAAGTCACTTACCGTTTCGTGGATCTGCTTTGGAGTGGGGAGGGAGACGCTCCGTCCCTCCCCCTAGAATCCTCGACGGGGCGGGAGGCGCTCCGTCCCTCCTCCCGGAGTCCTACCCTGCTCTGCTCGCAGCTGGACATCCAGCCACTGGGCAGCAGGGATGCAAAGGGCGGCGGCCATAGCTGCCGCTGTTTGCATCCCTGTACTTAACCGTGATAGGCTACGTAAATATTTATGTAGCCTATCACGGCAAAGTAAAAAAACCCGCATACGCAAATGGCGGCGGCTATAGCGGCTGCCATTTGCGTTCGCTATTTTTCACCATTCTAGCCTACATAAATATTTTTGTAGGCTAGAATGGCAAAAAATGACCAGCCACCGCCGCCGCACCCGCCACCGCACCCGCCGCTGCCGCACCTGCCGCCGCGGCTGCCCCACCACACCTGCCGCCGCTGCCCCCGCCGCCCCCGCACCTGCCGCCACCACACCCGCCGCCACTGCCAAATCCGCCACCGGATCCGCTGCATCTGCCCCAGGTAAGTGCTGTCCCGGGGGATTCCGCGGGGGGGCAGGGGGGCAGGAGGCCATTCTGCCACGGATTCCAGGAGGCCAGATTCTACAGAATCTGGCCTCACTGGAATCCGTGGCGGAATTCTCCTCCATCCCTAAGAATGGTCAGAAGAAAATGTGGGAGAAATTTTTGGCACAGCACTAACCAGGAGTGCAATTCTACTTCCCAAGTGCATGCTCCCTGCTTCCCTTGTTGTAAAGCAGCTGTGCAGTACCTCTTTCACTCCAAGGGCTGGATTACATTTCAAAGAAGCTTTCAAGAGGCCACATTCCAGGGCAGGGAGGGGCCAAAGGGAAAAGGGCAGAGCTAAAAATCCTAGCCAAGTTTAGCTTCAAGCTCCTACTTCCAGTGGTGACTAAGCCTTAGGAGAGGCATATCAACCTTTTGGAATTGGGGAAAAACTGCACCATAGTGGTTTCCCAGCTGGTGATTGGGGGAAAGGGGGTGGGACAGAGAAGATTGGGACCCCAGGACGGCTGGATTTGGCCCTGGATTTGGCCCAGGGCTGGTTCTCCACCCCTGTTTTAAAGCAAAAGTGACCCTTTCTGGCTGTTCTACCCTGGCATATTTGGCAGTGACAGTGGGGACCACAAAAAAGGCCAGGAGGGCTGCATGCCCTAAAGGGTGGCCATATGGAAATGGATTCAAGGCTTTGTGGTGGAGCATGTTTGATGCTCTGACTTGGATTCCTGCATTGAGCAGGGGGTTGGACTCGATGGCCTTGTAGGCCCCTTCCAACCCTACTGTTCTATGATTCTATTATTCTATGTGCTTTGCATGCAGAAAGTACCAGGTCCAATCTTCAATTAAATGATCTCAGGATTGGAACCAGGAGTGGGAATGAGTCCTGTCTGGCACTTTGGGCAGTCAGACCAGCTAAATGGACCAACTGTCTGATTTAGGAACAGGAAGCTGTCTTATACTAAGTCATAAGAATATAAGAGGAGCCATGCTGGATCAGATCAAAGGTCCATCTAGTCCAGCATTCTGTTCACACAGTGGCCAACCATAGTGGGAAGCCCACAAGCAGGACATGAGTGCAACAGCACCCTCCCACTCATGTTCTCCAGAAGCTGGCACACAGAGACATATTGCCCCTGATACTGGAGGTAGTATATAGTCATCAGGACTAGTAGCCATTGATAGCCTTGTTCTCCATGTTATAGCAACCCAGATAGCTGGCCACCCTGTCTCCACTTGAAAGCATCTAACAAAGGAGAGTCCATCACCTTCCAAGGCAGTGCACCTCATACCATCAGGAAGTTCTTCTGAAGATTCAGTTGAAATCACTTCTTGTCATTTGAACCCATTGAGTCAGGTTTTCTGGAGCAACAGAACATTCAAATACAGTGGTGGAAGCAATTTTGGAGGCAGCAGGGGTGGGGAGCATGGCTTCCGGTGGCTTTTGCAGGGGCAATAAGGTCCCCTGACTCCCAGAAGCTGTTGAACCCTGCTATACACACTTACCTGGGAGTAAGTCCCATTGAGTTCAGTGGGGCATTCTTCCCAGTAGAACACAAGAAGAGTCCTGCTGGATCAAACCAAAGGCCTCCCTAGTCCAATATTCTGTTCATACAGCGGCCAGCCAGCTGCCTGTGGAAAAACAACAAGCAAGACATGAGTGTGACAGCACCCTCCCACCCATGTTCCCCAGCAACTGGCGTACATTGGCATATTGCCTCTGATTCTGGAGGTAGCACATAACCATCAGGACTAGGAGCCACTGATAGCCTTCTCCTCCATGAATTTGTCCAATTCCCTTAAAAAACCATCTAAACTGGTGGCCATCCCTACATCTTGTGGTAGCAAATCCCATCGTTTAACTATGAGGTTTGAAGAAGTACTCCCTTTTATCTGTCCTGAATTGCCCACCAATCAGATTCATGGGATGACCCTGGGTCAAGCCATTGCCCCACCCAGCTCAATGTTCTCTGCATCAGCCTTGCCCAGCCTAGTGCCCTCTAGGTGTTTTGGACTTCAACTCCCATTAGCACTAGCCAACATAATCAATGGTCAGGAATGTTGAGACTTGTAGTTCAAAGTATCTGGAGAGCAGATGGATGGATCTTTCAGATTCTCTTTCTTCCATATTCATTTAAAAAAAAACACTCATTTTTTCTGTCCCATTTATGAAGAAATTTGAGAACTTCGGGAAATTCTTATTTAAAAAAATGGAATGAAATTTTCATCCATCCCTAGGCACCATGTTGGGCAAGGCTGCTCTATACTCACTGGCAGATGCTCTCCAGGGTTTCAGAATATTATTAGTGCATGTGTGTCTTATTAAGGATGTGTCCATGTGGCTAGGCCATGGGAAGCAGTCTAAGGTGAACCAGGGGCCAGGAGTCATGGGAAAAAAACCAGAAGTCAGGACCAAACAGCAAATCAGGATGAGAAGACAAACCAGAAGTCAGAACCAACAAGCAACTAGGTGGAACTAGGGATGGCGCAGGGGCCCCTATTCCATCTGGGAATCTGACAGAACCACCCCTGCCTACACCCCCGAGCCCTGCTCACTGAGCCCCTATCCCTGCTCACCCCCTGCCCATGCTTGGCGAACAGCCTACACTCACCCCGGTGGCCTTGTCAAGCTCCACGGTCACCATTTTTTGGAAAATAAAATGATGATCACAAAAATGTGCATATTTGTGTATGTGTATTTTTCCAAAATTCACATTTTCATGCATACACAAATATGCGCGTTCACAAAAATGTGCATTTTCTCACACACACAAATATGTGCATTTTCCGATCAACATTTTATTTTTTTAAAATTGTGACGGCAGAGCTCAACGAGGCTGCTGGGATGAGTGTGGGAGGTGCTGAAGTGCGGTCCAGGGACTGGCAAGCCGGGGCAGAGGTTGGGTGGGCGGCTAGAGAGCCTGGCCAGGGGTGGGTTCGCACATCCCTAGGTGGAACACATCAGAGCTCAGGAAGATCTTGTTGCTTAGTAAGGCTGAGCTGAAAAAGGAAACACTCTTCTACTCTTTCCTGTCCAGGAGGATCCAGTGGCCAGCCTGGGTGGGCAGAGTCAGCCCAGGGCATAAGGGTACTTCACTGAGAAGTCACCACCAGCGGTTCAGTGACTCACCATTTGGGGCAGCTGTCCATGGAGCCCAGCAGCTCCCAAGTGACTACCCAGAGAGCAGGAGGTGGCGAGGGCATCAGGCAAGCAGAAGCAAACTCCATTTTATACTTGGGGCCATGATGGTGCTAGGAGTTGAAACGCATAACTGCATAGGCTCAGAGATTTATTTTTAAAAAATTAAGGTTGGAAAACAGTTTTGTTCTTGCTATTGTTCTAACGGATCAGTCATGTAGAAGCAGCTGTAAAGCATGGAATGGTGGTGGCTGGGAGAGGGGAAGAGAAATCTTAGCTGCGTGCTTCACAGCTGAATATATGGCTATCAGAAGGGGGGGCATAAGCTGCAGCAAGGCTGAAAAGGTGTGAGCTGGGCTAGACCTGGCTTATAAAACCACTGGCCCCACCCCTTCTGCATGCACAAATGTGACATGTGTCTAGGGATGTACGAATCCCTTACCTTGCTCCGCTGAGGGGCATCCGCGGTGGGGGGGAGGCGCTCCATCCCTCCCCCCGGAATCCTGCTCGGCCGGATCCGCTCTACGGCCAAGCCACTGGCCGGCTCCAGCTGCCCACATCTGGACATCTGACCGCTGGGCAGCCCTGCAGGGACGCAAATGGCAGCTGTCAGAGCTGCCGCCATTTGCGTCCCTGTATTGAACCGTGATAGGCTACGTAAATATTTACGTAGCCTATCACGGCAGGGGGAAAAACCCCAGTGTACGCAAATGGCAGTGGCTACCGCCATTTGCGTACGCTGCAGGTTTTTCCCCCTGCCGTGATAGGCTACATAAGTATTTACATAGCGATCACAGCAGGGGGGGGGGAAATTCCCCTGCCATGATAGGCTACGTAAATACTTACGTAGCCGATCACGGCAGGGGGGAAAAAAACCCAGCATACACAAATGGCGGTAGCCGCCGCCATTTGCATACACTGGGGTTTCCCCCCCCGCCTCCATGATAGGCTATGTAAATACTTATGTAGCCTATCACGGCCTCTGCAGGGACGCAAATGGCGTCCCTGCGTTAGCCGTGATAGGCTACGTAAGTATTTACGTAGCCTATGACAGCTTGAAGAGAAGGAAGCGAATGGCGGCCGCAGGACGGCCGCCATTCGCAAAGCTGCGAGGATGGGAGCAGGTAAGTGTTCTGTTTCGCTCGCCTTTCGTGGGTTAGGGGGGCAGGGGCTTCATTCCGCAATGGATTTTGGGGGGCCAAATGCACTGGCATTCAGCCTCACCAAGATCCGTCATGAAATTCTCTGACATCCCTACATGTGTCTGTGCTTTACAGTAGCCTGGCTCTTCATGTATATCCTGATGATTGTTACTGTAGTTGATGTTATTTAGGAACATGAGAAGAATCATGCTGGATCAGACCAAGGGTCCATCTAGCCCAGCATTCGGTTCACACAGTGGCCAACCAGCTGCGCATGGGAAACACACAAGCAGGACATGAGTGCAACAGCACCCTCCCCACCCATGTTCCCCATCAACTGGTGTACATAGGCATGCTGCCTCTGATACCAAAACAATGTCATTGTTTCTGTTGTATATCACATTAGGATTTTTTATTGGCTTTTGTGGCATGCCCTGATATGAAGTGTAGATGAAGAGCAGTTTAAAAATATATTTCAATAAATAACACAGAAGGAGGAAAAAGATGCAAGTGAACTGAATGACCTGGAAGCTGTGGAAACTTTGCATGCTTCCATTTGAGAATAATTTTTAGAAATCCATAGGCTTAGCTTGCACTATATTAAGTGCTGACCACTATGATGAGAAAAGATGTGCATTATGCATTTCAAGAACATAGAAATACATAGAAATGGACTATTTTCAGACTTATCTAATAATCAGGAAGGATACATTGGACTTCATATTTTCCGTATTCTAGATATTGTGGAAATGCTCTAAATAATTATATTACTCCCTCCCCCACCCTGGGTCAGTGAATGAGTCAGGGGAGCTCACTCATCTTCATATTCTTATGGGCATGCAATGTGTGGAGATGACTTTTTCTTGGAGCTTTTCCAGTAGACGTTGGCGGCTGGTGGCTAACAGTTACTGGGCAACACTAGTTCCAAACTTCCTAATGACAAATCACTGTTCTATAAATACTTCCTGTTTTGCTCGCATGTTTGACATGACCATTGAGAGGTTGATACGTGGAAGTACCCTGATAGGGGGAGGGGGTTAGCATTCTTGCCAGTGAGTTGTCTTGGATTCTTGTCTCCCCACCCTCCTACAGGGGCAGGCAGCAGCAACAAAACACAAATACATCATCTTTTATCTCTTGTGTTTATTATTCCCCCAGTGCATGTGTCCTCTTTCTCACTGGAACCCCTCATCCACAAATTGCTTTGCCAGTCTAACATTTCCCTGAGTAATTTATTAGCTGCTTAAAGTCACTGCAATAAATCAGAAGAGCCAGGAGCCAAAATCCTTCCACTGATCTGACTTCAACAATACACAACAGCACACAAATAATATCAGACGTCCATCTCATCTGAGCAGTAGAGTTCATGGTACAGTTCCCCGGAGATGGAAACTAAGGAGAGACCAGGCTAAGTGGCCAAGAACATTGCATAAGAGCCTTTTCTCTCATTCTTTGCTGTGACATTTCCATTGCAAATGTTCCCAGCCACATGTCTGTTTTGTACCCTTCAATCCTGCTCTTCAAAGGTTGTGCCACAGTGCCACCCATGGAGACCTGGAATCTTAGAAGTGGAGGATTCCCCTTCTTTGTACCTGTGGGGGAAGTGGAACCACTGGAGGGTGAATTGGAACCACTGAACTGAGCTGCCATCAAGGGCTGGATGCACCCGATCTTGTCTGATCTCAGAAGCTAAGCAGGGTCAGCCCTGGTTAGTACTTGGATGGGAGACCACCTGGGAATCAGGCTTCCTGCACTGAGCAGGGGATTAGACTTGATGGCCTTGTAGGCCCCTTCCAACCCTATGATTCTATGATCCTATACAATTTTAATGTTTCAAGATCTGGAACTGTGCAAGGCGAGATTGACAGAAGGGTGTCGAAAAATCAGTCTGATTCAGTAGGGGGAAATAATGCCAAAAAGCAATGTGTAGGTGGACTGATGCAATCAGTCAAACCAAAAATGGACCCTAAAGGAAGCCCCTTGACTTTAAATTTTGTTGCATAACCAATAGGATCTAAAATCGAAACTGCCTTTGCTGCGTTGGAAGGTTCAAGAGACCTGTACATCCATCCATGCATGCCTGGGTGGACTTTGCCCTTCAGAGGTGCCATGTAATGTCTGTTGTACTCTGAGATGAGTTATTTATCCGTGGTCACCGAATAGCTTCAAATCTGCATGTTCCTCTCATCCAGTGTTTGAGGAAAGAAAATCTAAAATTCATTCTGCCCATTCAGTTGTCAAATGTAATTGACAGAGTTCAGGAGAACATGTCATTTATATGTGTGTGTGTGTAGATAGATGATAGATAGATAGATAGATGGATGGATGGATGGATGGATGGATGGATGGATGGATAGACAGACAGACAGACAGACAGACAGACAGACAGACAGACAGACAGACAGACTTTTGGATCCAGGATCTGCCTCTACAAGAGGAAAGGAACTTTCATGGGAGGAAGGTCTCTACTCATACAACATACCTCCACCCAATTTGGGGAATCCCTTCCCTTCATGCCACAGTTCACCCCACTCAGCAAGTTTTTCCTCTATGTGATATTTTCAGAGGGCTGGAGGGGCTGCCATGAGAAGGACGAGGCAGGGAAGTCCACTTCCACCAATGCAGTTGATCAGCTCAAATCTGGATCTAGCCCATATATAACAAGACATGGATTCATTTTATGGAAATGATCCTGAAACTATCAACAATTCTATTCATCGTTCTGTATCAAACATACCAGAACAGGTTAAAGAGCAAACAAAACAGCTCGAAGTTCCTGAATTGGTTGACCAAACCATTTTGAATGTTAGTATCTGAGGGCCAAAACAGACATTACTTTAAGTGTGTGTCTAGCAGCTGTTGTTTTTGTTTTCATTTTTACTCTAGAGTAGGCTCATTCCTGATCAGAACCCTAGCATGGGGAGTAGAAGGGCTTTTAAGACCCAGATCAGCCACTCTGCACCTACTCTAGAGTAAAAAATGGGAGCGGGGAAGATGAAGCAATGCCTGTTCTGGTCCTGAGACAGAACCAAAGTGGAAAGTGAAAACCATTGGCTCAAACTATACACTGTGTTAAATGCATCATTTGACCATAACTGTTTATTTTGTTTACTTTATATAGACTAATAGAGCTGGAAGGGGCCTTCGGCCACTTAGTCCAATGCCCTACATCTCGAGCTAGAACAACCCCAATAGATGATTGTCCTTTGAGGGAGAGCCCACCACCCATCTAGGTAACTAGCAGCTGTTCAGTGAAAGGGTGGAATCAGGTTAGGAATTGTGGCATGGGTGGAGGGTTTTTAATCCTTTGTACAGTGGAATCCTTTCTAAGTTCCCTCCTGTGCCGCAGTCCTGACAGGAGCCCAACCCTCCATCCCCAAACTGTCAATAGCAACTTCCTTCCGTTTGGAACAGGGGTAGGCAACTTGTGGCCCTCCAGAAGTTTTGGCCTACAACTCCCATGATTCTTCACCATTGGCTATGCTAGCAAGGGCTGATTTATTTATTATTTATTAATTTATTAAATTTATTAATCGCCCATCTGGCTGGTTACCCAGCCACTCTGGGTGATGTACAACATATAATAAAACAGTTTAAAACAGTAAAATTCTACAGTAAAAACATTTTCTAAAATACCCTAACCCGCCCCAAATGCCTGCCTGAACAACCACATTTTTAATGCACGGCGGAAGCTCATTAAAGAGGGGGCATGGCGGAGTTCCCTAGGGAGGGAGTTCCACAGAGTGGGGGCCACCACAGAAAAGGCCCTCTCCCTCATCCCCACCAGTCTAGCTGTCGTGGCTGATGGGACAGAGAGAAGGCCATCCAAGGCTGATCTTGTTAAGTGGCCTGTCTGATGTTGCTGGAGGTGCTTCTTAAGATAGGCTGGGCCGGAACCTTATAGGGTTTTAAAGGTCAAAACCAACACCTTGAATTTGGCCCGGAAAACAACTGGTAACCAGTGCAACTCCTTCAGCACTGGAGTGATGTGATCTCGCCGGCGGCTGCCTTTAATCAGGCGAGCCGCCGCGTTCTGTACCAGCTGCAGCTTCCAAACAGTCTTCAAGGGTAACCCCACGTAGAGTGCATTACAGTTATCTAAATGAGAGGAGACCAGGGCATGTACTACCAATGGGAGCAGATGGTCAGGAAGGAAGGGGCGCAGCCGCCGTATCAGATGGAGTTGATACAGCGCTGTCGGGCTCACAGCTGACACCTGAGCCTCCATGGACAGCTGGGAGTCCAAAATGACCCCCAGGCTGCGGACCTGGTCTTTCAAGGGTAGCCATACCCCATTCAACACCAGGTTAACATCCCCCAGTCTCCTCTTGTCTCCCACCAAAAGTACCTCGGTCTTGTCAGAGTTCAGCTTCTGCTTATTCCTCCCCATCCAGCCATTCACCATCTCCAGACATTTGGACAGGGATTCTACGACCAACCTTGGTGAAGATTTGAACGAGAGGTAGAGCTATGTGTCATCCGCATATTGATGACACCGCACCCCAAACCTCCTGATGATAGCCCCCAGCAGCTTCACATAGATGTTAAATAGCATCGGGGAGAAGATGGAACCCTGTGGCACCCCACAAGTGAGTGGCCACAGGTCTGAAACCTCCTCTCCCAGTGCTACCCTCTGGTACCTGCCGGAGAGGAAGGACCGGAACCACTGTAATATGGTGTCTCCAATGCCCAACCCCTCCAGGCAGTCCAGGAGGATACCATGGTCAACAGTATCAAAAGCCGCTGAGAGGTAGAGGAGAACAGGAAGGAGCATTCACCCCTATCCAGAGCCCTCCTCATATCATCCACCAAGGCAACCAAGGCCGTTTCTGTCCATGCCCAAGCCTGAAGCCCGACTGAAATGGGTCTAGATAATCAGTTTCTTCCAAGTGTACCTTCAACTGCATCGCCACCACCCACTCAATCACCTTGCCCCAAAATGGCAGATTTGAGACTGGGCGAAAGTTGTTCAGAACTTGGGGATCCAAGGAGGGCTTCTTTAAGAGCGGTCTTATCACTGCCTCCTTGAGGGCTGATGGCATCACTCCCTCCTCAAGGGAGGCGTTCACCACCGCTGATGGAGGTTGTAGGTCACATCATCTGGAAGGTCACAAGTTGCTCACCCCTGCTTTACAGGGAATGATTTTCCCCAGAACCACAGTGTTAAGGAGTTACACACACACACACACTTCTCTCACCATGATACTAATCCTGATCTCTCCCACCCCCAGTGACTGCTGTTTACAACAAAATAAGCACAGAGGGTCAAATTATACTTTTAATGTAGAGGCAGCATGGCCCTGAGCCACCGGGCCAAGGTGGTCCTCTTGCAGAGGGTGTGTCAGGGTTGCCTCTGAGCATATAGAGTGTCAGGGTAGCTCAGATTCCAAGGAAGAGCTGCAACATGTGGGGGAGGAACTTTCCCAGGCTCCAGAGGCACAGCTGCCCGGAGAGCCCTCCCTCCCTTCACACATCCCTGGGAGTGATAGTGAACACGGGGAGGCAAGGGAAGAACAACCTGAACTCTTAGACGCAAGGTGCAGACACAGGCACAAGCGGGAAGTCTCAGGGGCTGAACTTTGGCGCTCTGCCCGATTGACTTGGCATCAACAGCTGTGCCTGGAAGTGTCACGGGAGAGGGGGAGATCCTCCCCTCCCACCCCTTAAGTGAAGAGAGCTTGCCGCCCTTTTCCCAAACAGAGATCAACTTTCGTAGTTTCCCTCTGAACTCCCTGAAGGCTGTTGCGTTTGTAGTCTGTGAGTCCCTAGCAATTTGCATCTGTATGCCTCATTAGGGTAAATGGAATTAAAGCCTTGGAAATGCAGCCTCTGGTCTGAGTGTTGATTTGGCTCTTGGAGTTCTCAGCCAGGCAAAAAGGGAATCCTGACAGGGTGTTTTGGTTAGGGATGAGGGAGAAATCCTACATGGACCCCAGTGAGGCTGGATTCAAAAGAACCTGGACCCACGGAGTCCGTGGAGGATTCGAAGACTTACCTCCACCTCCTGGAGGAATCCTTGCCAGCTGGATCCTCCCCGCCGGCCGGCTCTGGAGTGCCAGTGATACGGCTGCCATTGCCGTATCGATATCGCTGGCTGAGCAGATTGACTGCAGATGCAAATGGCATCCACTATGCCATTTGCAGCTGTAAAGGTCTTAGTTCAAGCTAAATGCAGCTGTAAATGGCCATTTGCATCTGCAGTCAAACCACCCAGCCAGCGATACAGCAATCAATGGCGGCCATATCGCTGGCACTCCAGAATGGAATTGCCGCAAAGCAGTGCCAGCCAGCTAGGATTCCAGGGGAGAGGGACAGATTGCCTCCCCCCCCCCGTGGACACCCCCCCAGACCCAGAGGTAAGCGTTCCGCCCATCCCTAGTTTTGGTGGCCCGGAGTAGCTCCTTCTCTTGTTTCTGCTGTTTTGATCAATGTGCTGCTAACCAGTCTGCATAAAGCAGCCTTCTCAAACCCAGTGCCCTCCAGACATCTTGGACTACAACTCTCATCAGCTACAGCAGCATGGCCAATGGTCAGGGATGATGGGAGTTGTAAGCCAAAACATCTGGAGCCAACCAGGTTGAGGGAAGTCTGGCACAGGATGTGTTTTAAATGGGGTATTTATATGGGGTTGGATCCAGGCATGCAGTGCAATCCTATACACACTTACCTGGGAGCAAGTCCCATTGAGCTCAACAGGACTTACTTCTGAATAGATATGAGTAGGATTGTCCCTTTAGTCATACTTAGAGCAGACCCATTGAATTCAATGACACTTCATTTAGTCAAGACAGACTTAAGTCCAATAGTTTTCGATGGGGCATGACTAAGCCTGGAATCAACCCATCTTTTTAAATATAAAGCACCTGCTCAAAGGCCTGTATCAAAAATTTTAATAAAATACATACATACATTAGTACATACCAGTGAACCTGAATGGAGACTTCCCCTTTCCGTTTTTAATCATTTTACTAACTGCTTATAGCATTCTGTTTGTATTCCCTATTGGAATCTATGTTAATTCTAGAGCAATGTTTGACCTTTGTCGGAAAGGATGTTTACTCATCTAGATGTTTACTCATCTAGATCTCCCTTCCAGCTCCCCTTAAGATGAGTTCAACCCTTGGATACAGAGCTTGAAACAGCAAAAATTTCTAGGAAAATGCAGCTGTACTGTCTATGGCAAATGTTTATTGATAGTGGCCTCTTGCTTATGGCACACATTGCTACTGATTGCTGTTTGGGGGAATTGAAACTACATTTCATTGTGTGCTCAGTCTGTAAACATAGACAGTCCTGTAGAATTATTTCTCTCATAATTGCCTTGCAAGTAGAGATTTCGCCAGTGGCATTTCAAAAATGTGCAGGAAGCCTACCTCTAGCTAGTGGGACTGTGTTTTCCCAAATATCATGCAAATTGGTATCTTCTTTTGTCCTCTTGGGGAATGGGAAAGTGGTCACCTTAGCTGGACTAGATAGGTCTTTGGTCTGATTTATTTTATTTTATGTATGTATTTATTTATTTATTTATATCCCACCTTTCTTCTGTCGTGGAACTCAAGGTGGCTAAATGTGGTTCCCAAGTGGTCTCCCCTCCCCAAGTGGTCTCTCCTTCCCAAGTGGTCTCCCCTCCAAGCACTGACCAGACCCAGACCTGCTTAGCTTCAGCAAGGTAGCTGTCTCATGTGCCTTCAGACCACACCTGGTGGGACACCTGCTCCAGCAGGGCCCTTATGTTCTCACTGCAAAATTTGGGGTGGAATCCAGTTGAAGTGGAATCCACTGCTGACCCGCGACTATACAGCATATATCCAAAGAAATGTTTTGCCCATTCTCATAACCTAAGAACTGAGGGTGCTCACTAAAGTGGATCAGCAGTAGGTTCAGAAATAACTGCAGAAAGGACTTCATCACAGAGTCAATATTAACCTACGAAACTCTAAGATGTGGTGATAGTTTAGATGGCTTTTAGAAGTGAGTAGGCAAATTCATACAGGATAGGCCTATCAAAGGCCATTAGCCATTGCAGATAAATAAAACCTGCATTTGTGAGTATCAGATTCTGGGGACCAAACAACAGGGGAATGCTATACACCTACTCTCTACTTGGGGACCCAGAGACATTTGATATTCAGGTGACAGAAGCTACTGAGGGGCGAGCCCTCTGCAACTCGATTCAATATCAGTCCAGAATTTACAAGCTTTCTCAGTGAGCATTTCAATAAGTTTATCGGAGAGTTCTTTCCTGGCTTACAGTGTTGTTGGTGCATGCATTTTGATGGTGTTATGTGCTCACATACTATTATGCTGTCCCCTCAGAATAGTAGTTTGGTTTAACCTGTTCTGCATCTACCACACAGTGCCAGCCACATCAGAGAGCTGCTTGGAAGTTCAACCACCACCCCTGTGAGCGCGTGCACACACACACACACACACAGATACAACACCTATGAGAATAAGAGAGGGGGTTAGATCTGAATGGGGGACAACAGTTACCCCAAGTCTTTGCAAGAAACGGTCAAGAGAATTAATCCAGATAGAGACCACACACACCAAACAAAATTACTCCTTGCTTGGGTAGCTTGATCGATGAATGCTGTGCTGAAAATTTCTCTCAATTTTTTTCCTTTGACCATTCTCAACTAATTTGATAGAAAAGAAATTGCTTTTGAAAAGAAATTCAATGGTGAAGAAAATTTCAGAGAAATTCTCATGGGTTGGGTTTGGGTTTCTTGTGCTTACCTTACTTAGGAGGTGGCCAAGGTGTGTGCACAAGTATCTGGTTTTTCATTGTACAATCATCTCTCTGGCAGCCTGTAGTCTCCCCAGCTTCCCACAGTTCAGTTAAACCCAAGGGAAGATAACATGAGATAATTCCTCCCCTTGGGCTTTTTCAGATCAGGAAATACAGGCAGCCTGGTAGGCTGCAAAGCAATGGAGAGATGTGTATAGAAAGAAAGAAAAAATGAATGCACCTTTCGAAGGCCACCTTGCAGTTATTAGTTAACACCACCAAAATAAATTCAAAATACAGTATAAAGCACCCTAAGAACAAAGTAGAAAAACAGAAGCCTCTTTCATGAGTAAGAAAACTCTAGGGAAAGGGGGGAGCAGATTTTGGCATAGCGCTAGCATCACCTCTTCCCTTGAGCCAAACATAACACTGCTGCCCTCACACCTGCATCGTGGTGGATCCAAGATGGGGGCCAGGTTGCCAACACAACTGATGCTGTTGCCACTTTCAGTGGAAGCAAACACCTCCAAAAAACCATTACCAAAAAAAGAGAGAAAGAAGCAGTGCTACAACCCCTGCCAATGGTGAACCCTACCTGTGAGAACCTGTTTTGAGAATTTCTCCTCTCCCTGGAGAAATTTGGTAAAATTGTCCCACCAATTTCTCTGCCAACAAATAGAGTGAAAAATCTGGTGCACAGCTTCAGTTTAGACCAATCTGCAAGAGTTTCATTGAGATAAAGGGGTTAGTGCTGAATATCTGCTGTCCATGTGCTCTGGTGGTGAGCCAGAAGTCATAGTAGCAGCCAGTAGTTAAGACTGAAGAACAAGACAGAGCCAAAGAAAAAACCAGGAGGCAGGGCCAAGAAGCAAGCCAGGATCAAAGAGCAAGGCAAGACTGCAGTAGCAAGGCAGGACCCAAGAATAAGCAAGTATTCCGGAAAATGCCAGAGTTTAGAAATACCTTGTTGCTGAAGCAAGGCACAACTGGAACAGGAAGCCCTCTTCATAGTACTTCCTATCCAAAGGGATCCAATGGCCAGCCTGGGTGGGCAGAGACAGTCCAGGGCCAGAAGGTTCTTCAGTTCACCACATGGGGCAGCTGTGCACAAATCCCGGCAATGCCTGACTCTGATTCATAATAATACAGAGCCCTATGAACTGGGTGTATAATTACAACTGTTAGAGACATCATTAACATGAACAGAGGTCTGAACTTGGAAAATCTTGGTCTTATCTAGCAAGGCAGTTTCTTTCTTCTGTTCTTATTTTCACTTTTGCAGAGATGAGGCTCATTGATAAAAAATATCAAGGCAGGAAGCATTATGTATTATGGGACATTTCTTTGATCCACTGTCTCTGATTTATGGGGTTTTAGAACATTCTGAGAACTAATTCAAGAGAATTATCAGAACTAGCCAGTAATTTCTGATTAAAAAATCAGCTGCACTCGGTTTATCATTTGAAATCTAAGTCTCTAGAACTTTCAGACTAACCCACAGTTTAATAAGATTACCTTTCTTCTTCTTCTTCTTCTTCTTCTTCTTCTTCTTCTTCTTCTTCTTCTTCTTCTTCTTCTTCTGGCTAGTTCTTCTTGTCTCCATGTGTGAAAAGAACTGGAGGTCAAAGTATATGAAGGAGGCAAGAGAACTGGTAACACCATAGAACTTTCTCTTATTCCCTGTCTTTCCTCTTCTCCTCCAATGGATATCTGGGAAATTGGAGTCCCCACTTAGGACAGAGGTAGCACAGAGAGAGAAAAAGTGGGAGACCCTTTCTATCTAATCACTTTCCCAAGAACCTCCTGGTTCTTTTTTTTTTCTTGAGCCCCTTATTTTAGACAAGTTACCACTTTTGTGTTTAGTGGTCATTTGTTTCCAGTTCAGACTCCAAGCAAACAAGTGGTTTTAAGCTTGGGGTCATTTTCAGGTATACACAAAGAGCATTTCAAGTAGAACTCCACAGCTCATCCTTACACAAAAGCTAAATCAAGAGTAGTGCTATTCTTTGAAAAGGTCCCAAGTGTTCCTGCGTACACTTTTCACAAAGCTCAGTATCTCGTGCCAGCTCTCTGCCCTGTTTAATCGGTAACCAGCACTCATGAGAGCACCCACCCCCTCCCAGTACTGCTCAACTATGGGAAAAACAACAATTGTAAATTCCAAGTTGCAAATAACATCGGAGTTGTTTTTGGTTTGAACATGAAACTGGTTATCTTGTTCAGTTTTGATATTTCTGTGCTGACTTGGCAAAATAGCATTACCCACTTCATTAACAAAGCTTGCAAATACAAACATAAACAAATCCTGATATAGATAAAAGATATGAACAAATATCACATGTAAAAGAGATCATAAATACTGACAAATAAGGGCCATCCTGAACCCTTATCTTGCATAACTTCCTTCTGCAAAATAAAGCTTTAGAATGCCCTTGATCCAGCTGTACATATGGTGTGTATGTGTGTGAGGCTACAATACTTATCATCCACAAGCCAGCACATAGCTGATTATGCTGGCTGGAGATTATGGGCATTGTAGTCCAATCCATCTGGAGGGAACCAGGTTGGGGAAGGTTGGTGTACATACACTCATACACACACACACACACACACACACATATCCAGTGACCAAAAACCTGCCACTTAAGACCAGATTTAAGCCTATGTCATGTTGGCTTAAGCTCCACAAAGCTAGGAAACTGGAAGCAGAGGGTGATGCTTTTACAGAAGTGCCCAGTGATCAGTAATGATGTTGGGCAATGTCACAAATTGTGCTTGTTTGTACCTTCCAAGTACCTACATGTTTGCTTGGTTTTTCTACCAGCTACTAATGTATGCAACAAAGATGCATGGGTCAACTCAGAGGAGGATTCCTGTAGCAATCCTGAGGCTCAGATGTTTCATAAGTAGGGATGTCACAGGCATCTGGCTAGAGCTTGAGGTCTGGTGAGAAATCATCTACTCATCCCCCTGAATGTCAGTCTGCAGATCCCCACACTTGTCTGACTCGGACCTCACTAAGAGATCTACATGCAATGCAATAACTTTAATATCTGGATATATTGTGTTGTACGTTCTGGCTGTTCTGCAGTTATTTCCTGTCCCCTTCAGCCCTCTTCACCATCATTCACTCTATTTCTGATGTTCAGGTTCTGAGTGATGTTGTTTATGTAGCCAAAATGGCACCACCCTCAAACAAGAAGGAGGCATCAGCAGGCTTAGCGGAGCCTGAAGGTCACATGCAAGAGAAGAGTAGGTGGTCTTCCTTTGAAATCAACAGAAAGATGTAAATGAATGTAACATGGAAACTAAGGGAATTAAAAGGGAGGCAAAACTAAATGAAGGTGGCTTCAAATGTGAAAATGAAGAGTGATTTATGTCCTTCCCCCTGCCCCCTCCACAACTGTAGAGGAGGTCTTCAAGGTATTGTGACTTCAAATCACTAAATCATGTTCAGCACCTTGAATTGTGCCCAGAAATGATCTGAAATGCTAAATCTGGGCCATCCTACTTTTGTGGGACTATTCTCCCGCTGTGAAACTGAGGGAGGGGATATTTGGAGATTCTAAGAACCATTGGTGTGGTGGTCTTACCTTTATATATGAGGTGGACAAGGTTCTTTCTTTCTTTCTTTCTTCCTACCTACCTACCTACCACTTAAAGCAATGCCTTAGTGCTCTCAGCATCCTAGCCCAATTCAGGGACAGAATGCTTCTGGGAATGATGTAACGTTATAGTGTGATGTCATTCCCAGGGACATAATGTGTGTGTGGGGGGGTGGATGACTATCCCCATTGTGGTCAACTTTTTTCTGTGTGTGAAACAAACAAACAAACTTTGACCACTTCATATTTAGAGATAAGACACACACACACCCCTGATCATTATTAAAATTTACCAATCTCCAAAGATTAATCCAGGGGTGTTTTGCCCCCTGCTCAAACTAGTGAAAATTACTGGGCCACGTTCTTCAACCCAGCACTAGAATGAGCAGATTTGAGGATTGTGACCACTGCCTGAACATTTCAGATGTTTGTATACAATTGCAGAGAGGATGAAATATGCCAGATAGAAAGATTTGAACCATCCCTGCCCCTGCCGCTGAAGTCCATGCACATGGAATCTTTTAGAAGGGAAGCCAAAGTGACACTCTAGTCTACTAATAGTATGGCAAAATCAGTTTTATTTTCTCTTTGGAGAAGGGATTCCTTTGTGATCAGCCCCAGGGAATCACTCTGAGTATCCTTGTTCCAACAGCTCTGTTCAGACTGGGAGATGAATCACCCAGCATGTTTTTAGAGTCTTACATCATCAGTGCCTGAAGGCAAGGTGGTATACCCCTATCATGCCAACCCAAATGCCCCAAACTGAGCAGGTTTTACTTTGGTGATGTTTCACTTTTTTGGCATTACTTTGGTCATTTTACTTTGGTGATGGTTCACCTTTTACATTTACTTAGCATCTCTTTTTGTGGGGGTTGCTTCTGAAATTCTCCTCATTTGAATGTCTCCCTGTTTTCTTAGTTCCAAATGACCCAGTCTTGTTCCTGACAAGGATCCAATGCATTAGGGATTCACCACCACTATTGTCCTTTATATATATTGGCATAGTGCTATGCACAGGGTGGCCAGGTGTCCTCTTTTACAGAGGACGTCCCTCTATTTGAAGGCCTACCAGAGGACCTTCCTCTATTGGAAGGCATCCCCTATTTCAAGGGTGAAGAACTACAGGCCCAAGTTCCAAATCTGCCCCTCTCCCCGCTGCCAGGGTTCCCCAGATGGCCATGGCCCCTCTACCCCACCCACTGATTATTTGGTACTTTTGTGCAGTCCTCCCCCATTTTAAAAGGTTGAAATGCCCCTCCAAAGGCTTTGTTACAGGTAGAGCTGGTGGGCAGAGAAATTTGGGAGACAATTTCACCAAATTTCTCCTGGGGGAGGAGAACTGCTCAAATGTTTCTCACAGGTAGGGCTCCCCATTGGCAGGGCTTGTAGCACAGCTTCTTTCTTTTTGGGTAAGGGTTTTTTTGGGGGGGATTATGCTACAGCAGCATCAACTGTGTTGGCAAGATGGCCCCCCAGTTTGCATCCACCACAATGCAGGTGTGAGGAGGGTGGAGTGTTGTCTCTAGCTCCAGGGATGAGGTGGAGCTACTGCTCTGCCAAAATCTGTCCTCCAATTTCCTGAAAGTTTTCTTCCCCCATGAAAGGGGCTTCCATCATTCTGCCTCATCTAGGATGTTTATACTTTACATTTGTGGTGTTTTTGAGCTCCCCTAATCACAGCTAGCCTCCCAGGCTGCCTGCACATCCTGATCTGAAAAAGCCCTATTGGAGGAATTACCTCATGGTGCCTTAAACCAGGCTTTAGTTGAAGCTGAGGAGGCTGCAGGCTTCTGGAGAGATGATTGTACAATGAAAAACAGGACACTTGTGCTCACTCCTCAGCCACCTCCTAGGTGAGGAAAGCCGAAGAAACCCAAACCCAAGCCATGAGAATTTCTCCAAAATTTCTTCACCATTGAATTTCTTTTTGAAAGCAATTTCTCTTCTATCAAATTGAACGAGAATGGCCGAAAAACATGTGGGAGAAATTTTCGGCACAGCACTAGTGACAGGCAGTAAAAGCTTGAAGTTACAATGTGCTGGCATTTGGGGTACTTTGCCCCCACCTCCTGTTGACTTCAACCCCACCCACCACTGGAAAGCAGCCCCTGAAGCCTTCTCCAAAATGGTATTCAGCCCTTGGGCTGAGAGAGATTTGGCATCCCTGCTCTATTGGAAGAGCTGTTCTGACCAATTTCAGTTTAAAGACAAAAGAACCCTAAGAACTTTTGCCCCATCCACAGTTAGCACCTGGACAGCAGACTGAACAGGCAAGCTCAGAAGTCACCTGGCCACACTCTTCTATGCTACGGTGAGATGTACTGTCTTTCTATTTATGATAATAATAATTATTTCTAAATTTACAGATAGACTTATGAATTAACATATGTAAATCTTATGCAAACCGCTAACCCCCTTTGTCCTCTTTCTTTGTTTTCTTTTTTTGATGATTCGTTCTCTCTGTTTTGATTATTGGTAAATATCCCCCCCCCCCAGCTGTGGAAATACAATTTGGTGCAGCTCTCCATTCCATCACTTTCTTCCAGTCTTTTCCAGCCCTGCTCTGCAGTACTGATGTCTATGTACCCGTTGATAAAATGCTGCAAAAAAAGAAAAGGAAAAGACATGTGAAAGACAATTGTTCTTTCAAGGAGTTAGTGGTGTACAACAGTTTCTCCTTCTGTGTGTAGACTTCTGGTTGGGCCTGTTCCTTCAAGTTAAGCAATATTCCTTCTAGTCATTATTTCCCAGAAATAGTTATCTGACTGAGATTGAACAACTTGAGAGGCTAGTAGATAAGCCTCTGGCAAGATGTCAAGGTTAACCTCCTGTTAGGAGAGTATCAGGAATGGAGTTATCTATACTGGCTTACTTCCCCTTACTTAGCAAGAGGTTGTAAACATTTGCAAAGTCATTGGAGTATAGCCAGGATAGGGGTGGGATTAATATGAGCATAATAGTATATATGAATCCCTGAATCACTCCCAAGGTGGGATCTCAGTGCAGGCCAATCCAGAAAGGTGCTGCGTATGTGGCCGTTAGTGGAGTCACGCCAGTTGCCACTTGGAGGGGATTTCCGGCAACTGTAGGGACATTGGTTTGATCCTGCTTTGAAGTCTCTTGCTGCAATCATTGTGTTTTGCTTTTCTGCTGTATTCATTTATTCTTGCTTAATAAAACCATTAGCCTTCACCCATTGGTATGTTCATTGTGTTCTGCTTCCTAAAAAAACCATTGCCTCTTGGCAGCACAGATCTTGATGCACTTGTATATATGGTTGTGTTGAAATTATTTTTGTGTGGTGTTCTCAGCAATGAGCAGGAGGACATGCCCACATCAATTAACACCAAAAGAATCTCAGTGCGGCCATGTGTGCATTCGCATCCATTGGTACTTTGCACCGTTTATTCAATGCATATGTTCACATCATTAATGTGGAAGGGACAGTGTATGCAGAACTGAAGGAGCTCTCCAGTTTCAGATTTAATTTTAGAAGTTCTAATTAAACTGGAGGTTTGGAGGAGTAAAATGCAAGGCAGAGTGACCTAAGGATGGATAGATCACTCTCTTTCTGATCTGTGCCACTTTCACATCTGTTCAGTCATAAATCTGCTCTATCCCACTTCCACATCAATCTGTAAATTTTAAATGCAATCATACAAAAAAAACATTAAAATATGTATGGAAATTTGATTTTTTTGAACATATTTTCTCTTTCAAAATATGCATTACTTACTGTATTTTATCTAGGGATGGGTGAGAAGTTCATTCAGGGTTTTTTTTGGGGGGGGGGAATTGCAAGAACTTACCAAAATTCACAAATTTCTTCATAAACATGACAGGAAGAACATGGGATCTTTAAAAAATCTGATGTGGGAAAAAGTGAAACTGACAGATTTGTCCATTCCTAATTTTATCTCAAAGTACAATTTCTACTTGCACATTTTTAAATGCATGACGAAACATTTTTTGAGCTGAGAGCCATGCCCCAGTATTCAGAGAAACACAAAATCTGACGTGTTGAAGATCAGGATTCAGGCACTTATAATTGTGAATTGTGCTCCAAAAAGCAATGGAATTGTAAGTTAATTCCCTAAGAAAAATGCTAAAAGCCATATTAGTGTAATACTGTGCAAGCATTACTTGCACAAATACTGTGCAAGCTTTCATATCCTTCAGCACTCTTCATCATCAGAGAAGCTCAAACAGCTTTCCCCATGGCAGCACCAATCCTCTTCCAGCAAAGGCCATCTCGACCCACAAATGTATTTATTTGTTTGATTATTAACATTTATATACTGCTTTAACTGCTGAAAAAGTGGTGTACAATGATTTAAACAATAAAACCTTAAAAGAATAAAAAGAGCCTTAAAACAATAACAACTTTAAAATAACACATTTTGGAAGGCCAAATTGAAAAGATGAGTCTTTACACCCTTTCTAAAGGCCAAGACAGTTGGGGCCAATCATAGATCTTGAGGGAGTGCATTCCATAGTTCAGGGGCAACATGGTAAAAAGCCCTTTCATGCATGTTTGACAAATAGGCCTCTGCAGGTAATGGTAGGGATGTCGTGGGTGCCCGACTGGGTACAGGAGTCCGTTGGGCCCCCTCAGCCCGTGACCCTGAACTGGGCCTGCCAAGATGCTGTCCTTGTTCACCTCCTGCTTGTCCCCACTCTTGCTCGCTCACGCCCTCCTGGACTCACCAAGATCCTGTCTGGTCAGCCCCCACCATCTCCCCTCCTTTGTTTCCTGCATAAAAAAGGGAAGTTTAAGCAATGTGCATATTTAAATAGGCACAGTTTGGGGCCAGGAAAGCTTAATATACGCAATATTAGAGGTATAATGCCTCTGATATTGTGCATATTAAGCTTTTCCAGGCCCAAACTGTGCATTCTTAAATATGTGCATTTTTTTAAACTTCCCTTTTTAACGTAGAAAACAAAGGCAGGAAAATGGTGAGCGCTCACCAGATGGGACCGCAGTGAGTCTGGGCAAATTGTTGAGCTTGTGGGTGGCCCAAGCACAGGTCCAGGGGGGTGAGGAGGGGCGGCACTTCAGCAGGTGCCTGGAGAACCCAAGCTGCGGTAGGTTCTCACATCCCTAGGTAATGGTGCCCTGAACAGGGTCTCACCCGCAGTTCTTAATATAGCCGGGTCCTAAGCCTTGGAGGCCCGACTGGGACAGATGTTGCTTTCATTTTGGTGCCAAGTTAAAACATCTCTTTTCACCAAAGCCTTTGAGGGCTAATTGAATTCCCTAAAGTTGCGCACTGTTTTAACTGTTTCATTGTTTTAGATTTTTAAATTGGCATTAGCTTGAGCCCCATGTGGCGCAGAGTGGTAGGTGGCAGTATTGCAACCAAAACTCTCCCCATGACCTGAGTTCAATCCCAAAGGAAGCCAAGTCTCAAGTAGCCGGCTCAGGTCGACTCAGCCCTCCATCCTTCTGAGGTCGGTAAAATGAGTACCCAGCTTGCTGAGGGAAAGGTAGTCACGACTGGGGAAGGCAATGGCAAACCACCCCACTATAGACTGCCATGAAAACGCCAGCGAAAGCAACGTCCTTCTAGGGGTTAGTAATGACCCCGTGTTTGCATGCTTTGAGCTGTTTAAATTATTCATTGTTTGATATAGTTTAAATTGATTTTATCTGTACGCTGCCCTGAGATCTGAATGATATATGTGATACAAATGTTTTAAATAAAATAAATAATAAAACAAATAAGCCGTTCAGTGCTTTGAAGGTTAAAATCAACACCTTGAATTGTGGCCAGAAAGCAATTGTCAAGCAGTGCAGGTCTTTCAGGTAGGGAGGGGCGAACGAGCTGCTCGCTTTGCACGAATGGGAAAACTGTGCAGTTCGAGCAGCAATTGAATGGGAGATTTGCACAAATTTTCTCCATAGGCTAAAGCAGGGCTGATTCAGCCTACAGAAGAAATCTGCACAAATTAGGAGATTTAAGCAAATTGAACTGGGAATTGGGAGTGAGATTAATGGAAGCACATGTTCAACAATTTGTGAATATTTTTGGCAAGCGCATGCTTGCATTTGCATTTGGCGTTTCGAATGGGGCATGCTCGCTTGTTTTGCGAACAAAAGAAAAATGCTCATCCATCCCTACTTTCAGGACAGCTGTAATATGGTCCCGATATTGTGCACTAGTTAGCAATGTAGCTGCCACATTTTGCACCAGTTGAAGCTTCTGGACAGTCTTCTGAGTTAACCCCATGTAGGGCACATTGAAATAGTCTAAACATGATGTAACCAAGGCATCGATAACTGTTGACAAGTCAGACTGACTCAAGAAGGGGTGCAGAGAGCACTCCAAGAATACTTGTGCCAATGCGCACCTCCTTGTTCACTTTTTAATAGTGTGGAAGGTGATCCATAAGGAAGCATGGAAGGAGCTCAAGCTGGAGAAAAGAATATTTAAGGTGCCAGTGTTATAACCTGCCTCCTATCTGTATTATGATCATCTAGAATGTCCATCATCATATGTAGGGGTTGGTAGAGTGGAGTGGAACCTGGAAAGTGGTTGGTGGCTTGCTGGGCACCCTAGTAAGGAGAGGAGTGGGTGCTGCTCCTGTCACATTCATCTTTGACTCCTATATCTGCAGCACCTGAGATATAGGTTACTGTTACAGCTGCAGGCCCACCATTCCTTTAATAGGCAGATTCCTGGTTAACAGAGCTGCATCATCAACTGATGTTACATCTATGGGATGTAAAAGATGGGTCTCCTCATTGCTGGGAGTCTCTCTGTGCTTTTGAGTGAGATACCCATCAGAGCTAGGAGCAGATTCCACCCCTCCAAATCTGGGGGAGAACAAAGGAGATGCATACATGTGCGAGAAACAGGTCAAACAGTACTGGAAGAGTGGGTGGAGAGAGAGAGAGAGAGAGAGAGAGAGAAAGAGCGAGAGTGGGTGAACTTACTATCTGGTGTTAGTTAGAAGTCTGGGGAGCATCTACCATGTAGGGGTAACTGTTTGCCTTCATTATTGGAGAGCCAGTGTGGTGTAGTGGCTAGAGTGCTGGACTGGGAGTTGGGAGATCTGGGTTCTAGTCCCCACTCGGCCATGGAAGCTCACTGGGTGACTTTGGGCCAGTCACAGACTCTCAGGCCAACCTACCTCACAGGGTTGATGTTGTGAGGGTAAAATGGAGGGAGGAGGAGGAGGATGTGCACTGCCTTGAGTTCCTTGGAGGAAAAAAGGCAGGATATAAATGCAATCAATCAGTCAATCAATCAATAAATTCATTATACTCTGCTTGTGTGTTTGTAAATAACAGAAATATTACAAAGACACTTTAAGTCACCAGCGCTCTCTCATCCAAAGGACACTAAACCTGCTAGCACCATCCCAGGACTTTATCTGTGCTTGGGGAAGTGAAGAGCATGAAATGATATGCTACATCAGAGCAATTCTTCTTTGAATATTCTACTGCATTTCATGACATGGTACAACAACCCCTTCTTTTGAACAGAGAGAATCCAAGAGCTCTGATGCTCTTCCCCCAGATGGGGAAATGGCAGGTGTCATCTCACTGCCCGTAGGGAAGGCAAAGTCAGGGTTAGCTCAAAGCCAAACTGCAGAAGCAACAAGAACAACAACAACATCTCAAAGGCGGTCTCGGGGGCGAACTGGCACACTTTCAAAGGTGACACAAAAGAAAAGCAGCCATGGCAGAAAGCACTGGGCCTGGCCATGGTGTGTTTCGACTTGCCTGCCCTCTCTTGTGCACAGCCGCCCCTAATCCTAGAATGGCAGATCAGTCACGGTCTCTCTCCAGAGCAATGTGCCAGGCTTCTCACATAGCAAGTAGACTGAAGGGCCTTATATGGGAATAGATATTCCTTTTGATTTGCGGACAAGGCATAATCAGGTACATAGCAAGCTGCTTTATACAAGGTCGGATTATTTCCCTGTTGAGCCCAGTTATTCACTGCTCTAATTGGCAGTGGTTCTCAGGGTCTCAGACAGAGGTCTGAAATCTTTCCCATTACTTACCTGAAGGTATTTACTTGCCTGAAGGTCCTCCTTACTTCGGGCATTACTTACCTGAAGGTCTTCACTATCCTAATTGGCAGTGGCTCTCAGCGTCTCGGACAGAGGTCTTTCCTATTACTTGACTGGAGGGCCGCTGACACATGTATGAGCCTGCCTAAGCATTAAGATCAGTGTCACAGGCCCTATTGCCCACCAGCAAGAGCCATTTAGCTGGTGGATACTAAAGACAAGGATTTCTCAGTGGTGGCCCCACACCTTGGCAACTCCTTCCTCCACGAGATATGTATGGCCCCATCACTGCTGGCACTCAGAAACAAACAGACACCACGAAGATACATTTATTCCAGTCTGCATTTCATGCTTAAGTCATTAGCTGATACTGGTGTGTGTGGGTGTGTGCGCGTGCATACCCTTCTCTCTCAGCATAGAGAAAGGCAAGGGAGATGGTATCAGTAGGCATGGCCATATCTCCTAACTAGGGATTGTATAAAATCTGTTTGTGTTTCATGGATTGTCAGGCACTTTTTGTTCTGCAGTTTGCCCATCAATGGACTCAGATTTTTTTTAGTTTTCGTGTTTGCACAAATGCACAGTTGTGTGAATTCGCACATGCAAAAATGCACAAATTCCCCCAAAATGCATAAAATCCCCCAAAATGTGTGTTTTCATGTTTTAGCCCATGGGGAAATTCACATTTTTAGCCTGTGTGTGTGTGTGTGTATTTTTCAACGACAAAATTTGTGCAAAATTGGGAAAGTTAGAAAAATGGTTCACAAGTCGATGGAATACGCCCAACAGGGAAGAAGCCAGTTTGCTGAGGAATCTGCTGGTTGGATTAATCAAAATCCAAACTCATTTGGTTCCATTGCAGATTTCTCCAACATCCCTACTCATGCAATGGATGGAAGGGGGTCTGGTAGGGTTCAATTCCACCCCCATCTGATTAATGTTCTATATGTCTGATCTAGGCCTTCTCTGCACCCTACCCAGCTTTTGACATCCTGCTTTCAAGCTAGGGATGCTGGAGAAACCTGGTTATGGAGTGGAGCTTTATGAGCTTTCATTGGCTCGGCCCCCTGGATTCTGTTCCATCTTCTATCAGCTGGCCTGACTCGGTCCGTAGCGAGTCTGGCTAGCTGGCAGATTATATATATATATATATATATATATATATATATATATATCGATCGGAAATAGACATTTGTGCAAATTTCAACCACAAATTGCACAAATGTCTATTTCCACAAATTAAAACAATGTAAAAAGTCCCCAGAATTTGGGGGAAATGCACTGCTCAGCTCGCAAATGCAAGTATCAAGTGCACCACAGAAGTCCAGAGAACCCAAAAAAGGCTAGATTGCCGAGTGACGGACATCCCTTTTTCAAGCATAATTTGGATACAATGCAGCCATATAACAAACTGATGCTTTCAAGCTGGGATAGATTCAAACAAGGTTGGATTTCTATGAATGTGATCTGTGGATTATGTAGTGGACTGGCTTTTTCTGAGTCACACAACTTGTGGACTGTTTTTGTTTACTTTTGGGATAGATTTGCAGAAATTCATGCTTGTGGTAATCTGCAGTAGCACTGATGCTCATTAGTGCAAGTGCATATTAGCACTTATGCGCATTAGTGGAAGTGGAATGAAATTCCTGTACGTCCTTAAAAAAAATCAAATTCTGTCAATGAGCAGATGATGGAATGAAAGACACATGACATGCAAAACACAGACGGAATGGATTTAACTAAATCTGTACATCCCTAGTTGAAGTGCACAATAGATTATGTGTATACAAAATGTACAAATGTAAGCCTCAATGCAAGAGGTCGTTTCTGCTTCCATGGGAAGGGGTTAAGGTGAGGATAAAGGAACAGGCAAAGAGTCACAATGGCTGTTTATGATTGGAATTTCAGCTTCAAGAGATGCAAATTAGTGGCAAGCTACTTAGAGTGGGGGAAAGAAAGGAAGAATGGGGAGCAAAAAGAAAAAAACTAGGCTTGTGACTAAGAAGTGCTGAAATTAGATACAGAAAGAGGGAAGAAAGGGGCTGTGGGAGGAGAGAGGAATGATGCGATGCCTCTCTCATAAAGTTTAATTGCACATCACGTCATTTTCTGCACAGGTCTTTGCAATTATCGCTAATGTTAAAGCACACACGGGGGAGGGGGAGACTCCAACACAGGAGTAACAGACCATGAGTAACAGAGTCACCACTGACATGGAGAATGATGGGATCACTTCCTTGCCCATTTTTATGTTCTTCAACCCACTGTCAGGATGGAAAGTGATCATTTTCATGGAGTGCATGCCGCTGGTCAAATTGAAGCTGAATCCAGACAATAAAGAGGTGGTCCTGGTCAGTAGAATGCTGATATTCAGATAGGTGTCCACCCTGTTGTATATGGGGCAGCCGCAGCGCCCCCCTTGAAAACTCAGGTTCACAGACTTGGGTACTCCTGGATCCATCTTTGGACCAGGATGTCCAAGTGATGGCCATGGGGGCTGCTTTAACCACTGGTCCTATCCTAGCTCAGTGTTGTCTACACCAAGGGTGGAGAAACACTGACCCTCCATATGTTGTTGGAATCCAGCCCTTATCAGCCCCAGGCAGCATAGCCAATGGTAGGAAATGGTGAGAGTTACAGTCCGACCTCTGGAGGGACAAGTTCCCCATCCTTGGTCTACATTCACTGGTAATGACTCACCAAGATTTCAGGGAAGAATCTTTCAAAGCCCTACCAGATGTTGGGGACTAAACCTGGGCCATTTTGCGTGCATGACATACACTTTATCATGGAGCTACATACAGCCCCTTCGCTCAACTCAGGCTGGTGCATCAGCTGTGTCTGTTCCTAGCAGAGTCTGCAGATGTGGCCATCATGACACATGTGTCAGTTGCATGGGAATTAGAGTATTGCAATTCTCTCTATGTGGGCTGCCTTTGAAAATGGTCGGGACATTTCAGCTGGTCCAGAGTGCTGAAGCCAGGCTGCTGACTGGGGCTGCATGCCAAGAGCATGTCAGCTCCTTTGTTGCAAGGGCTTCAAGTCTGAATTCCAGGCCTGATTCAAAGTGCCAGTTATTGTCTTTAAAGGCCAATAAGGCTTCGAACCAGGATACTACCTTCTCCCGTAGAAGCCTGCTCACCTGTGAAGATCTTCTGCAGAGGCTGTTATCCACATCCCACCAATAGCTGAGTTTGTTTGCTTAGGATATGAGAATCTTTTTTGATTCCACATCTAGGCTTGTCCCCTCCCTGATGTCCTTTTGCCACTGTCTGTTCCTAGCAGAGTCTGCAGATGTGGCCATCATGACACGTGTGTCAGTTGCATGGGAATTAGAGTATTGCAATTCCCTCTATGTGGGCTGCCTTTGAAAATGGTCGGGACATTTCAGCTGGTCCAGAGTGCTGAAGCCAGGCTGCTGACTGGAGCTGCATGCCAAGAGCATGTCAGCTCCTTTGTTGCAAGGGCTTCAAGTCTGATTCCAGGCCTGATTCAAAGTGCCGGTTATTATCTTTAAAGGCCAATAAGGCTTCGAACAAGGATACTACCTTCTCCCATAGAAGCCTGCTCACCTGTGAAGATCTTCTGCAGAGGCTGTTATCCACATCCCACCAATATCTGAGTTGGTTTGCTTAGGATATAAGAATCTTTTTTGATTCCATATCTAGGCTTGTCCCCTCCCTGATGTCCTTTTGCCACTGTGCAAAGACTTTCTTTTCAGGACAGACATTGAGCCAGTTGAACTGCTGATTTTAATCTCCTGAATATTTTCTTAACTTGAAAGTTGTTTGATATGTTGTCTGTCTCTCTCTTTTATCTGTAATGCGAAGAGAAAACTCTCTGGAAAAGATCCTGATGCTAGGAGAGACTGAAGGCAAAAGGAGAAGGGGATGGCAGAGGATGAGATGGCTAGATAGCATCACCGTTGCAATGAATATGGACTTGAGCATACTCCGGGAGAGAGCGCAGTTCAGGAAGGCCTGGCATGCTATGGTCCATCAGGTGATGAAGAGTCGGACATGACTGAATGACTGAACAACAACAACAACAATGACTGTTTTATTATATTGATTTGCTTTAATGCTGTCAACACAATGCAGGGAAGGCTAGATAGAAATCTTTCAAAATGAATGACAGAGAGAGAGAGAGAGAGAGAGAGATCTGCTGGCCCTCCTCTTGTTCTCCATGTGTCCATCAAAAGGTCAGAACAGAGTCTATACATTTACAACTGTACTTCTGGCAGGCCCATGGCTAGAGAGGTGGGGTGGAAGCCAGAATAGCAGTACTGTAGTCATACACTTAGAAGTCTAGGCAACTCTGCTCATCCATATCAACAGTTTTCATCTCCATCAGGAGCAGGCTTTTTGTAATGCAAATGGGTCTTAATTGCCCACTGAAGAGCAAACCACCCCAAAATACGTCTCATTACAACAGGGAACAATATATTGTTGCTGGGAGAATTCATTTCCCCCCAGCTACTGTGAGGATTGCAGCTAAACTCAGTGGGAATTAGGGATGTATGAAAGGCACTTACCTTTCACAGATTCTGTTGATGGGGGGGGCAGGCACTCCATCCCTCCCCCAGGAATCCTGGACGTGGGGGGGAGGCACTCCATTCCTCCCCACCCGGAATCCTGGCTGGCCGGCTGTGCTCCGCAGGGATTCTGCGGAGCCGCCGGCCAGCTCCACCAGCAGCCGGACATCCGGCCGCTGGCTAGCAGGGAAGCAAATGGCAGCGGCCATAGCCACCGCCATTTGCATCCCTGCAATCAGCCGTGATAGGCTACATAAATGTTTACATAGCCTATCACGGCAGACTTAAAAACAACAACAACGCGCGTACGCAAATGGTGGCAGCCACAGCCGCCGCCATCTGCATTCCTTATTTTGGCACGTCTTAGTCTACGTCAAGATTTACATAGACTAAGACGGCGAAAATAAGGGGAACGCAAATCGCGTAGCGGACACTACGCTATTTGCGTTCCCCTTATTTTCGCTGTCTTAGTCTACGTAAATCTTGACGTAGACTAAGACATGCCAAAATAAGGAATGCAAATGGCGACAGCCGTGGCCGCCGCCATTTGCGTACGTGCATTTTTGTTTTTGTTTTAAGTCATCCGTGATCGGCTACGTAAACATTTACGTAGCCTATCACGGTTCTTTTAAAAAACTTAGCCGTGATAGGCTACGTAAATCTTTACGTAGCCTATCACGTTTTTGTTTGTTTTTTTAACTGGAAATGGTGGCGGCGGCAGCCAGTCGGAAGACCGGCCACCACAGCTGCTGCCGACACCAGGAAGATCCGCCCCAGGTAAGTCTTGTCCCGGGGGGGGGCAGGGGGGCAGACCGTTCCGCCACCGATTTCAGGGGGCCGAATGCACTGGCATTCAGCCTCTCTGAGATCCATGGCGGAATTCTCTGACATCCCTAGTGGGAATAGCAAAATCTGAGCGGGGTGGCAGATGAAGTCTGCATCCCTGCTAAAAAAAAAAAGTGCTGGCACTGCATCCCTGTGAGCCCTGGCAATGCTACTCCACTGCAGAATAGTTAGAAGAATTGTTTTTATTTCTTTAAAAGACTCCCAGCTCAGTTTGCAGTCCACACAAGGTACTTTACATTGCAAAGATTTAAAATTATTGTTGTTGCTGTTGTTGTTGTTGTTGTTATTGCAATAACAGCAACAAAATACTGCATCAACCTTTCTAATTTATAAGCAGTACAAATTGTTTAAAGCACTGCACACTAAAATTAACCAGACAGACTGGAATATTCATGTCTTTGAGGTCCTCTTGAACTTTGACAATGATAAGGCCATATATATTTCCTTCAGAAAGTGGTTCCAAAGGTGCAGGTCTACCACCCCAAACATCTGGCTCCTCCAAGCCTTGAGTAGCTCTTTAGGAACTTTTAGAAGCAAGTGAAGCATTTCCCATGATTATTGGTTCAGCCGCCTTTTTTGTTGTGGTGGTTTTGACTTGTACAGATGTTTCTTTTCTTTTTTAATCCTCATTGTTGGTGCTGCTGCAGGGCCACCACCCAAAAGGCCATGTCCCTGGTAACCTGCCAATCTAACAACTCTCACTAGCAGGCCAGAGAGATGGGCCTCTGAAGCAGATCTGAAAATAAATAAATAAATAAATAAATAAATAAATAAATAAAGCTCAATATGTTTATAGTTATTTCATTGTATGGTTTTGGAAGTTACTTATGAAGAAATTAGGTGGAATTCTACCTGCATACTTTCCCTTTGATTTCCATTATTTTCTTTAATAAATAAGTAAATATCTATCTATTTGTGTTTTAATGAAAGCTGAAAATCACAAAGGGGGACTGGAATGGGTTTTTTTGAGGGGGGAAGCATGCCCCCACAGGCCTGCCATGTGGTTATAGTCTCGTGCAGAGTGTCTCTCCGTGAGATTAGATTCCCGACTGTGCATACAGAGTTTACATATGTACATTTGTACACACAGAGATCAGGGACTGTGATTCTGCTCATCCCCTGTGAATTCATGGACATGATGGTGCAACAGGGGGAATGATTGTTTTGAAATTCTTTTTGTGCAGTGTTTTTCTGATGCTCACACACTTTCCTGTGCATTGGCAAAACATCACACCAAAAGAACCTCAATCTGATCCTACACATAATCACATCAAGACTGGTAAAACACTGTTTTTAAACATTGTCATGCATTTGTAATGCACAAACTAGGGATGTCAGAGAATTCCACCACGGATCTCAGGGAGGCCGAATGCCAGCTCATTCAGACCCCCGAAATCGGTGGCGGAACGGTCTGCCCCCCTGCCCCTCCCAGGACGAGACTTACCTGGGGTGGATCTTCCTGGCGGCGGCAGCTCCGGCAGCAGCTCCGGCGGCGGCTCCAGCGACAGCTCCGGCGGTGGATCGGCAGCGGCTGCGGCTGTGGCGGCCGGTCTTCCAACCGGCTGCCACCGTCGCCATTTCCAGTTAAAAAAAAAAAAAGACATGATAGGCTACGTAAATGTTTACGTAGCCTATCACGGCTGACTTTAAAAAAAAAACAAATGCGCGTACGCAAATGGCAGCGCCCATGGGCGCCGCCATTTGCGTACACGCTTCTTTTTGTTTTTTTTTACTCAGCCATGATAGGCTACGTAAACATTTACGTAGCCTATCATGGCTGACTGTAGGGACGCAAACGGCGGCGGCTATGGCCACCGCCATTTGCGTCCCTGCTAGCCAGCGGCTGGATGTCCGGCTGCTGGCAGAGCCAGCCGGCGGCTCCGCAGAATCGCTGCGGAGCACAGCCAGCCGGCCAGGATTCCGGGGGGCGGGAGTAATGGAGCGCCTCCCCCCCCCCGGTGAGGATTCCGGGGGGAGGGACAGAATGCCTCCCCCTGCACCATCAGCATAATCCCTGAAAGGTAAGTGATTTTCATACATCCCTAGCACAAACCATGTAAAAAGAAAGGAAGATATTAAACACAGAGACAGAGAGAACAATGGAGGATTCTTACAGAAACAAAGCTCATGCAGATCTCTAAAATTCAGGGAGAAATTTGGAACAAAAGAATTTCAGAAGTCTTTCCTGCCTGGCTTGTTTTCAGCAAATTAGTGGGATGGACAATAGCTCAGGGGGGAGCACCTACTTTGCATGGAGAAGGCCCAGGTACAATCCCTGCTGTCTCCAGTTAAAAGAAAGGTCAGGTAGCAAGAGATTGGAACAAACTGTTCCTGAGATCCTGCAAAGCTCCTGCCAGTCTAACAGGTCTATCAGAGGGTGCACACCCTTTTCTCTCTCTCTCTTTCTGCCACCATTTTTCTTTCTCTTTTTTGCCTCTCTCTCTCCCTCTCTCTCTCCCTCATACACACATACACTTCTTGACACCATTTCTCTCCTCCCCACACCAGTCTTCTCCCCCATCCAGGTGGGAGGGACAGGAAAGGGTGGCCAGGTGTCTTCTTTTACAGGGAACAGTCCTCTATTTGAAAGACTGCCAGAGGACTGTTCTCTGTTTTGATGGTGTCCTCTATTTTAATGACTGTCCAGTCCAAGTCCAGTATAAAGATAAGGAACCATCCGAAGGAAGAGCTGGACCTTGAAGCAGCCCATCAACAACCCCTGGAAGCAGACTGAGCAGGAAGCACACCGGTCACTTGGCCACAGTCTTCCACGCTATGGTGAGAGATACTGTCTCTCTGTTTAAATGGTAATAGTTATTTCCAAATTTGCATTTATACATATGTCAGCATATGTATATTTTATGCAAAGCTGTGTCCTCTTTTTTGGTGATGCAAAGCCTTCTTTTGGTGGTCCACAAGTGGCCACCCTACACAGATCACTCTTGCCAGAGGTCGGAACTGATCACTTGCAGAAGGCTTTTGAAATTAGTGCATGGGCCACCCTAGGGCCATAGTAGGCCTACTCCTGGAGTAGCTGAAACTAGGCAAGATGGACGAAGAGACTGACTTGGCATAAGGAAGATTCTGAACATTCAGATTTATAAAAGAGACCATGATCTCACTGCTGGTGAACAGATGAAGGAGAGAATTTTCTCTGCATACCTGGAAGCAAGTCCACGAGTTAAGTATCTCTCGATAGATAGATAGATAGATGATAGATAGATAGATAGTTCAACGTCTGAAGAAAAAAAGCTACATACTTATAATTTTATTGTCCTCCAGAGGCTTGGCAGAGAAAACACTCTCCCCGTTGAGCTTTACCTGGAACGATTGTTTGCTAATTAGCATGGCATGTGCACTACTGAACTGCAGGAATGTTTGGAGTTTGCGCTGCTGATCCGAGCAACCCAGTACGGGGGGGAATTACAGATCCACCCTTTGAGTAGGAGTCCCCCCCTCACCCTCCATTCCTTTCAATGGCGTGTTCTGTTTTGCTGTTTTGTTGCTACCCACCACACTTCACCATGCTGGGGAAAGAAAAAAACACACACACCTCCAAACCATTCTTCTGATCACATTCTGTGCCATGAGTTAATGCACCATGGATGGATTTTGTTGTTTTGATGCCAAGATGCAAAGGCTGTCAGAGGATGCTTTTCAAACTTTCTGCCTTCAGGGAACTGCTGAATAAGTAACTCCTTGAGCTTTTTTTCAGGGAATCCGGCCTGACATCAGCGTGCAAAATCCTCAGGAAGCTACTGGGGGCCCGGAGCTGTAGCAGGGCCCACCTCTTGCGGCAGAAGCAGTGCAAAAGGCCCCAGGTTCAGTCCCCAGCATCTCCAGGACTGGTAGGGCTGGAGAAAAGCCCCCTCTGAAACCCTGGAGAGCCACTGCAGTCGATGGGCAATACTGAACGAACAAATGCTTAACTGTTCTGCTCTTCCTCCTTCTATCAAGCCGCTGGGTCGGGGAGAACCATTTCTACTTCCCACAATGCCTTGGAGCAACACTATGTCAAGGGCATTGTGGGAAATTTACATGGAAATGTATGTGCTGACTTGAGTGCTGCTACTCTTGCTACCACCACTCTCACCAAGGTCCAAGAGAGCCCACTTGTAGATCACCAACAAAGAGGACATGCATCACCCAAAAATGAGGATAAAACAGGACACCTATTTGCATTGGGGCCAAGGGAAGGGGTGTGGCCTACTGGAGAATTCCAGAGGGCCAGATTTGGCCCTCAGGCATGGGCTTCTGCACCCCTGCTTTAGAAACTCTGGCCCCAAGCCATTCATGGTTTTAAAGGTCAACACCAACACTTTGAATTGGGCCTGGAAACAGACTGGAAGTCACTGCAGCTGCCAAAGCTCTGGTGTCACATCTGCCATGTTAAATAGCTCCAGGGATGACAGGGTGTCCTTACTGTGCATGACTGATGCAAACGCTTGGCATTCTAGTCCAGTAGCATTATTCCAGTCATTACCCAGCATGGGTAAGGGGTTTTATGAGATGCATTATTACCAAGGCTAATATTAATTTGGGGTTGATGCACTTGATAAGTTGATCAGTGCTTTATTGTAGCCTCTGGTCGAAACAATCTTTATGACATCCAGATGAATTTAACCATTAACAAGTTATTAGGAAGAAGCACCCGTAGTAGCCAATCAAGTCACTGGCAGTCCATGACAATCCTCTAAATTGCTCTCCTTTCCTTGAACTCTAAACAACTGGGCTGCAGAGAGATTGTTCAGCTTTAATAATGAAGCTGCGGGAGAGAATCACATTTAAACCATTATTTCGTCCTGCAATCAGGGAAGCACTCTTGCTATATTAAAAAGAAAATGTTCCATTCCAGTGCTTACTGCAGTAGTAAATACACCGGGCAGATACTGTCCTCTTGAACAGTCATCTTACCTCACTGGGAGGCTCTTAAGAAGACTGACATCCTTGAGGATAGTTTTGTGGTGATGTAATGGTCAGCTCAGGGTAGTAGCCAGACATTTTCTGGTGAGGTGGTCTGAAGTGCATGAGAAATCATTTCAGAACGTCCAGACAGTGGAGGCTGGTGGCTCCAATTTTGGTGGGGGCATGCATAAGTCCACTCTGGGTTTCAGCCAGCACCAGCCAGAACTCTAAAAGAGCGATCCAGTATTCTGAACCTATTTGGGGGATAGGGTTTAGCACCTTGGGTAGCTTCTTTAGAGTTCTGGCTGGTTCTGACTGAAACCCAGAATGGATTTACAGCCCCATCGAAATCCGAGTCACCAGCTTCCACTGCACCCAGACCAGAATATAAAATGCAGATAGCCAGATATTAAAGTTATTACCTGATCTTAACATTACTCCATTGTATACAGGACTTTTTAGTGACCAAGTGAGTAGAGCAAGTGGGACCTGCAGGAAAATCTTGAAGTATGGAGTGCCGCCGTTCAGGATTCCAGGTAATCCACTCTATCCACCCCTAGCCCCAGCCCCCCAACACACACACACACATTTTCCATTCCCCTTTCACAACACAGTCCTTCAGTGGTCCATGGCCCTTGAGTATATGCAGTCATCATGGGACTTTGTGGGAGGTCTCCTCACTTAGAGCCCCCCCCCCACATGCTCTGTACTTTGGCAAACTGTGGGGTTTTCCCCAGGCCTCCCTGCTGTGCATATTTGGTGCCATTGTGACTACATAAACAATGACTTTCACAGCCTGAACATTGGAACTAGGGGGAATGATACTCCCTCCATACATTTCCTTATGTATCTTCCAATAAAAGGCTGGAAATACTCTCCCTTTCTCTCTCTCTCTCTCTCTCTCTCTCTCTCCCCCCCCCCTTTATTACAGAAAGCTGAAAATACAGGGAGGGGTCTGAAATATCCATGAGGAGACAGGACCCCATGCACCCCAGCTTCCCCTGTGGCTGCAGATCTGGATCAGTCTGTTATGGGGTTCCCTCTTAAGACTGTTGCTTTTAGGCCCTATTTCACTTGGGTTATATCGCTCTGCCATCAGACTCAGGATCCGGACTACTAATGGGATTTGCTTCCGTTATTTCTCCCCTTCATTTCAAAGAAATGTTGCAGAGCAACTTAGATTACAGAGAAAATGTGGCAAACAATAAAATCCCACATAAAAATCTCATTAAAGGAAGCATTAAACAATAGCATGAAAAAACGGCAATTAAAAAAATAAGAAAAGCAGACTTGGGAGCGATAGCTCAGTGGCAGAGACCCTGCTTTGGAAGCAGAAGCTCCCAGGTTCAATTCCTGGCATATGCAGGTAGGGCTGGAAAACCTCCGGCCAGAAAGGGATGTCAGAGAATTCAGCGACGGATCTCGGTGAAGCCGAATGCCAGTGGATTTGGCCCCCCAAAATCTGTCGCAGAATAAAGCCCCTGCCCCCCCACCCCATGAAAGGCGCGCAAAACAGAGCACTTCCCTGCTCCCATCCGCGCTGCTGTGCGAATGGCGGCCGTCCTGCGGCTGCCATTCGCTTCCTCTTCATAGCCGTGACAGGCTACGTAAATACTTACGTAGCCTATCACAGCTAATGCAGGGACGCCATTTGCGTCCCTGCTAGGGATGTACGAAATCACTTACCTTTTGGGGATTATGCTGATGGTATGTGGGGGAGGCGTTCCATCCCTCCCCCCAGAATCCTCACCGGGGGGGGGAGGCGCTCCGTTCCTCCCCTCCCGGAATCCTGGCTGGCCGGCTGTGCTCCGCAGCGATTCTGCGGAGCCGCTGGCCGGCTCCACCAGCAACTGGACATCCGGCCTCTGGCTAGCAGGGACGCAAATGGTGGCGGCCATAGCCACCACCATTTGCATCCCTGAAGTCAGCCGTGATAGCCGTGATCCCTGAAGTCAGCCTCCCCCCCACCCTGCCCCACCCCGGGACGGGATTTACCTTGGGCGGATCTTCCTGGCAGCGGCGGCAGCGGCGGCGGCTCCGGTGGCAGTTCGGCGGCGGCAGCAGCGGCTGGTCTTCCGACTGGCTGCCGCTGTCGCCATTTCCAGGTTAAAAACAAAACAAAACAAAACAACGTGATAGGCTACGTAAAGATTTACGTAGCCTATCACGGCTAGATTTTAAAAAACCACCGTGATAGGCTACGTAAATGTTTACATAGCCTATCACGGCTGACTTTAAAAAACAAACAAAAAAAACGCACATACGCAAATGGCGGCGGCCATGGCCACCGCCATTTGCATTCCTTATTTTGGCACGTCTTAGTCTACGTAAACATTTACGTAGACTAAGATGGCAAAAATAAGGGGAACACAAATAGCGTAGCGTCTACGCTATTTGCGTTCCCCTTATTTTCACCGTCTTAGTCTACATAAATGTTTACATAAGTAAGTAAGTATTTACGTAGCCTATCACGGCAGGGGGGGGGAAAACCCAGCAAACGCAAATGGTGGCAGCTACCGCCATTTGAGTACGCTCAGGTTCCCCCACCCCCCGCTGTGATAGGCTACGTAAATACTTACATAGCCTATCACGGCCTCCACAGGGACGCAAATGGCTGAAGAGGAGCAAGCAAATGGCAGCCGCAGGACGGCCACCATTCGCACAGCAGTGCGGACAGGAGCAGGTAAGTGCTCTGTTTCACGTGCCTTTTGTGGGGTGGGGGCGGTGAGCACTTCATCCCGCGTGCCTTTCGTGGGTTGGGGGGGCGGAGGCTTCGTTCCACGATGGGTTTCAGGGGGGCCGAATGCTCTGGCATTCGGCCTCACCGAGATCTGTTGCGGAATTCTCTGACATCCCTAGTTGCAGGCGGCTGGAGCCGGCTGGCGGCTCTGCGGCTTGGCCGCGGAGCTGAGCCGGCCAGGCAGGATTCCAGGGGGGAGGACTGGATCGCCTCCCCCTGCATCAAGGATTCCGGGGGGAGGGACGGAGCGCCTCCCCCCCACCGCGGATTACCCGGCACGGAGCCAGGTAGGTGTTTCATACATCCCTACCAGAAACCGTGGAGGGCCGCTGCTAGAGGTGTACGAATTCCTTACCTGGGTCCATTTCAGGAAGTCCGCGGGGGGGGAGATTCTGCCCCCCAGAATCCTCCAGGGTGGTTGGCTCCCCGGAACTTTTGTAAATAATTCCAAAAATACCTATGGGAAATCCTATTTCAGCACCCACCATCTCTCTCTGTAATTCGTAGTCCGATTGCTCCGTTTTATGGGAAAGTTTATGGTTCACTAAACATTTCCATAAAGGCTTCCGGGTTTTCACATGGCGGGAATCCCCATGTAACTTCTGGTCACCTCACCTCACCTGACCTCACCTCACCTCCATGCACTTCAAGACTCAGCTCCCCCAGCAGCAGCAAAAAAAAGCCTCAAGGTCCTGGGGTAATGCCTATTTAAAAAGGGTAAAGCCCGTGGCGGCTTTCATGGATTCCCCTCACCTCACCTCACATCTGTGCACTTCTGACTCAGCCCCAGTGAAAAAAAAGCCTCCCTGGGGAAATGCCTATTTATTATCAGGTAAGCGGCCATCCGTGTCCGTGTTCGAATTCCAATCTGCAGATTTCTTTTCGTGGGTGTTTTCAAAAAATTGGCCGTTCGGGTAGGGATGTCAGAGAATTCCACCACAGATCTCAGTGAGGCCGAATGCCAGTGCATTCAGCCCCCCGAACTCCATGGCAGAACAGCCTGCTACCCCCCCACCCCCCCGCGGATCCCCCCCAGGATGAGTCTTACCTGGGGCGGATGTTCCGGATGGCGGTGGCTCCAGCGGTGGCTTCGGCAGCGGCGGTGGCGGCAGCTGGTCTTCTGACCAGCTGCCGCCACCATTTGCAGTCTTTCTCCCCCCCCCCCCCCCGCATTCGTGGTAGGCTACGTAAAGACTTACGTAGGCTATCATGTCTGGGTTAAAAAACAAAACGCGTATGCAAATTTGAGTTCCTTATTTTTGGCCGTCTTAGTCTATGTAAATATTTACATAGACTAAGACAGCGAAAATAAGGGGGAACACAAATAGCGTCTGCTATGCTATTTGCGTTCCCCCTTATTTTGGCTTTCTTAGTCTGCGTAAATATTTACGTAGACTAAGACGGCCAAAAATAAGGAACGCAAATGGTGGCGCCATAGCCGCCATTTGCGTACGCATTTTGTTTGGTTTTTTAACCCAGACGTGATAGGCTACGTAAGTCTTTATGTAGCCTATCATGGCTGAATTCAGGGACGCAAATGGCAGCGGCTATGGCCGCTGCCATTTGCGTCCCTGCTAGCCAGCCGCCGGATGTCCGGCTGCTGGCGGAGCCGGCCGGCGGCTCCGCGGAATCTCCATGGAGCAGAGCCGGCCAGCCAGGATTCCGGGGGGAGGCACGGAGCACCTCCCCCCCCAGCGAGGATTCCGGGGGGAGGGACGGAGCTCCTCCCCCCACAGCGGAACCCGGCGGAGCCAGGTGAGCAAGGTTTCGTACATCCCTACAGGGGACAAAAAAAACAATCTGGTCTGGGTCAGCTCCTGGTTGCCCTGGCTGCCCCGATCTGAAGAGGATTTTGCGGGATGGATTTGGTGTAATTCGATCCCGTTTGCGTTCATTGCAAAATTCTCTGACATCCCTAGCCGCTGCTGCCAGTCAGTGTCGACAGCACTTGGCTAGATGGACCAAGGGTCTGACTCAGTATAGGACAGCTTGCTATTAGGGCTGTGCACTGCTTCAGCCTGAGGCCCGAACCCCGAGCTGAAGCGGGTTGCTTCGGGTCACTTTGAGCCCCTTCCGTGGTGAAGAGGAGAGGGCATGAAGACACACGAAGCAGGTCGGGGGCTCTTCAAAGCACTTGGTGCTTTGGAGCCCCAGCCCAGCCACACCAGGTCCTAACTTGAACTGCCACCACCTCCTCCACCGCTGCCTCTGTTGCTGCTGCCCCCATCATCATCAATGTCCTTGCCGCTGCCATCCTTACTGCCAACATCCTTCCCACTGCTGCCATCCTCGCTGCCCTCTCCATCCTTGCCATCTTTGCTGCCGCCTCTGCCACCTTTGCAGCTGCCGCCTCCACTGCCACCTTCCTTACTGCCTTCTCCGCCACCATCCTCGCTGCTGCCAATGCCTGAGGCCTGGATGCATGTGCCATCTCTTACCACAGGGAGTTACCATTTTTAAAATGGCAACTTCCTGGAAGTCACAAAGCAACTTTGTGGCTTTGGAGGCGGTGGTGGCGGAGGAAGCAGCAAGGTAAGGGGATTTGCGTGGGGGTGTCAGAGTGGGACCTGAAGCATAGTTCGACATCCAAATCCCACTTTGGGTTTGGGGCCGAGTTGGGTCGGAGGGGCGAATCTCCCCAAGCTGAATCCGGCCCACCTCCAAAGCCACAAAGCGGCTTCCAAGTTGGATCAGGGGGTCACTGCACAGCCCTACTTCCTATGTTCCTAAACCTAGGCATATCTACTCAAGAAAGTCCCACTGAGTTCAATAAGACTTACTCCCACATAAGCGCAGGATATACCCATGATTACCTATACCTGGGAGTAAGCCCCATTCAACTCAGTCAGACTTACTTCTAAGTAGATATGCATAAGATTGTGCTGTTAGTCATAAAATGCCTTCTGGAATAAAAACAGCTTCAAACACCATCTTAACAAGACTTGGACCCTGTCAGTCTTTACTCAGAGAAATAAATTCCCCAACTTCAGTGCCATCACTTAGAAGTAGCGATGTATGGATTGTGTAACTCCATTCCATCTGTGTTTTCATTCCTTTATACACACATTCGCAGAGTCAATTTTTTTTGTTTGTTTCCGAATTTACAGAAATGTGCAGTTATGCCAATTCGCATGTGTGAAAATGTGCAAATCCCTCCCATGCACATTTTCACACCTTAGCCTATGGAGAAAATGCACATTTGGGCCATTTTTAAACAATTTTGCATATATTTCTATGATGTAAATGGCACAAAATTCAGGAAAGTTAGAAAACCAGTCCGCAAGTCCACGGAATCTACCTATCAGGAGTAAGCCAGTCAACTTCAGAATCCACTGGTCAGATTCATGAAAATCCAAACTCATTTGCTTCTGTTGCGGATTTCTCCAACATCCCTACTTAGAAGACCCTGTCCATTGGAGATGCCAGTTTTGGATCCTAGTTAATGGTGGGCAAGACTGATGTGCACACAGGCAAGGCTCCCTTGGCAGACCTTCCCCAAATATTCCATGCACCAGCAGGTGCTCAACCATTTGGAGAAACCACCATGTTATTTTATTGCTATTGCTATCTACTCTCTTATGCCCTTAAAGTGCTTTTTATGGCTTCTAAGCCTTCTCTATTATGGCGTCTTAAGGCTTCTCTATCATGTTATTATTGCTACCTTCTCTACTGCACTCTTAAAATGCTTCTTATGACTTCTCTATTGCATCTGGATTCTCTCGCTCTATCTTCTCTATTGCTATCTTTTCAACTGGAGTTGATTCTATTGTGTTTATTATTATTTGGTTATCATCACTGAAATGCATGTTTATCATGTTTATTTCTTTATTTAGAATATTTGTATACCGCTCCAAATCTAGACAGATTCCAGAGCACTGAACAATCAAAGATACAAAATAGGATAAAAGAATACTCTTTACTTGAGTGATTATTCAAAGCCAACATGGATTTGTCAAGAACAAATCCTGTCAGACAAATCTGATCTTATTTTTTGATCAGGCAACCTCCCTTGTGGACTGTGGGAATGCTGTGGACATATAATATACCTTGACTTCAGCAAAGGTTTCGACGAAGTGTCCTGTGATATCCTGATCAGCAAAGTAGCTAAAAATGGGCTAAATGAAACAACTACCAGGTGGATCCACAGTTGGCTACAGAATCAGAATCAAAGAGTGCTTATCAATGGTAAATTCTCAAACTGGGGATAGGTAATGAGCGGGGTACCGCAGGGCTCAGTCCTGGTCCCTGTGCTCTTCAACATTTTTATTAATGACTTGGATGAGGAGGTTCAGGGGATGTGTATCAGATTTGCAGATGACACAGAATTGGGCAGGATAGCTAATACCCTGGAAGACAGAAGCAAAATTCAAAGTAATCTTGATAGGCTGGAGCTCTGGGCAGAAAATAACAGAATGAAATTTAATAGGGATAAATGCCAAGCTCTGCACCTAGGAAAAAGACACCAAATGCACAGTCACAAGATGGGGGATATACTTGGCTCAAGAACACTACATACAAGAAGGATCTTAGAATTATTGTCAATCACAAGCTGAATAGGAGCCAACAATGTGATGTGGCTGCAAAAAAAGGCAAATGCTATTTTGGGCAGCATTAATAGAAGTATAGCTTCCAAATCTTGTGAAGTACTAGTTCCCCGCTACTCAACACTGGTTAAGCCTCAGCTTGAGTACCGTGTCCAGTTCTGGGCACCACATTTTAAGAAGGATTCAGAGTCCTAGGGATGGGGGAGAATTTCTTCCCGAAACTTTGGGGGGCCGAGTGCCAACACATTCGGTCCTCCGAAGGTTGTTCGGGGAGAACTTCTCCGCCCCCCTCCCGCCCCCCCCAGGATGGGACTTACCTTCACGAATGTCCCTCCCAGCGGCTGGTCCCGGCGGCGGTTCGGCAGGTCTTCATCAGGGGCGGGGGCGGCAGCCAGTCTTTCGACTGGCTGCCACCGCCGCCATTACAAGCAAAGTAAACAAAAAACGCCCCTGTGATAGGCTACGTAACGATTAACGTAGCCTATCACGGCTAGATTTGCAAAGTCAGCCGTGATAGGCTACATTAATCGTCACGTAGCCTATCACGGGTGACTTTAAAAAAAAAAAGCTCGTACGGCTAATGGCGGCCCCCATAGGGAGCCGCCATTCGCGTTCCTTATTTGGTCCCTGTAGCCTACATAAAGATTTATGTAGACTATGGAGAAAATAAGGACAACGCAAATAGCGTTGCCCTTATTTTCGCTGTAGTCTACGTAAATCTTTACGTAGACTACAGGGACCAAATAAGGAACGCGAATGGCGGCTCCCTATGGGGGCCGCCATTTCATAGAATAGTATAGCATCATAGAATAGTAGGGTTGGAAGGGGCCTACAAGGCCATCGAGTCCAACCCCCTGTTCAATGCAGGAATCCAAGTCAGAGCATCCCTGACAAATGGCTATCCAGCCTCGTCTTGAAGGCCTCCAGTGTGGGAGAGCCCACCACCTCCCCAGGTAATATGTTCCATTGTTGTATTGCTCTTACAGTCAGGAATTTTTTCCTGATGTTCAGCCGGAATCTGGCTTCCTGTAACTTGAGCCCATTATTCCATGTCCTGCACTCTGGGATGATCAAGAAGAGATCCTGGCCTTCTTCTCTGTGACAAACTTTCAAGTACTTGAAGAGTGCTATCATATCTCCCCTCAGTCTTCTCTTCTCAAGGCTAAACATGCCCAGTTCTTTCAGTCTCTCGTCCTCATAGGGCTTTGTGTCCAGTCCCCTGATCATCTTTGTTGCCCTCCTCTGAACCCTCTCCAGTTTGTCTGCATCCTTCTTCAAGTGTGGTGCCCAGAACTGGACACAGTACTCCAGATGAGGCCTAACCAGTGCTGAGTAGAGGGGAACTAGTACTTCCCGGGATTTGGAAGCGATGCTTCTATGAATGCAGCCCAAAATAGCATTTGCCTTTTTTGCAGCCACATCACATTGTTGGCTCATATTCAGCTTGTGATCGACAACAATTCCAACATCCTTCTCGCTTGTCGTGTTGTTGAGCCAAGTATCCCCCATCTTGTAACTGTGCATTTGGTTCCTTTTTCCTAGGTGCAGAACTTGGCATTTGTCCCTATTAAATGTCATTCTGTTGTTTTCTGCCCAGCGCTCCAGTCTATCCAGATCACTTTGCATTTTGTTTCTGTCTTCCAAAGTATTAGCTATCCTTCCCAATTTTGTGTCATCTGCAAATTTGATCAGCATTCCCTGCACCTCCTCCTCCAAGTCATTAATAAAAATGTTGAAGAGCACTGGGCCCAGGACTGAGCCCTGCGGTACCCCACTCGTTACCTCTCCCCAGTTTGAGAAGGTCCCATTGATAAGCACTCTTTGAGTCCGATTCTGTAGCCAACTGTGGATCCACCGGATTGTTGTTTCATCTAGCCCACTTTGAGCTAGTTTGCTCATCAGGATATCATGGGGCACTTTGTCGAAAGCTTTGCTGAAGTCAAGGTATATGATGTCTACAGCATTCCCACGGTCTACAAGGGAGGTTACTCGATCAAAAAATGAGATCAGATTTGTCTGGCAGGACTTGTTTTTGACAAATCCATGTTGGCTTTGAGTAATCACTGCATTGTTGTCAAGGTGTTTCCAGATGGACTGCTTTATGATCTGCTCCAGAATTTTCCCAGGGATTGATGTCAGACTGACTGGTCTGTAGTTCCCAGGTTCCTCCTTTTTACCCTTTTTGAAGATAGGGACAACGTTAGCCCTCCTCCAGTCATCTGGCACTTCCCCGGTCCTCCATGATTTCTCAAAGAGAATAGACAGCGGTTCTGAGAGTTCTTCTGCCAGTTCCTTTATGACTCTAGGATGCAGTTCATCTGGCCCTGGAGATTTGAACTCATTCAAAGTAATGAGGTGTTCCTTGACCATATGCCTGTCGATCTCAAGCTGCAATCCTGCCCCTTCAGCCTGTACTTCGCCTTTGCCAGGGGGGTCATAGACCCTCTTTTGGGAGAAGACTGAGCCAAAGTAGGAATTGAGCACCTCTGCCTTTTCTTTGTCATCTGTTATCATTTTGTCATCCTTATTTAATAGCTGAACCACCATTTCTTTCCTCTGCCTTTTACTATGCACGTAGCTGAAGAAAGCCTTTTTGTTGTTTTTAACATCCCTTGCTAACCTCAGCTCATTCTCAGCTTTAGCCTTCCTGACGCCATCCCTGCAATTCTGTGCTATCTGCCTGTACTCTTCCTTTGTTACTTGGCCTTCTTTCCACTTCCTATATGTGTCCTTTTTTGTTTTCAGGTCATCCCTAAGCTTTTTGTGAAGCCACATTGGCTTCTTCTGTTGTCTTCCACCTTTTCTTCTTGTTGGAATTGCTTGTGATTGTGCCTTGAGAATTTCCTTTTTTAAAAGCTCCCACCCATCTTGGACTCCTTTTCTCGCTAGTGTCGCTTGCCATGGGACCTTACTGATCATTGTTCTGAGTTTATGAAAATCAGCTTTCCAAAAATCCAGGGTACGCGTTTGACTACACTCGGCTTTTGCTTCCCTTAGAACCAAGAACTCAAGTACAACATGGTCGCTTTCCCCCAGAGTTCCTGTGACTGCTACTTTATCCACTAAGTCATCTCTGTCGGTTAGAATCAAGTCAAGGATAGCCAATCCTCTAGTTCCTTCCTCTACTTTCTGTAGTAGGAAGTTATCCGCCACACAAGTCAGGAATTTCCTGGAGGGGCCATGTTTTGCAGAATTTGTCTCCCAACAAATGTCGGGGAAATTGAAGTCCCTCATTACTACTACATCATGCTTCCTTGAAACATTGGCTATTTGCTTTTCAAAAGTTTCATCCTTGTCTTCTCCTTGATTGGGTGGCCGGTAGTAGACTCCGACCACCAGGTTCCTTTTATTCTTTGCTCCATTTATTTCAACCCAGATGCTCTCGATGGGGCTACCAAGCTCCTCCTCCTGTATTTCTGTGCAGATATATGTATTTTTCACATACTGTGCAACCCCACCTCCCTTTCTGTTCCTCCTGTTCTTTTTGAACAAGTTATATCCTTCAATTGCTGTATTCCAGTCATGAGAGTCATCCCACCAAGTCTCAGTTATACCTTTCAAGTCATAATTTCCCTCTTGTATTAAGAGTTCAAGTTCGTTCTGTTTGTTTCCCATACTCTGGGCATTAGTATATAGACATCGAAGACCATGTGCTTCATAGTCTGGCTTTCTTCCTACATGTGTCTGAAGACTATTATTGGGCGCTATCAGAGCTGTTCTCTCCATTGCAGTGCATGCGCCTATGTCCATTGTTACCCCCAACATTACATCTCCCTTCCCCGTAGGATTCAGTTTAAAGCCCTCCTGATGAAGTTCTTCATGCTGTGGCCAAACACATTCTTCCCATCCTTTGTGAGGTGCAACCCATCCCTAGCCAACAGCCCATCTTCCAGGAAGTATAGCCCGTGGTCCCAGAATCCAAATCTCTCTCGTCGGCACCACCTTCGTAGCCAGTCATTCACCCGGAGTATTTTTCGTTCCCTTTCTATCCCTCTTCTAACTACTGGAAGGATGGATGAGAAAACTATCCGGGCCCCAAAGTTCTTGAGTTTCCTTCCCAAAGCTTCAAAGTCTGACGTGATCTCTTCGTAGCTCCGCTTGGCAGTATCATTTGTTCCCACATGGATGAGAAGAAAGGGATACCTGTCAGTGGGCTTTATGAGTGCAGGCAACCTTTCAGTCACATCTCTAATCTGTCCTCCCAGGAGACAACATACCTGGCGAGTCCATGGGTCTTCGCGACATACTTGGGTCTCGATCCCACGCAGCAAGGAGTCTCCCACTACTACCACTCTTCTCTTCTTCTTCTTGTAGGCCTGGGTTTCATCGCCTCTGTTTGACTGACCTTTAGCCTCTTGCTCACTCTCATGCAGGTTCCCCTGTGATTCTTCCTCTGCAGGCTGTCCTCCAGTCTCATCCGCAAGTACCTGGAATCGGTTCCACAGCTCCACTACTTCCACTGGTGCAGCGTGGCGTCTAGTTCTTCTTTTCCTAACTGTCACCCTTTTCCAAGGAGTATCCTCTATTCCATTTTTCTTCACCTCAGCATTTCCCACTGCCTCATCTTGCTGTTGCTCTTCAAGCTTTCTGGTCTGCCCTTTGCTGCTGTAGTTCCCCCATTCTGTCCAAGAACTCTTCGTGTTCTCTTATTCCCCGGAGGGTCGACAGTCGCCGCTCCAGTCCACTTACTTTTTCCTCCAGCAGCGTGATCAACTTGCACTTGTTGCAGGTGTAGGCCATGTTGTTCTCAGGCAAGAAAACAAACATTGCACACACCTTGCAGGTCACCACCACCGGAGAGTCTTGTCCTTCCATAGCCTCTTTTCCCTTTTTGTGTCTAGCTTTGTGATTGTTCTAGACTAGCCTGTGCCTGCTCCTCTACTCAGGAGAGGTTAAAAGCAGAGTCCCACTGGTGTGAAAGTGTGTGTTACAAGACAAATAAATGGAAAAAAGTTAGTTAAAATAAAAAATAAAAATAATTTTAAAAAAAATGTTAGGGGCCTCCCCCTTGACCTCCCCTGCTGAACTCCCCTGGCCAACTCCTGTTTGCTCCCCCTGTCCGCTCGCTCTGTTCGCTCGCTCTCTGGGAGCTTGCCTGCTTCTGTAGTCCCTGGAGCAGCTGGAGCAGCTTGCTCTGCTCTGCTCTGCTCTGCTCAGCTGGGAGGACGCGCTTTTTTTTTTTTTTCAGTCACCCATGATAGGCTACGTGACGATTAACGCAGCCTATCACGGCTGACTTTGCAGATCTAGCCGTGATAGGCTACGTTAATTGTTACATAGCCTATCACAGGGGCATTTTTTTTTCTTTTGAAGTTCGCGGCCGGGGAGACAGGGCACTTCTCCCCGGCCTGAATTTCAGCCGGGCAAGGTGGGAAGCCTCCCCCCCGGCCTGAATTTCGGCCGGGCGAGGAGGGAAGCCTCCCCCCCTGGCCTGAACTTCGGGGGGAGCAGTGAAGCGCCTCCCCCCCACTGCGAAGCAAGCTGCGTGACCAGGTAAGTGACTTTCATGCACCCCTAATTCAGACAAACTGGAGAGGGTTCAGAGGAGGGCAATGAAGATGATCAGGCAACTGGAACCAAAGCCCTATGAGGAGAGACTGAAAGAACTGGGCATGTTTAGCCTTGAGAAGAGAAGACTGAGGGGAGATATGATAGTGCTCTTCAAGTACTTGAAAGGTTGTCACAGAGAAGAAGGCCAGGATCTCTTCTCGATCATCCCAGAGTGTGGGACACGGAATCATGGTCTCATGTTATAGGAATTCCAGATTCTGGCTGAACATCAGGAAAAACTCCTGACTGTTAGAGCAATGTGACAATGGAACCGATTACCTAGGGAGGTGGTGGGCTTTCCCACACTGGAGGCATTCAAGACAAGGCTGGACTAGGGATGTACAAAAGTCACTCACCTGATCCCGAATGTTGATTTGCGGTGGGGGGGAGGCGCTCCGTCCCACCCCCCCCGAAATTCTGGCCAGGGGGGAGGTGCCCCGTCCCTCCCCCCTGAAATTCTGGCCGGGGGGGAGGCGCCCTGTCCCTCTCCCCCGAAATTCTGGCCGGGGGGGAGGCACCCCGTCCCTCCCGCCGCGAATCCCAGCCGGCCAGGAATGCAAATGGTGGCGGCCGTAGCCACCGCCGTTTGCATCCCTGCAGTCAGCCGTGATAGGCTACGTAAAGATTTACGTAGCCTATCACGGTGTTTTTTAAAAATCTAGCCATGATAGGCTACGTAAATCTTTACGTAGCCTATCGCGTTTTTTTTGTTTTGTTTTTTACTTGGAAATGGCGGTGGCGGCAGCCGGTCGGAAGACCGGCCGCCTCAGCCGCTGCCGCCGAACCACCACCGAACCACCGCCGCAGCAGCCGCCGCCAGGGACATTCGCACAAGGTAAGTCCCGTCCCGGGGGGGGCAGACTGTTTCTCCACCAATTTCAGGGGGCCAAATGCGCTGGCATTCAGCCTCCCTGAGATTCGTGGAGAAATTCTCTGACATCCCTAGGCTGGACAGCCATCTGTCAGGGATGCTTTGACTTGAATTCCTGCATTGAGCAGGGAGTTGGACTTGATGGTCTTATAGGCCCCTTCCAACTCTACAATTCTATGATTCTATGAATAAAACACCATGTTAAAATAATCACGATGTTTAAAAGAAACAGAATTCTGATAAAACCATGGCCAGTCACTCAAGGAAGGCTTTCTGAAATAATGATGTTTTCAGGAGGCACCAGAAACAGCACACTGTTGATGCCTGCCTGACCTCCAGACGGAGGGAGTTCCATAGGGAGGAAGCCACCACACTGAAGGTTCTTCTCCAGGTGGACTACAATTGGGCCATAGGTCCTTGTAGAACCTCCAGGAGCATGCCCCCTGATGAGCTAAGTGTCCAGGCAGGTTGGTAAGGGGGAAGGCACTCTCTCGGGTATTCTGGTCCCAAGTTGTTTAGGGCTTTGTTCACTAGTACAAAGCCATTTCTATTCTTACAAAAAACAAACACAAAACCCCTCTCCTTATGACTGGGAAAATACCTAGAAAGGAAATAAGTTACAGGAAGATAATTATCCCTTGGGCTCAAGCCTAGCAAACTCAAATGATCATCTCCTTAACTCAGGGTGCCCATCAATTACACTTGGACATATCCAAAAAGGCTTCAGCAGCCTTAAAGTTTAAAAGATTTATGGTGGAAGAAGCATTTGTGGGCTAGACCCCACTTCCTTAGATGCCAGCTCTAGACCATGCAAGATTATTTATTGATACATATTTCTTTATTTGGAAGATTTAACCCCCTTTTATTTAACACACCACTTTTCAATTGAATTATTCTCAAAGCAGCTTACAGCAAGTTGTGTAATAATACAAAAAAGAAACCCCCACAAACTTACCCTAGGGTAGCTATGTGTCCTAATTTATAAAGGACAGTTCTCTATTTGAAGGGTGCCAGACAACAGTCCTCTGGTTGAAGGCATCCTCTATTTGAAAGGCCATCTGGGCCAAGACCAGTTGAAAGAGAACAAACCCTTTGAAGGGAGAGCAGAGCAGGGGACCTTAAAGTTGCCACCAACCCTTAACACTTGGACAGCAGACTGACTAGGGACACTTATCTTGGTCATAGTCTTGCCCACTATGGGGAGATGGGTTGCATTTCTGTTTAAATGATAGTAATCTTTTCCAAATTTGCTCTGAGAGATGTATAAATTGTTGTTGTTGTTCAGTCGTTAAGTCATGTCCGACTCTTCGTGACCCCATGGACCATAGCACGCCAGGCCTTCCTGTCCTCTGCTCTCTCCTGGAGTGTGCTCAAGTCCATATTCATTGCATCGGTGATGCTATCTAGCCATCTCATCCTCTGCCGTCCCCTTCTCCTTTTGCCTTCAATCTTTCCCAGCATCAGGGTCTTTTCCAGAGAGTTTTCTCATCACATTAGGTGGCCAAAATATTTGATCTTCAGCTTCAGTATCTGTCCTTCCAATGAGCAGACAGGGTTGATTTCCTTTAGGATGGACTGATTTGACCTCCTCGCAGTCCAGGGGACTCGTAAGAGTCTTCTCCAGCACCACAGTTGGAAGGCATCAATTCTTCGGCGCTCAGCCTTCCTTATAGTCCAGCTCTCACAGCCATACATTACTACTGGGAAAACCATAGCTTTGATTATACGGACCTTGGTCGGCAAGGTGATGTCTCTCTGCTTCTTACTATGCTGTCTAGGTTTGCCATAGCTTTCCTCCCAAGGAGCAAGCGTCTTTTAATATCATGGCTACAGTCACCGTCTGCGGTGATCTTGCAGCCCAAGAAAATAAAATCTGTCACAGTTTCCATTTCTTCCCCTTCCATATGCCAGGAAGTGATGGGGCCAGATGCCATGATCTTCGTTTTTTTAATGTTGAGTTTCAAACCAGCTTTTGCACTCTCCTCTTTCACCCTCAACAAGAGGCTCTTGAGATCCTCTTCGCTTTCTGCCATTAGGGTGGTATCATCTGCATATCTGCAGTTGTTGATAATTCTCCCAGCAATCTTAATTCCGACCTCTGATTCATCCAACCTGGCATTTCTCATGATGTACTCTGCATATAAGTTAAATAAGCAGGGCGACAATATGCAGCCTTGTCGTACTCCTTTCCCAATTTTGAACCACTCGGTTGTTCCATGTCTGGTTCTTACTGTTGCTTCTTGACCCTCGTACAGGTTTCTCAGGAGACAGGTAAGGTGGTCTGGTACTCCCATCACTTTCAGAATTTGCCACAGTGTGATCCACACAATCAAAGGCTTTAGCGTGGTCAATGAAGCAGAAATAGACATTTTTCTGGAATTCTCTTGCTTTCTCCATAATCCAGCGAATGTTGGCGATTTGATCTCTAGTTCATCTGCCGATGTATAAATTAGCATATGCTAATTTTATGCTAATTGGCATCATCATTTTTCATTCTTTTCTGGTGATGCATTGACTGTTTGGGTGGTGGGTTTATCCTGCACTTATGTGGGAGTTAATCTTATTGAATTCAGAGGAACAAGCATACAGTGGACAGCATAGTAATATTTTAAAGCAGGCTCTACCAGTTGGCCACCTTAGAGAAGAAGAATTTTAAGATCTGTTCTATGGTTCTGGATACTAAGAATTTGACTGCATCATAATGTGTTTTCCAGTTAATTATTTCATTAAAATGGACACTCATATATTTAAATGAGTTGCATTACTCAATAAAGCAGCCATCCATTGTCTATTTCCTCCAAGACATTATCTTAGTTTTGGGGGGTAATTAATACTGAGATGCTCCTTGCTACAGAAAGAACTGAACTTGACTAACATACATCACAAACCTATCTGATTGAGCAATAGAACTACACCATCCACATACATCATAATTGGGACCTTGCTTGAGTCAACGGTAAGGGGGGGGGGTGTTGAAAGGTTGGAGATTCCATTTCTTGTGCTACATTATTAACAAAGAAATAAAATAAAAAGGGAGCCAGAATACAGCCTTGACGAACTCCCTGACTGACTCTTGCTGCTTCTGTGAGATGTCTATTTAATCCAACTCTTACCTGGGTGACATTATTATGATGAAGTATTTTAATTAGATGAACCTGAGCACACTCCGGGAGAGAGCAGAGGACAGGAAGGCCTGGCATGCTATGGTCCATGGGGTCACGAAGAGTCGGACATGACTGAACAACAACAACAATTTTAATTAACCAAAGTAATATTTCATCAATATTAGAATCAACAAGCTTCTCCAATACATGGGTCCTATTTACTGAGTCAAATGCGGAAGTTAAATCAATGAAACTGCGTACAATTTTTTAGAAGGTCCATATATACATATATATACAGACACACACACACAATATATAAGAACATATTTAAGAATATATATATATATATATACACACACACACACACACACACACACATATATAATTAAAAGGTAAACTGTGTGTGTGTGTGTGTATATATATATATATAAATTAAAAGGTAAAGAACATATATGTATGTATGTATGTATGTATACACACACACACACACACACACACACGCACTTAATTTAATTAAATGGTAAAGAACAAAACATTGACCTATTGTGCTTCGGCCTTTACAGAAGCCTCCTTGTGCTTCATGAATTACATTGTTTCCTTCCTCCCAAGCTATTAATTTCTTTAATAAATATTTGGAGTATAGTTTAGAAACTACATTAACAGGCTTATAGGTTGATAACTTTTAGGATCATGAGTACACCTCTTTATAAAATATAGGAATAATCACACTAGAAGACCAAACTGAGGGTAAGATGCCTGTTGTATTAATATACATTAAAAGTCTGGCAAGTATAGGAGCCCACCATTCAAGACTGATCTTAAATATTAGGACTGTGCATGGACCACCCCCACAATCTAACTCGGAAGCCACTTTGTGGCTTTGGAGGTGGGCCCGATTCAGCTTGGGCTGATTCAGGGCCCCCCCGACCTGACTCAGCCCGGAACCCAAAGTGGGGTTCGGCCATCCGAATCCCTCTTCGGATTCGGGGCTGAGTCCCCCCTAATGCCCCCATGCAAACCCCCAGCTCCTTTCCTTGCTTTCTCCTCCTCCTCCTCCTCTGTCATCGCCACCACCAGCTGCTGAGGCCTGGACATGCAACGGTGCTTATTGCAGGGAGTTGCCATTTTTAAAATTGCCATGTTTAAAATGGCAACTTCCAGGAACTTCCAGGAAGTTGCCATTTTAAACATGGCAACTCCCTGCAATAAGAGCCGGTGCATGTCCAGGCCTCAGCAGCTGCTGGGGGTAAGGACGGTGGCGGTGATAGCAGTGGCGCGGTGGCAGAGGGGGTGGCGATGGAGGTGGAGGCGGCAGTGACGAGCCAGTGGCAGCAGTGATCAAGTCAGTGGTGGCAGTGACAGCGATGTTGGCGGTGGAGGCGGCGGTGAAAGCAGCGGCGATGAAGGCAGTGGTCGCGGAGGTGATGGCAACAGTGATGGACGGCTCAGGGAAGGACCTGGAGGTGCCGGCGCAGCTGGGCCAGGGGTGCCGAAGCTCTGAAGCACACCGAGACGCTTCAAAGAGCCCCTGACCAGCTCTGGGTTGCTTCGTGTCCCCTCTGCTTCACCTCAGAATGGGCTCAAAGCGACCCAAAGCAGCCCGCTTCGACTTGGACTTCAAGCCTCGGGCCAAAGTGGTGCACAGCCCTATTAAATACCTCAGGAGGTACCATGTCACTGCCTGGGCTTTCCCTTTGGTTTGTGTTGCAATATCTTCCAACACCTCCTCTGGTTGCCACTCTGGTAGAACCTGATTCATAGGGCAATCAAGAGCAGCAGAACATTCATTTGAGGGTTTCCCAAAGATTTTGCTGAAATGCAACCCCCTTTCATTGGGGGAAATTAAAACCTCCTCTGCAATTCTCCCCTTTCCTGCCCTTACTGTCACAAGTCTCCAAAACCTGACCTCATTCTTGTCTGAGTCTGACACCGCCTGGCCCAAGGTAGGGATGGACAGGTGCCCCCCCCCCATCTAGGTCCTCCGGTCACCCACCAAGTTCCTGTCCCCACTCACATGCCCCCAGACCCATGCCCATGCCCCCTTCCCCGCTTGTCATGCCACCCGCACTCACCCAGACCTGTCCAATGACTTCTGCCATCACCATTTTGCAGGAAAAAGTGGCAATTGCAAAAATGTGCACATCTGATCTTGCACAGTATAGTGTGTGTGCAGTTGTACTGCTGGTTAGCATTGTTATTATTGTGTAGTTGTACCGTTATATTTTACTGTTGGTTTTGATGCTACGAGATTGAATGTTCACCGGCCGCTTTGATAACCCTGTGGAAAGTGGTGCATTCATCTGAGTAATAAATAAATAAATAAAATGTGGGTCTTAGCCACTGCTGCTGTTTCCACCTGTGGCATTCCCACCCCATATGCTTAAGCCAGGAGGACAGCAAACTAACTGACTTTTTGTTTTTCGTTTATTACAAATTAAAGCTTGCATTTTACAGTTTAAAAAAGTTTAAAAAATAAATATATGTACATTTATATCCAAACACTGGGATGCTACATATAAAACATGCACACAAAAATGGACAGAGGAGCACTGTGGTTAGAGAACTTTACAAGAGTCACTTAAGTTGCACAAATCTAACATTGCATCAGGTAAGGCCTTTCATGATCATCTGTGCAGATGTCTTTAGACCTGATGGGATCAGGCCCTTTGAGTCTGAACAACATCTTCTCAAGTGCAAATACCAAACAGACCTACTCCACTTTTAGATGCAGTTACATTGTGATCTAATGTTTCACATGTAATAGCACATAGGTCAACTGGTTTCTTACCCCTCTTCACCACAAGATTTGCAGCACATTTTTAAAAAGGGATCTTTTTCCCATGCACAGGCTGCAACAAATATTAACAGGCAGTCTTTAAACCATCATTGCAATGAACTAAGTCCCAAAGTGCAATTATCTGGACCAGTAACTAGGTGCATTTTTGTTCTCCACGCTTTGTAACAGAAGCTACAGCACATGAGAAAAATAACTAAAGTGTCCTGTGCTTTAGGTATGGAAGGGATTCTTTTAAGCCAGGAGCTGAATTGCTTTCTTCCAATACGTTTGTAGAAATGTAATAATGATATCTGACTTCAGATAGGAGCCATGTGGCAAGAGACTTACATCGTCCCCAAAGGCTCTGCCTAATTATTTTCCTAGGCCACTCCATGAATGGCCTGAAAAACATATATTATTGATGCTTATCTGCTCCTTGATATGTCTATGCCCAATCAGCTGTTATGAAAGCCCATTAAACACAGACCGGCTACAGAACTATGTCCTCAAATAACAAAACAAAATCACATGGTACTTTGAAAGTGCCCTCAAAGTAGTGCTTTCAGACTATATGTACAGGGTTCCATTTTTGGAAGTTCCTCCTTACCTAAAACACCCCTTTCCATGCAGAAAGCTAGCAGAGCAGGGGGGGAAAGGGGTAGCCTAACTGAAGTAATGCTAGTTCTCTGCATGCTGGGGCCTTTTCTTAAGGGAAGGATCATCAAGGCGCTGTCCAGAGTCTGAAGTGGTATGGTTCCAGAACAATTTACCATATGATGCAGGCCACCTCTCACTTAGTATGTTAGTGGGAAAGGTTTGTCTTTCCTTCCCTCCACCCCTTTCTTTTATCTCCAGTCCTTCCTTTCTGGTGTTGCATTTTCAACACTTCCAAAAGCCAGGCGTGAATTCATACCAGTAGTTCTTAAAAGCTAACTATGCAGTAGCTCTAACCCTAAGGAGGCCTAATTGTCTCTCCGTACACCAACGCTGCACTTTCCCAAGATTTCTAAACAGTTGTGGGGGCTCATTAACAGTTGGCTCACGCTGTGTCTAGAAACTACAGATGACAGACCATCCTAGGGATTGGAGCTGCCACATGACATATGTTTTTAAGTGCCTATACAGTATACATATGAAACTGCCCTAAGGAAGCTACATTAAAAGTAACCATGTCAGATGCATTCTACTAACCCATTCATAATATATCCAAAGGACATGATGAGATATTAAACACCACCACCAAGCCAGCTAACACCAGCAACTTGACTCAGCATAACAATTCAGTGGTATCTCCACCTCCCTCATGACTTAAGGGTAGCTCAGGAGAAGGAATGTGAAAACACCAGGCTCAGCTCACAGGACCAAGCCAGCTTGGGGTGAATATGGGTTGAAGGGATCTACGCCCAGCGAGACATATTGCGAGACCCTATATGACTGCTCCACCATGTGCCTGGAGTACAATTCAGCCCTTCCCCACTGCCCCATTCACAGTGCCACTGCAAAGCCTGCAACAGTGAAATGAGCAGTGATGTGGTTCTGAGCAGCAAGATAGCCTTGCAATAAAGCAATGGTATGACCATTTTAGCACATACGACTGACCTCTGTGAAATCCACTTGACCCAAGGTTTTTTGTTTTTTGTTTTTCCCATGCTCCAATTTGGTTGAGAGTCTGCCCCCTCACTGTAGGCATATCTGTAGCACACACATTTAAACCAGTGTAACCATCATGGCTCCAAAAATAGAGGACTGCAATTGGAGAGCCCATAGCTATGGAAGCGTGACCATGGCTTTCTCCACCTTCTGTTCCACACCCCATAGTGTCCACTGGAATTCTGGAGTACCTCAGGTGTCTGTGAATTTTCCAAACAACTCCCTCCCCCTTTGATGGCCTTTGGCCACTGCACAAAGACCTTTATTTTTAAGCCAGCACTTGACCTGCCAAGTTGCTGGTTCTTAATCTTCCTTAGATATCTGTTTTATCTGCTTTCTCTTCTCTCTTTTATCTGTTACGATTCCCCATATTTTATTTCTATTTCACTGTTTGTTATATTGGTAGCTGCCTTGTGAGCTGTGTGTTTTTTTTGTTTTTTGTTTTTACGGAAAGGCAAGTTACAATATTTTTAACAAATAAACTTCTGCATCTTTTCCCCCTCATAAGAGTTTATTTTTCACTTCCTCCTTGCTTGCTTAGTGGCTTCCATGTTCAGCCACTTGTCTTCAAATGTTCAGTGATAATCACACATTTTCTAATTCCTGTGCTCAGGCTGCAATGAGCAGTGACGAACCTTTCTCCCACCTCTTCTGAGAGTCTGAAGAAGCCCCTTCCAGGAAGAAGTAAAACTGACAAGGAAGTTGAAAGAACCCTCTATTCAGTTTCACTTCTACAGTGAAGAGGCTATTTTGAAACCCTCCCCTCAGGTTGGCTATTTTAACTACTGCAAAAAGCAGCCTTTGCAGTGGGGACTAGATGTAATGCAGGATGCAGTGCTTAAGCTGGGAGTATTGCATATGAAGTCTTCAAAGAGCAGCAGTGAAATTGACACACTCTCCCCACACAGACCTATAAAATACACATCTAGATCTGCAGTGAGCCTGAGAATCCCCTTCACTGTGGAAGTGAAATTGACAAGACACTGACATAGCTCAGTAGTAGAGGATATGTGTTGCACATCTCCAGTATCTCCTCTTAAAAGATACCAGGTCTCAGCACTGGAAATGTCTTTTGCCTAAGACCTTGGAGAGTCTTTGCCCATCAGAGTAGATGAAGCTTCCCCAAAATGGTGCCCTCCAGATGTTTTGGACTGCAGTGCCCAGCATTCTTGACCATGTTTGCGGGGGCTGATGAGAGTTGCGCCAAAACATCTGAAGGGCACCAGATCAGGGAAGGCTGGAGGAAACAATAGTGGCTAGATGGCCCAAAGGTCTGACTCAATGTAAAGCAGATTTGTATGTATCTCTGTGAACAATCTCTCCCAAATTGGCTAACCATCTCTACCCAAGCCTCAGTACACTTTGTTTCCCAGGGTTTCTTAACTGCAGCCATGACAGTTCAATTGGTTTAAGTGTTGTGCTTATGGAGCTTCCCCATCCTGAAGAATTTTGATCCTTTATGGGTAGTTACCTTTTCCATAAAGCCTTGAGTTACCTAGAGGGAACAGGATTTCCAATTAAGCAAGCAGGGCTAGGCCATAATATAAATTGGCTTCTTCTTTTTCTTTTCTTTTTTGGTACCAAAAACAGGGTTGCAGCAGACCCATTACCAGAGGTCAGAATGTCTATTCAATGTCTATCTTATCCTGTTATACAGGACAGCAGAGGGAGACGTGTGCGGACAACAGGAATTGGGATGAAGGAGATGGAAGCAGGAGCAGTATACCAGCTAAACCACACTTGAAGTCAAATGTTGGGGAAAGGATAAACAAAGTTGACAAGGTCCTGAGGTAGGGGCATTTGGCATTAACACATTCAGAGTCCATCATTGTGTTGCCTTCCCCCAAAGTGCCACATGGAAATCTGCTATACCATAGCAGCTATGGAGTCCTGTTGGTATCCAAGAAGATAATCATCTCTCTCACCCAACAGGCTGGACAGACATTCCCAAAGCACCAAGGAGCAGACAAAAGAAGAGGCCTTCTTCTCTTTAAGGTCATCTCTGGAGTACTAAGGGGACCATGCTGATGTCTCTGCTGCTTCCTCCTTCCACTGCCAGCTTATTCGCTGAGTTTCCTTCCATGTTGTTTGATGGTCTTGCCTTCCTGTCTTTCTATTACCCACACAGGAAGAAGTGCTTTGCAGCTGCAGGGCTCCAGATGATTAAAACAAAGAGCATCCTTGAGCCCCCTTTGGATTGGATTGTCTTCTAGATGCTCTTCTCCCATGGAAGGACCCAGTGGCTTGGAATTTCTCTGAGAGATGTGCTGCTTTCAGAAAAACAAGTCAACTGAAAGAGCAAGATCCCTACAAAATAGAAGAGATGAAATGGTCAGCATCTCACCCAATGCCCTCTAAGCATTCATTTTAGTGACCATTTTGGAGGAGTTGGGCTTAAAGCTGCCCAGTCTAGACCAGGAGAGGGCTCATTGTGTACCTTTAAGAGAGGTACGGGCAACATACGTCCCTCCAGGTATTTTGGCCTATAGCTCCCATCAGCCCTAGTCAGCATAGCCAATTGTGAGTGCTGATGGGAGTGGTAGGCCAAAACATCTCACAGGCCACAAGTTGTCCACCCCTGCTTTAAGAGTTGCACAGAATGGGGGGGCGGGAGGCATATGCAGCTTCTCCCAGCACTGAAGCTCTGTGATGGGAAAACTCACTACTAGGGAAATTCTGCCTTGCTAGCAATTCCTTAAGGCAGAGAAGCTTCTGTCTCTGGGTTTTTTGCAACGTTTTGGAAATACAGTAAGACATTTACAGCATGGAGAAAAAGAGTGGCTCCAGCACTCTTTTTTAGGATTATGGAGGCCTCACTGGAACATAGGGGAACTGTGCTCATTAAGGCTGGACAAGCTTTCCCAGACTCTGCTCAGATTGGCTTGCATTAATCAAAGCCATTTCTCCAAATCTGTATCAGGAGGAAATAGCTCAGCTTAATCTGAGCCAATGCAAATAAATTCAGATCCTGTCACACCCCCAAATGGGGACACAACAGGGTCTGGTCCCTGTCCTTCCCAGTATCCCTGGATGAAACAACATATCCCAAGTTGTGCCTAGAACACTGTATTGGGTGGGGGGGATCTCCCACCCTCCTTTCTTCCCACCTGCTTGCCTTTTCTGGAGCAGCAGCACCCTCTGCACGGTAATGGCTGGGAAGGGATCAGAGGCATGGGTTAGGAAGTTCATTAATGACTGTTGGGGAAGAAGTGGAAATCTTTTCCTGGTCAGATTGTGGGAGTTCTAGCACTTACCCCATATTTGGGTGAACATTATGAGCTCTCGTGACTCATATTGCTGAGCCAGAAAATATGGGTTTCAGTAGCATTTCCAATGCTCATACAAATGCATTCTTTCCCAGCGTCTCTGGGAGCAGAGTAGCACTACTCCACATATGGAGGTACTAAGAGACTGTTTACACACAGCAGGATATTTACCTGAGATCTTTCAGAAGTTCAGCTTGCGGGGCTTGGTGCTACGGCTCTGGAGAAGCTTTTCCAACAGCCCTGTGTTTGCAGGCAGCTGAGGATTCTTGAGATCCCTGGGATGGGGGAGATGGCACAAGCATAATAAGACAGTGTTTAAAGGGGCACAGAGAATTACAGAAGGAGCCCTTGAAAAAAGGAGATGGTACCAGCATTTCTTAAGCTTATGCTTGGGTTGTTTCTCACAGCAATTGTGACAGCCTTTCCTAATCAGATGTGTTGGACTACAACTCACATCATGTTCAAACCGCATGGCCATGGCAGCTGTAGTCCAACTAGGAATGTCAGAGAAATCTGCAACAGGACCAAATGAGTTTGGATTTTTATGAATCCAACCTGTGGATTCCACAGAAGACCAGCTTTTCCCCTGTTGGCAGATTCCATAGACTTGCAGAACATTTTTCTAACCTTTGGTAGGTTGGGTTTTTTTTTTTTGCAAATTCTCTCATAGAAAAACATGGATAAATGTTTAAAAAACCAGCCAAAATGCACATTTCCCCTAAAGCATGAAAATGCACATTTGGGGAGAGTTTGCACATTTTTGCACTTGAAAATGTGCACAAATGCTCATTTGCACAAATTCGGGAACTAAAAAAATCAGATTCCCTCAATGGGCGGAGGATAGAACGAAAGGTGCCTGACATTCCACAAAACACAGATGGAACAGATTTTACAGACTGCACATCCCTAAGTCCAACACATTTAGAAGGAACCACATGGGGAAGGCTGGTCTATGACATAGCAGCTCCGCTTAAGGTGCCCAAATTTCAGGAGCGGGGGTATGAGAGAGATAGAGAGAGAGAGACTGACTGACTCTTTGTGTGTGTGTGTGTGTGTGTGTGTGTGTGTGTGTGTGTTTTTAAGAGAAAGCACTATCCAATTCTTGGAAACATTTACAGCCTGATTCATTGCTGCAAGATTTTCTGAGAAGCCAGAAATGACAAATGACTTTGCTTTCCCTCTCTGTGACCTAAGCATATCCTTAGATTACACAACCATCTCCTTTATGGTTATAGGCACAAAAGGAGTGTCTACACTTAACAGTGAGGCATTTGGAATCTGGTGTCTAAACTATGGCCCTTTGCCAGACTTTCCTTTGATGAAGATGAGGGAGCTGGATCATTCAGGGTGTGTGTGCTGGGGCAGGTTATTTTCAACACATAAGCTAGGAGTGGGACTTCCCAAGTTTAAATCCCACCTAAGCTAAGCATTAAGGGCAGTGGTGCATTGAAGACAGGGATGCAGTGCTGCCATTTTTTTATTAGTAGCGATGCTAATCTGAATTAGTAGGGATGCTGATCTGAACAGAACACAGCAGCTTGCCTGATTAAAGGCGGCCACCGGTGTGATCACATCACTCCAGTGCTGAAGGAGTTGCACTGGTTAACAGTTATTTTCTGGGCTAAATTCAAGGTGTTGGTTTTGACCTTTAAAACCCTATATGGTTACGGCCCAGCCTATCTTAAGGAGCACCTCCAGCAACACCAGACAGGCCACTCAACAAGATTAGCCTCAGATGGCCTCCTCTCTGTCCCATCAGCCAGGACAGCTAGGCTGGTGAGGACAAGGGAGAGGGCCTTCTCTGCGGTGGCCCCCACTCTGTGGAACTCCCTCCCTAGGGAACTCCACCATGCCCCCTCTTTAATCACCTTCCACCACGCACTGAAAACGTGGTTGTTCAGGCAGGCATTTGGGGTGAGCTAGGGAAATTTTAGAAAATGACATTTTAATGTGTAATTTTATTGTTTTTAAACTGGTTGTATTATTGTACATCGCCCAGAGTGGCCGGGTGACCGGCCAGATGGGCAACTAAGAAAATAAATAAATAAATAAATAAATATTCCCTGTTCCCTCCAAGCTTAGCTGCAATCCTCGCAGCTGCTTAGGGGGAAGTGAATTTTCTCAGCAACAATAAGCCGATGTGCTCATGATACAGCACTCCTGCACAAAACAAATGACCACCATTGGTACATCCAGCTTATAGATTTATAGAAGTAACATTTTTAAAATGTGAACTTTATAGATTTTAAAGTAAGTGTATGTGTGTGTGTGTGTGTGTGTCTGTATACATACATTCTAGAAAGGCTGACAACACTGTATTAAAATATATATTTTAAGCTAAACTTGTTGGCTTCTGCTCTCATCAGTAGGTGTGCTGTTATCACAGATTTTAAAATGTGAAACTTTTCAGTATAAAACACCAGCTTCAGTCACAGATAAGAGTATGTTACGATGACTCTTCAAAACTGAGCCAGCACCTATCAGGAAGAATGGATAGTTGTGAGTTATCCCTGTAATAATGCAATGTATTTTGGGGCGGCCTGGTTTTGAATGGGCAATCAAGACCCAAGAGCTTTATCAAAAAAAACTCTGCTCCTGATGGAGATGAAAACTGCTAGAATGGCTCAACATAGCTGCCTGCGTTTATGGCATCTCCTTGGGGATGTGTCTTTGGGGACTACCAGGATGAGTGCCTGTACTTCACAATTTACTACTATACTTCTGCTTAACGGAGCCACTAAGTCTCAGGCAACCTGCACACTCACTCAATGCCTCAGACACCTGTAACATGATGCTAACAACACTAGTCTACCAGCATTTCAACCTTTTTGAACGGGGAAAGAACCATGCCAAAGGCGGGAAACTACAAAAGAATTGGTGGTAGGGGAAAAGGGGGCAGGACCAGAAGAAGGGGGCATGGAATCTTGGAGGGCTGGGTTGGGCCCCCAGGGGACCAAATTTGGCCCATGAGCCTAAGATTCAATACACCCCTGCCTTTAAAGATATAAGCAACATGCCAAGACATGAGGAAGCCAAACTTTACAGAGAACAGATGCTGTAAAGTGCTGGCGGAGTGGACACCATAGTTTGGAGCAGTCCTGCCTATTGTTTTGCATGGAAGGGGGCTGCCATTAACTTCTGCATGGCAGTTTCTTTACGCTGTGAGTGCAATATGTTGTGCACATCGCCTGCATCATGCCAACAGTGTCGTCTTCCACCTGCAGCCACCACCACCACAGACCCCCAGCACTTTCTTGTTTGTGGAAGGAAAGGGACGTGACATGGCACTTACCACGACTTGCCATGGCAGAAGGTTGTGCAGATGCTGCCCTTTGCATGCGAGCACTCACACCTGCCAAGAGATCTCTTCTGCCGCCTTTGTATATTTCCCAGGCCATAGGGTGTGGCATGGCTGATATAAAAGGAAGCCAAAAAAAAAAAAAAAAGCATTGAGTTTACCTTCTGCACTCGAATAGAAAGGAGGTTTATGATGCAGGCCTTGACAATAACAAGTCCTGTTTTCAAGTCATCAGGTGGAAGAGTTAGTTATCTACTAACTCAAGATAAGGAAAGCTCCAATTATCTCCTCTGACACTCGCAAGCTCACTCTTTATGCCTTTATGCAGCATGCAAGTAGCAGGTGGAAAGGGACTCATCATTCATTACTAACAATATCAAGATGCAGGAATCATTTCTCCTTCCTCATATTGAGAAGGAAGGCATAAGGGGATCTAGACCAAGGGTGTGTCAGGGCAAGCTGGTGGCTCCCCAGGTGTTGTGGCATGGCAACTCCCATCATCCATACTAGCTGGGGCTGATGGGAGTTGGAGTCAAACAACATCTGGGGGCCGCCAGCTTTCTCACTCCCCGCCCTGATCTAGACTAACAGTGAACTCCTATACAGGTCTACTTAGAAGCAAGCCCGACTGAATGCAATGGGACTTACTCCCAGGTAAGGGTGTATAGCAGTGGTGAGAGACTTGTGGCCCTCCAGATGGTTTGGCCTACAGCTCGTATCATCCCTCGACATTGGCCATGCTGGCTAGGGCTGGTGGGAGTTGAAGGCCAAAACATCTGGAGGACCACAAGTTGCTCACCCCTCGTGAACAGGATAGTAGCCTAAGTTAGTCACCCTTAGGTCACATTGAAATCAATGCAAAAAGTTAGTTATGACGAACTTAAGTCCCGCTGATGTCATTGGGACCAAAGTGTGATGAGCCAGTTGGTTGGGGAAAGGAGCAAGAGGGTGCTGTTGCATTCATGTCCTGCTTGCATGCTTCCCAGAGATGTATGGTTTGCCATGGTATGAATGGAATGTTGGAGTAGATGGACTCTTGGTCTGATTCAGGAGGGCTTTTCTTATGGTCTTAGGACAGAGAGATCCCTCTCATTCAGAAATACAGTGGCACACTTTCACAGGCTCTGCATGGGCTGAACTTGACCTGAGAGCATAAGACAGCCTTCCCAGATCACTTGGACTACAACTCCCATCATCCCTGACCACGGGCCATGTGGGCTGGGGCTGATGAGGGATGAAGTCAAAAACATTTGGAGCACACAGAGTTGGGAAAGGCTAGTGTAAGAGGTTCTTTAAAAATAAAAAAAATCTCTTACAAGCACTGCTTAGGAGAACAGTCCTCTGTTAGCCTTGTAGTGTTTCCAGCTTTGGTCACTCAGTCCTCCCCCCTCCTCCTTAAATGCTGGAGAATGGCATGCTCTTTTTGGATCGAGGAGCTACTCCAGACCTCATGTTAGCAGGTATAATTAGAACCACACCTGAGTGGGAGTTGTCTGTTTGGCTTGGATCTTAAGCTGCCTGCAATGGGATTGTTTCAGAGCTGCCTGGTGCTCTCTGCTGTGCCTTGCAATGGGCAAGCACCTTCTCAACAACCAAATTATTTCAAGGCCACCCCGTTGCCCAGCTCCTTAGACAATACCAACCAGGAAGAAAACTTGAGCAAGGGTAGGTAGAAGTGGAACAGGATCTAAAGCAAAGGTGGGTAGAAGTGGATTGGGATGTACTCGTAGATCAGCCTTCTCCAACATGGCAGTCCTCCAGATGTTTTGGACTACAACTCCCATCATCACTCACCAGTAGCTATGTTGGCTGGGCTAATGGCAGTTGTTGTCTAAAACATCTGGCAGGCACCAAGTTGGGAAAGGCTATGGTAGATTCTGGACAATTTGCAGGAGATCAGCAAGGCTATATTTCTGATGCCCAGTTGTTTAACAATAGCAATACCGAGACACTTCCCCTCCCACCCTAAGTTAGGCTGCTAAAATTAAGAATACCAGGAGTGGGGTGGGGGGGGTGAGAGAGGGGGGGGAATAGCCTTCCCCCAACCTGGTGCTCTACAGATGTTTTGGACAACAACTGCCATTAGCCCAGCCAACATAGCTACTGGTGAGTGATTATGGGAGCTGTAGTCCAAAACATCTGGAGGGCAGCAGGCTGAGGAAGGCTGGTATGAAAGTACTGTGAATTCCGTTCTGATACCAAAACAAGTGAATGATCCCCCCTTTTTGTACCTGGTTGCCAGATGTTGGGGTTCAGGTAGAAAAACAAAGTAGATCTTGCAAGCTTGACATCTGCCCACCCCTGACCTGAAGCATTCATGGCTGGAGGAAACATTGAGCCTTTTTCCAAAAATCAAATAACATAACAGGAAAGATACACAGAGCCTGCATAGGCTCTGCAGCCTTCCCCAACCTGGTGTCCTCCAGGAGTCTTGGACTGCAATTCCTGTCATCCTCAGACAGCACAGGCAGTTGCACTACAACACATCTGGGCAGCACCAAGTTGGCGAATGCTGGCATGGAGAGAGGACAGAGGCTCATGCATGTGTGTGTGAAAGTTCCTTTAAAAATGGACCACCAGGAGTCTTTCCATGGCCCACCCATTGTGCCCACGGGGCTGTGTGAACAAAAAGCCACATACCTGCCTTGTGGCAAATCCAGTAATTCCCATTGATCTGACACCATGGGATGGAATCTCTTTCACGACCCTAATGGCAGCCCCCTGTTTCACTCACCCTGGTGTATTGATCCAGATGATATCAAGGTGACAGAAGTAAATGCACTCCTTGTCCATCCAGTTGGTGCAGGAACACCGCTTCGTCCTCAGGTGCCTGCCATTGGCCGCTGCCAGGTGGGATTCTGCCGGAGGATGGCTGAGCCCTGCCGCAAGAGAAAGTGACAGAGAAAATGAAAGGTCAGTTGCAGGTTCTGGATGGGAAACCTCAGAAATGTGCTGTGAACAGTATGTAAACAGAGCAAATTAGCCCTGCCACCTCATCATAAGGAGATGTCTGTGTTCGCCATTTTATAGCCTCTGCAGCCTTACTGATAAAGTCGGAGTGTGTGTGTGTAGACCCCAGCCATTTCTGCCCACCTCAGCAGGAAATCCTGGGAAGCAGGCTACAAAGGAGATAATGGGCACAGCCAGGCAGACATAAACCAGGACGCACACTTTGCCCTTGTTTGCAGCAGCGCCTCACGCTTATCAGAGATGCATGGGTGATTCATTGGCAAACATCTGTGCCACCAAACAGCAGCTCTCGCCCGGCACATGCCTACAGTGTATGGATACAGGCAGGTGCGATTATCGTGATCCTCCTCTCATGCCCTTATCAAATAGCAACTGCGGAATGCATGCGGGTGCAAATGTACGGGTGTGCCACTGAGCATCCCAAATGTGTGGAGCACTTAGGAATGCAGGAAGTTTCCTTAGACTGAGTCAGACCATCTAGCCCAGTACTGTTGACACTGACTGGCAGCAGCTCTCCAGGGTTTCAGGCAGGAGGGTTTTTTTCCCTGCCCTACCTGGAGATGCTGGGGATCGAGCCTGTGACTTTCAGCATGCTAAGCATGTGGTCTGCCACTGACCTATGCCCAGCTCCGCCCTTGGGGTGGGGGTGGGGGACCAAAAGAGAACAAAAATGTGTATGCACACATGCAAGAACTCATTCCAAGGAATGTAGGATATTTTAATAATAATAATTATTATTATTATTATTATTATTCCCTCTCTTGAGAAAGTCCTAAAGGAACTATTCCCTCTGATGGACGCTGATTGCTGACATGTCCCAGGGCATAGTCTGAAGGCACATGAGGCAGCCACCTTGCTAAAGCTAAGCAGCTTTGGGTCTGGCCGGTGCTTGGAGGGGAGACCATCTGGGACGCAGATGTAGCCACGGTGTGTTCCATGATGGAAGAAAGGCGGGATATAAATGCAATAAAATAAATAAATAAAAATATAATGTCCCAGCAGCGGCAGGCCTTCCATCCATCCATGCCCGCACGGATACATGGGTCTACTCTCCTGCCTTTTGCTCTGCAGCTCAGTTTCCTTGGAAGTCGTAGCAGCAGAGCCAGAAGGAAATCATCGCGCAGCTGCCATCCCGGGATCAGGATGTGCGGGTGCGGACGGCCAGAAATGGGGGTGCGGCGCGCGCGCACGCACACATACATCACCCCCCCCCCGGGCTCTAAAAAAAGCGGGGGGGGGGAGAGAATATCTGATTTGCAAACCTAGTACAAAACGAGGCATGCCTTGAAAAAGAAAAGACAGATCAGTGTGAAAACTCCGGAGGGCTCTCTCACCTTCTTCCAGCAGGACGCAAAGGGCGATTGCGAAGGAAAAGAAACAGGACGGACTGTGTACCATTGTGGCGAGCAATGAGGCGGAGAGCGGCGCTCCCTCTCGCTCGCTCGCAGAGGCTGTTCTGGAGCTCTTGGGGCTTCGCTGCAGGTGCTTTATAGCCCCGCCGCCTGGCGCGTCACGGGCGCACATGGGCACGCCTCTCCCCCCCCGCCCCCCAAGCGTGGGACGGGGGCCCCCTCCGCAAAGCGAAGCGGGCACCGAGCCAGGCAAGGCCGAGCCTCCTTCCCCCTTCTCTGCCGCCGCCGCCGCCTCCCGAGGAAGTCAAGTTGGAGCCGTTCCTGCTGCCGCAGGTAAAGCGCCCCTTACCAGGTCGCCTACCCAGGCCGAGGTGTGACGGATCGTGCCCCTTTGGATGGCAGCGTGCCCTGCAGCGTGCACGCTGGGGCTGTCCTTTGGCACATGAGCCTCGCAACAACCCCGCGAGGTAGATTCGGCTGAGAAAGGAAGGAAGGAAGGAATGGGGGGGGGGATCCTAAGGTAGCCGAGCCCAGAGAAAGACAGTGTGGTGGAATGGTTAGAGCAGCCTTACCCTGACCCTGGCACCCTCCAGACGTTTTGGACTACAACTCCCATTCTCCCAGTAGCTCTGTTGGCTGGGGAGCATGGGGATTGCAGTCCCAACACATCTGAAGGGTGCCAGGGGTGAGGGAGGATGGATCAGGTATCAGTCTAGGACTGGGGAGAGCCAGATTTAAATCCCCCATGAAGCTCCCTGGGTGATGTTGGGGTGGTCATGATATCTCAGCCAAGCCTATTTTGCTGGAGCATTGTGCAGATAAAACAGTGGGGGAAGAGAGAAGCCATGCATGCAGCTTAGTTCGCCTTGGGGAGGTAATTAATGCATACACAAATAAAACAAAACCCAATGCTCCCGTAGCCTTCAACCTGATCCTACCCAAGACTCACCTTCAACCCCAACTTCCAAAATGGAACCCAGTTGAAGCGACTACCTGCACATTCTCCAACTGTCTCTTTTCTTTCTCTCTCTCTCTCTCTCTCTCTCTCCCTCTCTCTGCAGGATGGCAAGGGGCGACAGCAACACTTGAGTTAAAGAAGGAGTGAGGGGGGGCTCTCAGGGGAGCTTGGGGTTAGGCTGGTGGATTTTAAAAAAAATATTTTCCCACAATCTTCCACCGACCTTACAAGCAAAACTTAAATAAACCGACAGTACCGTTGATGAGAACTGCCTAAAATCAGAGCAGGATTCTTTCCTCTTGTGGTTCCAATTCATCACACTGGCTCTCCAGATGAGATATCTACCTGCTCAGACACAGAATTTGTTTTCAAGGTCAAGGGGCTAATAACTGAGTGAAGGCAGCAGCTAACCCACAGTCAGTCTCTGCTGTGTCTTTTCTTTTTATCTCTGCGATCCTGGGTTGAAATTGAACTCTAAAGGGTGATGGAGGAGGAGAAAGTGGAAGAAGGGGAGACTCATCCTTTGGCTGGGCAACCAGTTTCCCAAACCTTAGATGTGTACAGCCCAGCTGCAGTTGACTCATAAGTTTGTGCTGGGGGGGGGGAGCACTTTGAACATGCCTATAGGCTATGCGCACCCTGGAAGGCGGAATCTCTCCCACATTAATCTGTGTGTGGTGTAGTCATGTTTGGGGATCAAGCTCTCCACAAAGCCACAGTTCTTATGGTAAATGTGAAAAAACAAGGGAGTATCTCAGCTGTTGTTCAAGGAGAAATGATATGCCTGCATCTGAAAGGTATATCCATATGATATACTAAAACATCGGTCCACCTTTGGGGGCACAAATCCAGAAGTAGGAGTAACAATAGATCATGAGCTTGGGGTGTGGTTTCCTCCCTCCCAGGTCAAGTAGCAGCTTGAGAAGTGGGGTTACATCAGGAAAACGGCATGGAGGAAAAGGGACACGCACACTGTGCTTCTAAAAGAAATGGACAGAAACTGGTCCCATCGTGATCTCCACTTGTCTTATCTAGCTGGAGCCACAGGGGGCACTGCTGTGCCTTTCAAAGATAATTTGACAAGACATCTTAAAAGAGGGCAAACTCAAGTCAACCTATTTATTCATTTAGTATACTTTTTCTCCAAGGTGCTAAATTGGTATACATGGTCTTTCTTTCTTTCTTTCTTTCTTTCTTTCTTTCTTTCTTTCTTTCTCTCTCTCTCTCTCTCTCTCTCTTTCTTTCTCTCCCCCCCTCCCCCCGGCCTTGTATCCACACAAAACTCTGAGAGGTAGGCTAGGCTGAAACATTATGACTGGCCCGAGGTCACCCTGTGAGCTTCATGGCTAAGTGGGGATTAGAACCTCACTTTCCCCAGCCTCGGTCTGTCTGACACTCTAACCACCACTGCACTGGCTTTCTGTTATCTTTGCAAGCCCAGGCACTGCCCCTCTATTAGCATTGCAAGGTTACGGCTGATTCACGCCTCACTTGATCTCTCATCACTCATCACTCCGGGATTGTGATAGTTGATCTGGGAAGGCTCTTTCACACATCCAAGGGATCACTGGAGTTTGTTTGCACTCCTCATTTGAGGAAGGCAGTCCCGTAGATTCACCTTTATCCTTCTCCAATCATAACCCTGCTTTTTTCTTCTTTTCTTTTTGCCATTTGCCAACTTCGGGCTGAAAACTATGTGTCCTCTGTAGCGGACTCCAGGTTTTTGAGGGGGGCTTGAGCAAGACACCCTCAATGCACCCCCTCCCTTGGTGAGTTTCACCACCATGGTCACCATCTCCTCTTTCTCCTCCTCCTCTTTCTTATCATTGCTACTACTTGCTTGCTTGACAGCCAGGGAGCCAGGGAGCAAGGAGGCCGCAGCCTTCTTGCTACCATCACTGTTGTAAGCCAGAGCAAGCAGCAGGTGAAGAAGCAGGTTGCAATGGCAAAGAGGAGGAGATGCTCCAGGAACCCCTTGTCAGTAGGCCCATGCTGGGGTGTGGGCCATTGGCAGGTTCCTGGCCATGCCTTCCTCCCTTTGTGTTCTGGTAGGAAGGTGGGATCCCCACTTCCTGCACTCATAGAAATCTCCATGCATCTGTGTGTGGTGTAGTCATCCTGGACAGACAATCTTAACACAAAGCAAGAGTTCCTATGGTAACTGTGAAAAACAAGGGAGGTTTATTAGAAACAAACACGCACACATACCTCTGATTCAGTGGATGCCTGTTCAAAACGGTCCCACGACAGCAATTCACCTTTTGATCACAAATCCAGAAGAGTGGGCAGCAGTAGTAATCCTGAGTTTCAGGTGTGATTTCCTCAGGGCCAGCATCATGGGTAGACATGTTCGGGCACCTGCCCAGGACCCGCATCCCAGGAGGGGTCCAATGACGAGAGCCCTTGGATTTGCTCCTACTCCTCACCATTGCAACCCGCTTCTTCACCTGCCTCTCGCTCTGGCCCAGACAACGGCGATGGTGAGAAGGAGGAGCAGGAAATGCCGCTGCTGACTTGTTCCCTGGCTCTCTGCCTGTGAAGCAAGCAAGCGGTAGCAGTGATGAGAAAGGGGATGTTGAGCAGTAGCAGACGGTGACAGTGAGATGGTAGAGTCACCAAGGCAAGGGGCCCATCCATTGAGGGTGTCTTGCCCAAAGGCCCTGAAAAACCTGGAGCTGGCAATGACATTCTCCCTTTAGTCTGAAGCCTTCTCCTCCATTCCCAAAGTAGCTAGCTATAGAGCCAATAACTTAGTATTGGTTAAAAGTAGCTACAGGAGGGCAGAAAAACATCTGTTCAATGGTTTCAGCATAAAGGTTGCAACTGATAGCTTTAAGAAAAGACACTGGATTTTCTAAAAGAGCTAGCGTGTCATCATGGCTAAGAGCTTGAGCTATGAATCCCCGGACTAGGACTGAGGAGATGCATGTTCAAATCCCCATTCAGCCAGGAAGCTCACTGGGTGACCTTGGGCTGGTCTCTCTCTCTCCCTCTGTCTTTTGACCAGGCCTACCTCATAGGGTTGTTGTGAGGATAAAATGTCTGATTTTCACCTCTCCTATGAACTCCATAGACATTCTACTGTGTGTTGGGGATAATCACACTGACCTGCCTTATGAACATAGGAAAGTAGGAAGCTGCCTTATAGTGAGTCAGACCATGAGTCCATCTAGCTCAGTATTGTCCACACTGACTGGCAGCGGCTCTCCGGGGTTTCCAACAGGAATCTTCCCATTCTACCTGAAGATGCTGGGGATTGAACTTGAGACCTTCTGCATGAGAAACAGGGGTTCTACCACTGAGCTATACTCCTCATGGGGTTGTTGTAGGTCATCCTTCCCCAACCTGATGCTCTCCAGGTGTTCTGAACTTCAACTCCCATCAGCCCCAGCCAATATGGCCAGTTGCCAGGATCATGGGGAGTTATCATCCAAAGTTTCTGGAAAGTCACCAGGTTGTGGGAAGCTGTTGCAAGCACTGCATCAGTCCAATGAGACCCAGAGTGGTGTAATAGCTACAGTGTTGGTCTTAGACTAGGATGAACCTGGATCACAATTCTGCTCGAGTGTCCTTGGACTGATTGGTGCCCTTCTACTTATTGCTATATTTTTAAGACCTATCATCCACATTATGTCCAAGGCATTCAAGCCACTGTACATGGGGAGGTAGATGAGGCTGAGAGATAGCGATTTGTCCAAGGTCACCCAAGGAACTTCACAATTGAGTTAAGGATTTCAACCTTGGCCTCCCCCAGTGGTGAAGTGGTAAGCTTTGAAGTGCAGGCCCTCATCATGACAGCCCCCTTAGCCACACAAGTCCAAAAATGCAGACAGCTGCATTGAACCATATCAACAAACCTGGTCTAGCAGATATCCACTCCATCGGGATCTCGGGCGTTTTGTAAAGGGAATGGCTCTTCATTGCCCGTTCAAGACCAAGCCACCCCAAAATACTTTGCATTACAACAGGGATAGCTCACAACACTATACTCTTGCTAAGAAAACCCATTTTCCAGCCCACTACGGTGAGGACTGCAGCTAAGCTCAGAGGGAACAGGGAAGCGGGGGGGGGGGAGAGATGATGTCATCAACCATGTCAGTCAAAAAGTCCTGGTGCTTTGACCCTGTGAGCCCTCACTCTGCTACACCACTGGTCTCCCCAGTCCTAGCCTGGCACTCTAACCATTACACTATCCTGTCTCTCCTGCCTAAAGCAGGCAGGGGGACTACACTGTCTTGGTGGATAGGTGCAATAAATACGGGATGTATTCAGTGGAGGCTGGTGGCTCCAATTTCAGTAAGGTGGTGAATCCATTCCAGGTTTCAGTCAGAACTCTTAAGGAGCTCTCCAAGGTGTTTCCCATCTTGGATTGCTCCTTTAGAGTCCTGACTGGTTCTGAAACCTGAAGCGGATATACCACCCCACTGACATGGGAGCCACCAGTCTCCACTGGATGCATTCGGAACCCCCCTAAGGTAAATCCAGATTATTATTCAGGCTGCAGTCTAAATCTAGCCATAGGTTTGACCCATACAGACTGGGCCCCTGATACCTGACAAGATTATCTTGTGGTTGATTTGCCCAGGGGGTAGCAGAAAGGGGGCAGCTTCCTCAAGTTAGCAACTTTACCTTGAGCATTAGTTCTCTGGGACGGGGGATGGGACGAAAGAGAAACGTGGAAGAGGAGAAGGAGGGAGTTTAAAACGGTAAAGGTATCCAGTGAACAGCGCATAATCCCCTCCTGCCAAAAGGAGACCGCAGGCCATTTAGGGGCATGTCGAGTCAGGCAAGGGCGGGTGGGGCGGGGAGAGATAATTTACATTTTGAACAACAGCAAAAAAGAGAAAAGAATATGTGGTGATTTCATTTTGAACACTTTAAGTGTGTGGGGGGGAGGGGGAAGCCACTTCAAACCTTGACAAAATAAATAACCTGTAGCACCAGCCCATCAGATCGCAAGAACCTTGCCGATATCAGTATTGAAGAAAGGTGGGAATGTGTGTGTACTCTGTTAGGTCAGCCACCTAACCTATTTACAGTGGGGAGTCCTGGTTTGACTGCCCAGTCTATATTTATTTTATTTATTTTTATCCTGCCCTTCCTCCCGAAAGCCCAAGAGAGCATACATGCATCTTCATCATTTTAAAACTCAGAACAACCCTCTGAGTTAGGCTTAGGGTAGCCATCTGCCCCCCCTTTAGAGAGGGCAGTCCTCTGTTTGCAGTGCTGTCAGAGGACAATCCTCTGTTGGAAAGGCCATTTGGTTCAAGACCAGTTGAACGAGAAAGGACCCTACGAAGGGAGAGCAGTCCTTGAAGTTGTTCATCAACAGTTACACCCGGATGACAGACTGGGCAGAGACACAGGTCGCCTAGTTGCAGTCTTATCCAGTATGGTGAGGTTTAGTTCACCATACTTTCTTTAAGGGTGCGATCCTATGGGCTGGCTGGGGCATGCTGGGAATTGTAGGCCTCTTTTTCTGTCTAAACATGCATAGGATTGCACCTTAAATTGTAGTCATTACCTCTAAATTTGCAACTATACATATGAATTAACATATGCAAATTTGATGCAAATGTGTGTCCTGCCTCCCAAATCCAAAGCAAAATATTTAGAGATAGCTTTTTTCCCAGCCAATTTTATTTTTTTAACAAATAGTGCGGTACTTTAACAAGGCGAAAGAATGAGGCAGTGCGCTGCTCATACCAGCAGGTGGTGCTTAAGAAGAGCAAACAGGAGAGCATCGATCCACTGCCCACAAACCATTCACATTATTCTACCGCAACAACAACAATAAAAATAAAATGGATTCCACACCCAGCTGTTTCAAGTAGCCAACACATGCATATAATAGCCCTAGTATGGACTGATCTCTCAGCATCCTGCAAAAAAAAAAAAAAGAGTTGTAACCTCACCGCATTAACAAGGGGTAGCCAGCCGTGTTAGTCTTGCACAGTGAAAACAAAAAGGAATAAGAATGGTTGTGTCAAACATTTTTGTTAACAGTGTTATGGCACAATCAATCTGCTAGTTTTGTGAACCGCCCAGAGAACTTCGGCTATTGGGTGGTATAGAAATGAAATAAATACGTACATACATACATACATAGTCTCAAAAGTGCTGCAGGACTCCTATTTGTTCTTACAGTATGCCTCTGGATAATAATTGCTGGAACCAATACAGTTTTTCTTTCTTTCTTTGGCCCCCATGTGTGTATGGGGGGTAGGGGGTAGGATTTGGGGTGGTAGCAGCTGGTTGGGAAGGTTACCCCCCCCCCCTTACCCACATGCAGTAGTATAAATCCAGATTGGGACCCCACGCACTAACACTAAAGTTAAAAGAAGTTAGGATCAGGTACATGCTATACATTTAACGCAGTGTGTACTTTCGCCCTTATTTTATCAAGTGGCATGAATCAAGGTTTCAGATATTCAAAGTGAGTTCAATGAACACACATAGCGCAGGGGCGGGGAGCACATAGAAAGCTGAATTATGCACGTGGGGATGAGGGAGACATTTGCTCCATTGATTTTTAAGAATAGATTTCGGGAACAATCCTATGCCTGTTTAGACAGAAAAATTGCAGGCTGGGGAATGCTGGTAGTTGTAGGACTTTTTTTCTGTTGGAGGGAGCACTCCTACTGGGATAGGTGGCCACCTTGGAGGCGACCACCTACCCAACGCAGGGCAGGAGAAACGCAGAGGGGATCGTCCCCTCCATGCTTCAGCTGCCCTGCGTTTGTGGCTAGACAGCTGATTTCAGCTGTCTAGCCATGGGAAGTCGGAGTGTGGGAAGCGGCAGCCCGATGACATGTTGGATGTGTTGTACCAGATTTCCGCGTTCCCTGCCCCAGTGTGCCCCCAGGAACACTCTGTTTTCACCACTCTGTGCTCCTCTTCCGAGTGCCGTTCTGCACTGCCTACGAGGCAGTGTGGAAGGGGGTGAAAATCAGTTCTCAGGGAACTGATGTATCCTATGGCCATCTAGCCGCTGACTAGCGGCCATAGGATTGCACCCTAAATATGCATAGGATTGCATCCTTACCTTATTTCCACCTCCTGAGCTTTCAGCAAACCAGGCCAGAGTTGCATACTGAAACCACATAGTTTTGAGCTTTCTGATGCAGCTTGTCCCATGGAACGATGTCCACAAATGTGCATTTTAAGGGGAAATGTGCACAACATGCATCTACTTGAAAAACGTGTGTGCAAAGCTGTGTTTCAGCAATGTAAAGTGCCGGGGGGGGGGTGTACACATTTAAAAATGTGCACCAAATATGCACACTTTAGGGAAATGGCATATAAAAAAGGCATGAATTTTTGTAAGGATTTTTTTTAAAAAAAATCACAACCTTGTGTGGAAACAGAATGGGGAAAGTACATTCCAACCATCTCAGCAAAACCAGGACTGATGGATTCATCCTTCTTTACACCAGGTCAGATTATGTGTCCAATCAGATCCCTTTTCAGTTCAGAGACATTTGGGATTTAACCTGAGGGCTTTTACTTAGAAAGTATGTGCTGTTCCATGGAGCTATGCTCCCTGATCAGCTGTGAGTGAGTGTGTGTGTGTGTTGCTTTGGGCAGACTGCAGCAGCTAGGGTGCTCAGTGGGGTGCCCAGTGATGTACACATTATACGTGTGTTAAAAGAACTGTACTGGCTGCCTATTAGCTACCAAGCCATGTCCAAGGTTCTGCTGCTGACATACAGGGCATCTCTACACCAGCCCCAAATCCTGCCTTTAAAATGGGTCTTTCTGCTTCCATTTTAAATGCAGGATCACAACGATTCCCTTTTTCACGTGCTTCCTTTTCCCCCACCCTGTTCCCCCTCCTTCTCCCCATATCTGAGTCTTCCATTATCTCCCTCCTCTTCTTGCCGCTTTAACTCTTTTCATGGAGGAAACTGAACTGGAACACAGTGGGGTAGTTTGATAGCTCATTACCTGTGATCTACTTAAAAATGGAACAAAGGGCATTTAGTGCAGGAGATGCACTGGAGGGACACAGCGTCATGTAAAGAACTTCCGTGAAGGAGCAATCTCAATTGCAGGATTAGGGGTGTATGAAACCCCGCTTACCTGGCTCCACCGGGGAGGCGATCCGTTCCTCCCCCCGGAATCCTCAACAGGGGGGGGAGGCGATCCGTTCCTCCCTCCCGGAATCCTGCCCGGCCAGCTCCACTCTGCAGCCAGGCCACGGAGCCACCGGCTGGGCCAACCCGCAGCAGGGCCTCCAGCCGCTGCCGGGCTGGTGCAGACGCAAATGGCGTCCTGAGTAGGGGACGCCATTTGCATCTCTATGGTAGCCCGTGATAGGCTACATAAATATTTACATAGCCTATCACGGCTAAAGCAGGGACGCAAATGGCATATCACGGGCTACCATAGGGACGCCATTTGAGTCTGCACCAACTTGGCACCAGCCGGAGCCGCCGCCGCCACCGGAGCCAAACCCAGAGCCGGAGCTGCAGCCAGGTAGGCTCTGTTTCGCAGGGCTTTCGCGGGGTGGAGGGGCAGGGGGCTCCATTCCACCATGGATTCCGGGGGGCCGAATTCATTGGAATTCGGCCCTCCTGGGATCTGTGGCGGAATTCTCTAACATCCCTATGCAGGATAAAAGCTCCATGTGAAGGAGCTCACAAAGCCCTAAATAACTCAGGATGAGCATACCTAGCAGACCGCTTACCCCTATATCAGGGGCGCACAACCTTTTCGGCCCAGAGTGCCTCATCCAGTGTCAACTGGGGTGGCAGGGGCCATGCATGTTTGTTGCACCCAAACACACATCTCCCAGGCTTGCTCACTGAGATCTAGGAGTCACCGAGGGGAGGAGGTCAAAGCTTCCCGCATCCCCCTGCCATCGCCACCAAGATTGCTGTTTCTACACCACTGCTAGCAGCAGGAAAATAGTTGTTGTGAAGTGAGGAAATAGTGTGTGGGCCTTAAAGCAAAGTGGGTTGCCATGAATAGGGGTGTACGGACTGTGTAAAATCCGCTCCGTCTGTGTTTCGCAGATTGTCAGGCACCTTTCGCTCCATCGTCCACCCACAGACGGATGTGAATATTTTTTTCATCGTGCAGAACAATACGCAAATAATTACATAAATATTTACATAAGTATTTAGATAATTTACCTCAGTGCGTGACATTTAGTGTATTGTCCCCCATTCCATTCAATGTTTCCTCAGCAGAAACATACTTATTTTTCTACGGATTTATATGCCTAAATTTCAGGAAAGTAAAAAAATCATCCGGAAGTCCATGGACTCCAGGCGGCCTGAGGGGAGCACTCCACAGCAGATTCCGCAGGTTGGATTCTTAGAAATCTGAGCTCATTTTAATCCATCTCGAATATCTCCAGCGTCCCTAGCCATGAACCATCCATCTTGAAAGTGTGCTGTCTTGGTGGTGGCACACACACCCCTCCTGCAACACCCTCCCGATTGTGGTTCAAGAGGCAGAAACCATGGTGAGTTCCAAACACCTACTGCAAATCCATTCATTTGTGAGGTTTCCCCTGGCTTGTAATGGGCTATGGCACTGCTTGGTTGTGGCTGTTTTTACTGTTTCTTGTTCTTGTTGGAACTTGTCAACTGTTTATTTTTATTTTGAATATTGATTTTAGACTGTACTATGTATTTTAACTGTGGTTTTATATAGGATTTAGTGCGTAAACCACTTAGAGATTGTATTATATCAAGCAGTATATATGTTTAATTAGTTAATTAATTCATAGAATCATAGAATAGTGGGGTTGGAAGGGGCATATAAGGCCATTGAGTCCAACCCCAGAACATCCCTGACAGATGGCTGTCCAGCCTCGTCTTGAATGCCTCCAGTGTGGGAGAGCCCACCACCTCCCTAAGTCATTTGGTTCCATTGTCGAATTGCTCTAACAGGCAGGAATTTTTTCCTGATGTTCAGCCGGAATCTGGCTTCCTGTAACTTGAGCCCATTATTCCATGTCCTACACTCTGGGATGATGGAGATGAGATCCTGGCCTTCCTCTCTGTGACAACCTTTCAAGGTTATCACAATTAAATTAGAACTGGGGAGATTACATGCAAATAGCGTCTGTTATTATGGCTATGTTCCACAGCAGTACCGTTATCCCTTGGATTGGGGGTGCTGGGGTTGAAACCGGAATAGGAAGTGGTGGGGTTACTGTCCCCTCTTACATGATCTCCCAAGTTTTAACCCTACTAATGTGGGTTTTGGCATGGCAGAGTCTGTGGAAAGACTGTGTGTGAGGAACATATACCATGTGCAATGTGTCTTTCCCCATATCCACATGAAATAGTAGGGGGGGGGGAGTGGGACTAGTTCCAATGATTTGATGCAGCACAGGGTTGTATGCAACCTTGGCCTAACTGCATGCAGGTGGGGTGGATCCCAGAGGGAGGATGGCAGGGAAAATGGATGAGATCCTAAAAAGACCACAAGGCTTACCTCCCGTTCATCCAGAGGAGGTTGAATTATCATCCTCAGACTCTGAGGACTTGGGCCGTGAGGACAATAGCATACCCCAGCCACTCCCATGTTGTCACAGCCTGAGGTTGCTAAAACATGCCAGGCCCCTTTAAGAAACAATGGATCCATCTGTACACATGTTGGGCCAACCAACCTAAATGCCACTAAACTTTTATTTAAGGTTCAGTCTTGCTCTGCTCTTTGTTGGAGCAACGTGCAGACAAACCTGTCCAGTTTTCCATGGTGCTCTTCTATTCATGTTCCTGAAACCTGACCTTCCTGACTTTCTGAAGCCTGGCCTTGCTGAAAACCCCAATCTATAGGTGAACCCTGCAACCCAGGCCTCACCAGGGCCCAAATGATGCTAAGCCCTCACCAGAGTAGAGGCAGAACAGAACACACACAGTGAGGGAGAAAAAAATGAGTGGCAAGGGGAGGGGGGAGAGAGAATGGGTGGCACAGCAACCTTTGGCTCTTGTCCCACCCACTTCTGGCTCCAGCCCAACCTGCTGCTCACCTGCAGCCACTCATAGATCACCCCTGAGGGAATGCAACCCTCAACAGACAAAAGGTTCCCCACCCCTGCTCTAAGGTACTGATCAGTGGCTGGACCACAACAGACAACTGAGTACATGGGCCTGATCTCAGATGGGCAACAGTACCATCCTAACACTATCTGGTACGGAGAAGGAGAAGGAGAACTGGGTCCCTCTAACGGTACATCCCAGGCCTGGAAAGGTTGAACATTTTGGCTTTAAGACCATCTCTAGCATTTGCCATCAGTAGTGCTTTCTACACACAATACTTAAAAATAGAAAGAAAGAAAAACCTTAGTATGGTATGTTTTATCTGTTTACTTTTTGTTTGGCTTTTATTGTTCCGTTGTCATGGATGAAGTGCAACTTAGTGTCAGCTTAATATGGTCGTTAACCTGTTTATCATTGGTATAAAACATAACAGGCTCTAAAAGTTTTTTTTAAAAAAATACTTTTTATTCTATTTTTTATCTTTATAAATGAAATAAACAGGCTCTAAAAGTTCTGAATTTGTCACTCTGTCAGAGATTATGGGTAAATGCATAGAGCTGAATGCCATGAGATTTAGTCATGTATAGGTGTGCATGGGTCTAATTCTGCCAGATACAGGAGGAACCTGAGGTCTCACCCTCCACACCTACTGAAAGAGAGTAAAAAATGAATGAAGAGCAAACCAGGATCTTACAGGCCTATGAAACTTAATGTTTACAAATAGGGCCTTGGGCTCCATTCCACTAAAAGTTTCAAAACCGAGAAGGAAAAATGTAATACACTCAAATAGTTTACAGAAGGCAAATACCCCCGAAGTTTAGATGTGGAAATATCAACGTATTTCATTTTAGCTTTTCAACATTTTTGTAAAATGGTTTTGAGGTCCAGTTTTAAGATCCAGATGATTAAGAAGAAGAAATTAAACTGCCCAACTGTATAATTAGGGTGGCCCTGCATGCTGCTTTACACAGGGGAGTCCCCTATTTGAAGGGCTGAGAACAGTCCTCTCTTTGATGGCATCCTGTATATCAGCCTTTGTTGTTGTTGTTCAGTCATTAAGTCATGTCCGACTCTTCGTGACCCCATGGACCATAGCACACCAGGCCTTCCTGTCCTCCGCTCTCTCCCGGAGTGTGCTCAAGTTCATGTTCATTGCATCAGTGATGCTATCTAGCCATCTCATCCTCTGCCGTCCCCTTCTCCTTTTGCCTTCAGTCTTTCCCAGCATCCAGGTCTTTTCCAGGGAGTTTTCTCTTCACATTAGGTGGCCAAAATATTTGAGCTTCAGCTTCAATATCTGTCCTTCCAATGAGCACTCAGGGTTGATTTCCTTTAGGATTGACTGATCTGACCTCCTTGCAGTCCAGGGGACTCGTAAGAGTCTTCTCCAGCACCACAGTTCGAAAGCATCGATTCTTCGGTGCTCAACCTTCCTTATAGTCCAGCTCTAAAAGCCATATGTCCATATGTATGAGGCTGTAACTCCCATACTGCCCCAGGCAGGTATGCTGGCAGAGGGCTTATGGGAGTTGTAGTCCAACACATGTGGAGTCCACCAGGTTAGGGATGGCTGCTCTAACTGAAGGGCTGTCCACTCCAGGTCTAGTTTAAAGATTTAAAAAAAAAAAAAACCTTGGGAAGGGAAAGCTGCAGGGGCCTTGAAATTGCACAATATGGAAGATTGCGCTAGCAGATAAGTTAACACGTAGATCTAGTGCAACAAGAGGAATAAATGAGATGGACACATTTGAAATTAGTTGGCACAAAGTTCCCTTTGCAAACGAAATAGACTTTCCATACAGATCTCCAGATCACCTAAAGAAATTCTGGATAAATCCCTTAATATATCAAAGACAATACCGATATACGAGTTCCCAAATCTGGCTGAACAAATCTTACTGTTGTTTTTTTGTGATGTTTTGTTATTACTGTAACATATGTTCACTTTTAATAAAATGTTTTAGAATATACTTAGCACACCTGGGCAGTGGAGTGAGCAGCTGGCACAGTGCCCCCCCGGTCACAGTGTCCCCCATTATGATGAGATGTACCGTATTTCTATGTATAGTTCATTCTAAATTTGCATCTGTGCATATAAATTACATTTTATGCAAATCAGTGTCCTTTCTTTGCATAAGTGCCCACCCACTGTTTGAGGCTGTAGTCCACTTGGCCGGTTATTTGGACACCACAGCTGCATTTCCAGCTGCTTTAAGGGAAGAGCATTAATAGTAGGGATATCCGGATTTTGTGAAATCCGTCCTGTGGATTGTGTGGTGTCATTCGTTCTCATGTCCGTTCACAGATGGATTCATCCCCCCGCCCCATTATCCAGAAAAATATGCAAATAATTCCTTAAGAGGGTTCACAGCAATTTCCATCATTTATGTTAGTACAGAACATTTAGCGTATTATCCCCCATTCCATTTAATTTTTCTCCGTGTATATTTTCCAGGATGAAATACGTCTTAGCAGAAACTTGCATATTTCACAATGAATAAATTTGAGTAAATTTTGGGAAAGTAAAAAAAACACCGAAAGTAGATCCGAAAGTCCACAGAGGCTGGTTTGCAGCGGCTTCCTCAGGTTGGATTCTTAGAATTTCAATTTTAGTCTGTCTTGAATTTCTCCAGTGCCCTTAATTAATAGTGATGAAACTGAACGGGTACATCCAGGTACAGGGTACCAGCATAAGGTTCATATTCATATCCAACATTTTACAGATGAAAATAGAGACGAACTCATACCCTTTTTAACAGCCTGTTCTCCTACTGAGGATCATGTGGTCAAGCCCACCCCTTCCATTATTACAAACCACTGAAATCTCATCTCTCCATGGCGTACACAAGGTTGCCAACTTTGTAACCAGCCCTTGTCACTCATTGCTTTGTAACCAGCCCTTATGGCTCATTGCTGCAGATCCTGCTGTTCAAGGCACAGCTACAGGGCCAGGTTGAAAAGCTGGCAGCACTAGGTATAGCTATTCATTTACTCTGCAACAGCCTCATGTTCACTAGCTTCTGAAGCAGGGCCATCTTAGTAGATTGATCATAACGGTTTCCTTTGATAATTATTCACTCAGTGAAAGGAAGGTTAGTTCCAGAAGTATTAAAATGCATCCTATGAAACTAAGGACAGGGATTCACCAGAAAACAGGGACTGTCCTTGGCACATTGAAACACTTAGAGATGACAGATCAGTCTTGGAATCTTCCGTGTATGCTTTCCTGCTGAGCTAGAGCCTCTCCCCAGGTGGCTGATGTGAATTCTCCCAGGATATTATCACTCTCTCTAATTGCGAACTAAGGTGGTGAGTGGTGACAGATGTGGAGCCAAAATGGCAAGGTATCAGCATGCTTGGAGAAACCTTGGCCCCATCTACATGGCACCGACTGGGTCTGTTGCATCGTTGGAGCTGCACAGCTCCTGCACTGTGGCTGCTCAACAACCTAGATATATGGGGGCTAGTTACTGCACAGTTTTGCTGCAGCGCAGGAGCCTGCCAAGCACTGTCACCCCCGCTGCGAGCAACGGCACCCAGTAAAGAGGCACGCCATTGCTCACAGAGGCAGCACGAAGCACCGCTTCTCTCTCCCATCGCAGCTGCGTCCCTCTCTGCCGAGCAGAGTCCTGGCACAAAGCACCGCTTCCCTCTCCCATCGCAGCTGCATTCCTCTGCCGAGCAGAGCCCCGGCATGAAGCGCCACTTCCCTCTCCCATCGCAGCTGCATCCCTCTTTGCCGAGCAGAGCCCCGGCAGAGAGGGACGCAGTTGCTCTCGGTGGCAGCACAAAGTGCTACTTCCCTCTCCCATTGCAACTGCGGGCAGGATGGGAAACAACTGGGAAGAGAGAGAGGGAAGAGAGAGAAGGAGGAAAAAGGTGTCACACTGTCACTCACCGCCCACTCCACACCCACCACAAACCGCGCTATCACCCTGAGGGATGGTTAGATAGTGCATCCTGCCACGGTGAAGCCACAGCAGCTGAAAAATTCGGAGGAAAACTACACCTTGGTAATCAGCATTTTCTGGGTGGAAACCACGGAAGACTGCAAGGTGGTGACTGCATCATCTAATCAAAAGGACCTCCACTTGCACTGGCCCTGGAGTAAAAGGCATGTGTAGATGCACCCCTTGAGATCTGCAGACATGCGGGGGGGAGAGAGGGAACTCTTAAAAAGTAAGTGTGTGTTGTGGGGCACGGGAACCCTACCAAAACAATCAGATGAGGACTGAGCATGCTCAGTGCCTATAAAATGCCAGTATCTGTTGGAAAAGCAAATCAAGGGAAAGGATGGAATGGTCTGTTGAAGGAGATCGTTGCAGGCTCAGATGCTGAACAGGAGCACTCATCTTAGGAGGTGATGAGGATACATAGCAACATTTTGTCATTTCATTATTGCTTAGCAGACATAAGTGCTGTGATAATGTTCTGAGTGGGTCTCCATGCACACATCCCTAACACCTGGGTTAGGTGAGGAGAGGAGCCATTCATGCAGCATCCATGGCTATGTTCAGTTCTTCATCCATCTAGGGATATACATTCAGGAGCACATGTATGCTGCCTAATTGGATTGGTGTGACAGTGTCAGAAGAGAATGCTGCTGTTAAAGTAATGGATTAGCTAAGAGTGGGGATGTACGGACTATGTAAAATCCACTCTGTACCGTGCCTTTTGTTCCGTCGTCCACTCACAGACAGATGCGAATGTTTTTCGTCATGTGGGAAAATACGCAAATAATTACGTCAGAGTTTTCGTAACAATTTACATCATTTACCTTAGTACATAACATTTAGTGACCCCATTCTGTTCAATTTCCTCAGCAGAAACGTACATATTTTCCTACGAATAACTATGCGTACATTTCAGAAAACTAAAATAAAAAAAACGAAAGTCCATGGACTCCGCTCGGCCTGTGGGGCTTGCTCCACAGAGCATTCCTCGGGTCGGATTCTTAGAAATCTGAGCTAATTTAGGCCATCTTGAATTTCTCCAGCATCCCTAGTTCAGAGGTATGGGAAAGGGTGAGCAGAACAGCAAGGAAAGAAAACAAAGTTTTGTTCGGCCTTCTTAATGGCATTTTCTATAGGAAGAAAATAATCATATAAATGTTTTAAAGAAAAATTTAAAAGGCCACCAACACCCTCCTACCCATCTTCCCCAGCAACTGCTGTTTAGAGGCATACTGTCTGTGGTGCTAAGGGTAATGTATAGTTATCATGACTAGTAGGCATTGAATCTTGTGGCACCTTAAAGACGAGCAGTGCCATCCTATACATGTCTGCCATGTCCCATTGAGTTATGTGGACCATCCAATACCTGCATCAAGATATGTTCTCCCAAAGCCCAGATATCTTGCCTTAAGCTTTGAGTCTTAACCTTACTATTCCCTCCCCCCTTCCCTATAAACAGCTTATCTGCATATTTCTCTTTAAGGTTTCAGGAAGATTTTGTTGGATTCCACCCCCACCTCTCCCCCGGCTTGATCTTGCTTAGTGGGATGCTTTGTGTCAGCTTCGTGGAATGTGGTATTTATGGGTGAACAAACAGGAAGATCTTTCAGGAGGAAGAGATGCCAACACGTACATGATGCTGGCAGTAACAATGGGCTGATGTAGTTCTACTGAAATTCCCAAAGGCAGGTGGACCAGGAATGTAGATCTGCAATTCTTGCTCAGAAGCCTGTCAGCCAAAGTGATCCTCTGCTGTGTTATTCTGCTCTGTCCCTCTATCGCACTTAGGAAACACAGGAAAGTGAGATTGTGATACATGGTTTCCTGGGGAGGTGGGCCCCCAAGATGATGTCCTCAGCCGGTGCCAAAACAAAACAAATTAAGTCTCATTGCAGCCATTTCTAGGGTCGCTATGTGTCCTACTTTACAGAGGACAGTCCTCCATTTGAAGGTGTCCTCTATTTGATGGGCTGTCCAGTTCCAGCCTGGTTGAAAGCTAAAGAGCTGTAAGAAGGGCAAGCAGGGACCTTCAAATTGCCCATGAACAGTTAGCGGCTGGACAGCTGACTGGGCAAACACGCAGGTCATGCTGTTACCATTATGGTGAAATGTACTGCATTCCTATTTAAATTACCCCCACCCCCATCTGCACCTATACCTGTAAATTAACCTATGAAAATGTCATCCAAATCTCTGTCCTCTTTCTGGATGATGCATTTCCTCTCCATTTGGCGATATCTCATCATGTTTATTTGCACCCCCTTTTCCAGTTGATGGTCAAAGCAGCTCACAAGAGGAGTAGATCAACAAAAACATACAATCATAACTATATCAATCACATTTCATATTATAGCCACACAGAGGGTTGTAGGGGTCATCTTAGCCATTTCAGCCTCAATGAGACTTGTTCTCACCAGCAAAGCATCTGAGCCCTTGTTATCTCAGGTTGGAAACCGATTTCTCCAGAACCTGGAGAGGCATTTCAAAGTGTTCGGCATGACTACCGTTTTCTGAGAGGCCGATGCCAGTGCATTCCTTACCTGCCAAACAACCCACATGGAACAGGTGCTAACATATATTAATAAAACCAGACCATAAGAGGCTGAAAAGCAAGCTAAGGTTGTGGCCTTCAGGGCCTTTCCTTGGAAGTAAGTAAATGAGCCATATGCCTAGAACTGGGCGGTATGGAGTTGGACACAAAAATAGAATAGGTGATTTTTACCTTGCTTTGTTGGGTTTTTTTAATGATGTATCATCAAAAATGAAAGTTTTCAGGGGCTAATCTTTCTAAGAAAGAAAGAAAAAAATATGAGTAAAAGTGCTCAGCTGTTAAGGGTGCAATGCTATGCAAGTTTATCTGGAAAAAAGCCCTACAATTCCCAGCATGCCCCAGCCAGTAGCTGGAGCATGCTGGGAGTTGTAGGCCTTTTTTCTGTCTAAACTATAGCATTGCAGCCTTAGGCTGCCATTGTTCTGGAGAACCATCTGCACCAGCCTAACTGTAATACTTGTTTTTGGATTCAGATCTGCCAAATTACTGTGGCATTCACTGTGGCTATCTAAGAAAGATGGGCAGAAATGGAAGGCATGGCTATCTATTTGGTAAAAATATTCATACCCAGAGAGAGAGAGAGAGAGAGAGAATAAAAACAGTGAAAGATTGCAGCAGAACAGGAAAGAAAGGAAAACTTTAAAACCAAGCAGTCAGTTCAAGCAGTGTTTCAACCCAGCAAGTGAAATGCTTGCCGAAGGGGGAAAAAAATCTTCCCAGGCAGTGAAAATCCAAAGGAAAGGGAGCTGAATAACTGCCCTTCATTAGTGGTAGGGATGTGCAAATCAGCAAACCCTGAGCTTGCCGAAGTTCTCCAGATTTCATATTGAAGCTCGTTCCAACTTGAGTATATATCAGATAGTGAGCTTTTTTCGGGGGGGGGGGTCCTCAGTAGTGTAGTGGCAAACTCAGAAGTGCAGGGTCCCTTCATGATAGTCACAGCCACACCCCCTCACAGCCATGCCCCCTTCTAAAATTATACAACCTTGCAAGATTACACAATACAAATGAGCTTTCAGTCACTTTCTTGTGAGTATCTGGTCACCCTAATTCAGAATTATTAAAAGGCCGATTTGAAAAGAAAACACACGCGTGCACACACACAAAGTCATGACCAGCAACTTGCTAGAAAATATTATTTGGTAGAACCATGGAATAGTAGGGTTGGAAGGGGCCTATAAGACCGCCAAGTCCAACCCCCTGCTCAGTGCGGGAATCCAAGTCAAAGCATCCCTGACAGGTGGCTGTCCAGCCTCATCTTGAATGCCTCCGGTATGGACTAAAAAGTAGGGGTGTACAAAACCCCACTTACCTGGCTCCGCTGGGTTCTGCGAAGGGGGAGGCGATCCGGTCCTCCCCCCCAGAATCCTGCCTGGCCAGCTCCACTCTGCAGCCAGTCCACAGAGCCACTGACGAGGCCGATCCGCAGCGGGGCCTCCATCCACTGCCGGGCCGCTGCGGACGCAAATGGCGTCCTGTGTAGGGGATGCCATTTGCATCCCTACGCTAGGCCATGATAGGCTACATATATATTTACATAGCCTATCACGGCTAAAGCAGGGATGCAAATGGCAGCCGCTACTCCATTTGCGTCCCTGTCTTTTGCCATGATAGGCTACGTAGATACTTACGTAGCCTATCACAGCAAAAGCAGGGACGCAAATGGCAGCTGCTACGACAGCCGCCATTTGTGGCCGCAGCAGCTTGGAAGACAACCCGGAGCCGCCGCCACCGCCGCCACCAGAGCCGCTGCCAGGTAGGTCCGTTCCGGGGATTTTGGGGGGTGGCAGGGGGGTTGTCCGTTCTGCCACAGGCTCCGGGGGGCTGGATTCTAAAGAATCCGGCCCCACTGGAGTCTGTGGCGGAATTCTTCAACATCCCTATTAAAAAGGTTAGTCCTTATTAATTCAAGAAACATCATCATATATTTATTATTAATTGTTATTATGAAGAGCCATTGCAACCAGGTGTGAAGCAATGCCCCATTAAAAGAAATGGAACTTAGTCTGTGGTGACCCAAAAGTCCTTTAAGGCTGCAATCCTATACACACTTATTTGGGAGTAAATCCCATTGAACATAATGGCACTTCTGAATAGACAAGTAGGATTGCCCTACAAGGCTACAAGCGTAACTACACTCACTAGGGGAGTAAACTGAAGTCTGAAATCAGCCGCCTGTCAGTAGCCACAGATGCAGACAAAACATACTTGAGTGGTGGGTTAGGAACAGACTTTTACTAGAGATATAACAAACTTACGTCTCAAGATAAGCTGGCTGAGGTCAGTATCACTTGCAGGAGGAAGAAGGAAGAAGATAAGAAAGTAGAGGGAGGAGACTAGGAAAAGGCAGAGGAGGGCTCTCATTCCCCCCCACCTTACTCATATTAACCCTTAAAGTTCAGGTGACGTGACTCATGGCCCTAGTCCCTCCAACATAAACTCCACTGAACACATCAGGACTTACTTCCAAGAAAACAAACCTAGGATCCTACTGTCAACCAGAGGGGTTGGATCCAACCCCAGGCCCCCTCCTGTGCCTTGAAGGACAAACTTGATGTGCAAACAAACAGCAGGTGAACACTTTTCACTGCATGATGCGAAAACATGATCCCTGCTAACATCTGCACATCAAGCCCACTAGAATCCCTCCGCCTCACACAGCAAACCCCACGCATAAGCACAAGCAACAGACAATGGCAGCAGCAGCAAACACACACCCTACTCCTACGTGGCCAGCAGCATCCCTGAACAGGTGGCCCGTGCTGCAGGATGATGAGGGCAGCACAAGGCGCACGGGCATGGAGCGGAGACAGGCAGCAGGATGAGGAAAGGGTCAGGAAGCTGAGGAGCTGGCTGGGGACAGTTGAGTTGCGAGGCATGGCAGCTGCTCAGGGGGTGGTAGGCAGAGAAGCCAGAGGAGAACAGGGAGCGCTGAGAGGAGGCTGCAGAGGCTCCTTCAGGCTCCCTCTCTTGCCCCCTTTGTCTGGCCAGCTCTCCATGGTAGGTGAGAGGCAGCCGCCAGTAGCTCGCACTCCCTTCCTCTGCTCCCTCCTAGGTGAGATGCAGCTGCCAGTAGCTCACACTCCCTTCCTCTGCTCCCTCCTAGGCGAGATGCAGCTGCCAGTTGCTCGCACTCCCTTCCTCTGCTCCCTCCTAGGCGAGATGCAGCTGCCAGTTACTCGCAAGCCCTTCCTCTGCTCCCTCCTAGGCGAGATGCAGCTGCCAGTTGCTCGCACTCCCTTCCTCTGCTCCCTCCTAGGCGAGATGCAGCTGCCAGTTGCTCGCACTCCCTTCCTCTGCTCCCTCCTAGGCGAGATGCAGCTGCCAGTTGCTCGCAATCCCTTCCTCTGCTCCCTCCTAGGCGAGATGCAGCTGCCAGTAGCTCGCACTCCCTTCCTCTGCTCCCTCCTAGGCGAGATGCAGCTGCCAGTTGCTCGCACTCCCTTCCTCTGCTCTCTCCTAGGCGAGATGCAGCTGCCAGTTGCTCGCACTCCCTTCCTCTGCTCCCTCCTAGGCGAGATGCAGCTGCCAGTAGCTCGCACTCCCTTCCTCTGCTCCCTCCTAGGCGAGATGCAGCTGCCAGTTGCTCGCACTCCCTTCCTCTGCTCCCTCCTAGGCGAGATGCAGCTGCCAGTTGCTCGCAAGCCCTTCCTCTGCTCCCTCCTAGGCGAGATGCAGCTGCCAGTAGCTCGTATTCCCTTCCTCTGCTCCCTCCTAGGCGAGATGCAGCTGCCAGTAGCTCGCACTCCCTTCCTCTGCTTCCTCCTAGGCGAGATGCAGCTGCCAGTTGCTCGCACTCCCTTCCTCTGCTCCCTCCTAGGCGAGATGCAGCTGCCAGTTGCTCGCAAGCCCTTCCTCTGCTCCCTCCTAGGCGAGATGCAGCTGCCAGTTGCTCGCATTCACTTCCTCTGCTCCCTCCTAGGTGAGATGCAGCTGCCATTTGCTCGCACTCCCTTCCTCTGCTCCCTCCTAGGTGAGATGCAGCTGCCAGTTGCTCGCAATCCCTTCCTCTGCTCCCTCCTAGGCGAGATGCAGCTGCCAGTAGCTCGCACTCCCTTCCTCTGCTCCCTCCTAGGCGAGATGCAGCTGCCAGTAGCTCGCACTCCCTTCCTCTGCTCCCTCCTAGGCGAGATGCAGCTGCCAGTAGCTCGCACTCCCTTCCTCTGCTCCCTCCTAGGCGAGATGCAGCTGCCAGTTGCTCGCACTCCCTTCCTCTGCTCTCTCCTAGGTGAGATGCAGCTGCCAGTAGCTCGCACTCCCTTCCTCTGCTCCCTCCTAGGCGAGATGCAGCTGCCAGTTGCTCGCACTCCCTTCCTCTGCTCCCTCCTAGGCGAGATGCAGCTGCCAGTTGCTCGCAAGCCCTTCCTCTGCTCCCTCCTAGGCGAGATGCAGCTGCCAGTTGCTCGCAAGCCCTTCCTCTGCTCCCTCCTAGGCGAGATGCAGCTGCCATTTGCTCGCACTCCCTTCCTCTGCTCCCTCCTAGGTGAGATGCAGCTGCCAGTAGCTCGCACTCCCTTCCTCTGCTCCCTCCTAGGTGAGATGCAGCTGCCAGTTGCTCGCACTCCCTTCCTCTGCTCCCTCCTAGGCAAGATGCAGCTGCCAGTTGCTCGCACTCCCTTCCTCTGCTCCCTGCTCCTCCCACCACGTCTGCCCCACAGTAACAGTAGCAGCAGCAGCAGACTGTGACCCAACTGGGAGCCAACTCCAATAAAAGTGCAGGAGCGAAGCACTGGTGCGACCTCAGAGCACTACACCCCTGGGGTTTCTGCATTTGAAAAATGCACATCTTTGTGCGTATTTCCTCAAATGTACACATCAGTTGTGCGCATCTTTGAAATTTACACATTCTTCTCCCATGGATTAAAGCATATTTGTGCATATTTTTCAAAAGTGTGCATTTTTAATGCACATTTTCCCAATGTGCGCATACTGTCGAATGCATTTCTTCTGCTTTATGAATCACATTGCAAGCTTGGAAATGTACGGACCTCAACTGAAGGTTGCATCTGAGTCAGTGTTCAGTCTGGAAGGAGCAAACTGGGTAAATCCTGGTAAAAAATGAAACGAATTTCTCATACATCCCTCATTTGTGATGGAGATCCATCGCCTAGGCATAGCCACAGAGTTGCCTTAGGACTGGAGAGCAGAAGGGAAGCATACTCCGGGTTCTGCCAACAGCCAGGGGACCTATGGCCACTTGGAGGCTGCAGCTCTCTCCTCCCAGGAACAACATCAATGCAAGGGGGAGGCCAACCTGATCCCATCTACCAGCCAGAGAAGGAGCAGCTGCAGGGAGTTTGCATATCCCCTCCCTGCCAGAAAGATCTCCAATGGCGAGTTGCCCTGGGACTGCGGAGCTGAAGGGGGAACATGATAGTCGAGGCCCATCCACTGACCAGGAAACCAAGGGCCCCTGGGAGGCTGCAGCCCCTGCCTCTCAGGAAGCACATCCAGGCAAGGGGAGACCAACCTGGCCCCATCCATTTGGCAGAGAAGGGGCAGCTGCTCAGTTCCAACAGCCTGTTGCTCTGGGTTTGCAGAAGCAAGGGGAAAGAGCACTCTGGCCCATCCATCAGCCAAAAGGAACAAGAGCCATTGATTGCTCTTCAAGCAAGAACAGCAGCAAGGGAAGATCAGCCTTCCCTGAACTGGAGAGAAATGCCCAGTTGTAGCTCACCACTTTGTCCCAGGCTTGAAGAACTGGCCTCCTTCCGCTGTCTCTTGTCTTTTTAGCTTGTAGGCCTGGTGGGGGGCCCTGACTCTCTTTTTCTTACTGATGTAAGTCACCTTGGGAGACACTGGGGTTCATCACAGGAGGCTGAAATCCCACATCTTTACTGGGAGTTTCTGCTTCCACATTCTTTGTGGGATTAAGATTGGCTCCTTTACACGGGCTTTGAATCGAAAGCTTCCTTTCTCAGGAAGTTCTATATGTTTCTATATGTTTATTTTACAGCCACTAGGTGGTGCTGTGACTACTGTGCAACTCCATCATTACCCACAAGCGATAGATCAGATTAATGTCCCTTATTGCATTATCTCCAATCTTTTAAAAAGCAGGATAACAGTCATAAACCACAGGAGGAGCCTTGGAGGCTGACGACTGTGATGGTTTGAGATCTATAAAGGGAAAAAAAGGTCAGACTTAGAGGCCTGGAGTTTTTGTTGGGAGGGGATATCCCTGAGAGGAGTAGTTTCATTTCCCTGGATAAGTTTCATTTTCATTTCCCCAGTTCGGTTTCTTTTATTTGGTGTTGAAGCAGTACTTTCAGTTTTGAGGGAGGAAGGTTCATAGAGTTCATAGAATCATAGGGTTGGAAGGGGCCTACAAGACCCATCCAAGTACTAACCAGGGCTGACACTGCTTAGCTTCCAAGATCAGATGAGATCTTAGCTTCCAAGATCAGGCTCAGTTCATCTCCTAAGGAGTATATAAAGAGAGGGAGAGAGCCAGTAACAGCAGAATCAGGGAGACCAGAGCCTGAAGAGGGAGCAAGAAAAAGCATCCTGGAGAAGTCTAAGTACAGCCAGGGTAAAGGAACTTGCATTTTGCAACTTTTATTTTCTTTAGAGGCCTTCTGTATCACTCAGCTCTATTGTTATAAATGCCTTTAGTTGTGATTGCTTGCTTTAAATTTACCAGTAAATTGTTGTGATTAAACCCCAAGTGTCTAGTGTGTCAGTCACCCCACATCTACAGCCTAAACCCCATGTTACTGGGAAAGGGAAGTTGAAAAGAAGGAAAATGAGACCCTTAAGGAGGCAAGAGGTCCTTAAGGAGTTGATCAGGGGGTCTGGGTCATAGGTAGAACCCTGACAACGACGTTTTGTAAAGAACCTGCAAACGTCTGTGAGCAACCAATCTTGATCACACAGTATATGCCCCTTGTAGAGAAGCTCAGTAATTATTGGAAGAGAGGGATAAAAAATACAGTATGTAAGTAAATGAATATAGATCTCTCCCTATAAGATTGGCTGACCCCACTGACCCCAACAGACACTTTTCAGACAACACGAAGAAGGTTGTTGACAGAGAAATTATTAACTCACAGGTTTACAACTGGCAGTTTAATAGCCCTTGGATATTTTAAAGGTAAACTAACTATTAAAAAACAAATATGGGATACAGAACAGCAGAACTATTTAAGTTCTGCCACTCAACAACACTTCTCTGGAGAAAGGTCCTTGCGCTTGCAAATTATCTGACCCATTTATGTACCATGAACATACATGCCCTCTTGATGGAGGGAAAGTAGAAACTGTTGGGCATGTTCTATGATATTGTTCTTTTCATTGAGAAATTTATCATGCTTTTATTACACCTATTTTACAAAAAAAAATGCCAGGCAGGTCAAATAATTTTATCTTTCCATTCTCCTTTCTGATCAGGATTCTCAGATCACATGTAAGATGGCCAGGTTTTGTACAGCCTCTAGCGCTTGCCGCAAACTCTTAGTAAAATAGTAACATTCCACCAGGATAATACTCTGGGCCCATGTTAGTCTTTTTGATTTTCTGTATAATGATGTACACTGTGTGCAAGTATTGTATATGTAATGTGTTGATCTGTGATTGTAATCTATCTATCATCTATCATCTATCATCTGTCTACCATAGATCTCTCCTTTGGCCCTTCCAGTCATTGGCAGGGTACAGCAAATGGCCTGCCCTGTAGATCCTAAGTAAACAGATGAACACCTTAATGCAGCATCTCCAAACCTGGTGTGCTCCAGACGAGTTGGACTTCAACAGAGGAAGGAAACCAAAATTGGGTTGTGGGAGCCAGATTACCACTCCAGCCACCCCTCCATGGGCCAAGTGACATCAAAGGGGACATGGCCACACACCCTCATGTCATTTGGTCCCCAGAGTGCTGCGTTGAGGAGATGGGGAGATGATCCTCTTGGAACCCCCAGGAATGGTGGAGAAATCCACAATGGATTCAAATGAGTTTGCATTTCTATCAATCTGACCTGCAGATTCCGCGGGGAACTGTCTTTTTCCGAATCAAACAGACTCGTTTTTCACCTTTGGGAGGATTGGCACTAATGCTAAATTACCTAATATGCATTAGCACTGATCCTCCCCAAAGTGAAAACTCCAGTGAAAGCCAAAAGTGAAAAATCAACTAATGCACACTAGACCGTTTGCTCAAGGGCACATTAGTGGTAATGTGAAATAGCACTAATGCAAATTAGCCCAAGTAGAAGAAAATTCTGGTAAAAAAATATGATTCCATCAATGAGCAAGAGATGGGATGAAAGATGCCACGCAACCTGTGGAAGACAAACAACAGATTTAACAAAACCCATACATTCCTAGCCCCATCCAGCTTTGTTGTGTCATCCCATTGGAGAAGGCGCATGCACAGCAAAGCTGCTTGGCCTGCCCCATCCCTGGAGAGAGGATGCAGGGAAGGCAAAGCTGCCACAGCTGGGACAACAGCTGGAGGAGAGCTCTTCCAGCTGCCAGCTCAGACCTGGACGCTTCATCCATGTGGCTGCTTCTGCAACTGGGAAGGCACCATGCGCGCAAGTTCCCCACCCACTCACATTCGCTACTGTTGTCTCTGGTCCGTGATCTGATATGTCAGGAGCCCCATTCTGCAAAGGGACGGAGTGCAGGCACACCCAGCTGTTTAGCAGCCAGTTTGAATCCCCATTCTGCAGGGAAGCATGGCATGCACTCCCTGTGCACCTTGTTTCCTGGAAATATCACTGGGATCTAGGGGGTGGCGACAGGAATGGAAGTGGTGGCAAGGTCCAGGCGGGGGCTGCAGAAAGGCCAATGGTGAGCATGCACCCCCGGCAGGTGCCCGACCATGCCTGCCCTTCCCACCAGACCTGCCTCCTCTGAAAGACAAAGACATTGGGTTGGATCCACACTTAGTTATACTTAAAATACACCTATTGAAATCAATGGAACTTGAGTGAATTGTGACCCATTTAAGTCCCATTGATTTCAGTGGGTTCTCTGTAAGTATGACTAAGTCTGGATCCAACCCACTATGTGGAGCGGTAAGACTAAGTTTGATGCACAGTCAGTAAGACATGAATGGATCAGAGAACTGGAAGATTCCATACGGAAGCACCTGCAGAAAGCTGCCATTGCTTCAGTATGTTTCATTCTGTTTCACTTGACTGAAAATTAAAATGGATACAACAGAAGCTGCTTTTCCCAATGTCCTGGACACCCATCCATCTTTGCAGAAGGAGTATGGCCGCAACTGGCAAGTGTTGGTGTTATGGAGTCAATCCAGCAACTTTAACCCATGCAATGCGAGTGTGGCCTGTAGTGGCTTCCTTCCAGCCTGAAGTCATTTTGCATATCCATGTGGTTTTGGCATTATCTTTGAAGTTCACGTCCTTCTCAATTCCATCTCAGCCTCTGGGAACGGCGAGACTTGGTATGTACGAAAGTTACTTACTTTTCGCAGGTGTGATTTGCGGGGGGGGGAGGAGGTGCTCCGTCCCTCCCCCCCGGAATCCTCCCTGGCCAGCTCCGCTCTGTGGCGGAGTATTTACGTAGCCTATTACAGCAAAGAGCAGGGGCGCAGCCGCCGTTTGCGTCCCTGCTCTTTGCTGTGATAGGCTACATAAATACTCACGTAGCCTATCACGGCAGCTTGGCAGGATGCAAATGGCGGCCGCAGCAGCCGGCCGAAAGACCAGCCACCGCCGGAGTCACCGGAGCCACCGGACCCCAGGTAAGTTTCGTTCCGGGGGGATTTCGCAGGGTGGCGGGGGGTGGGAGGCCGTTCCGCCACGGATTTTGGAGGGCCGAATGACAGTGCATTCGGCCTCACTGAAATCCGTAGCGGAATTCTCCGCCATCCCTAGGCGAGACAGACAACGAAAGTGGATCTCAGCAGCTTTTCGGGTAGCAACAAAACTTTTCTTCTGATACTGGAAGGACAAACCTCCACTGACGATCATCAAGGACCTCATGATGCTATGCACTGGGGCAGCATCAAGGCTAGGCATGGCCGGGCACCTGTTGAGGGCCCACACCCCAGCAGGGACCCACTGACAAGAGCTCCCTGGCATTGCTCCTTCTCTTCACCACTGCAACCTGCTTCTTCACCTGCCTCTCGCTCTGGCCCAGACAGTGGTGGTGGTGAGGAGGGAGAGCAGTAAATGCCACAGCCTACTTTCTCCCTGGCTCTCTGCCTCTCAAGCAAGCTAAAGGGGAGCATTGATGAGAAAGAGGTGGAGGAACAATAGCAGCTGGTGCCAATGCTGGTGAGAAGGTCAACTCACTGAGAGAGAGGCCCAGTCAGGGTATCTGTCACGTTTCCGTTGGTCCCCCTATACCCCAATACACTCACACACACAAATAAGGAGGCTTCAGTCTCAGGCCTTTAATTCATTATCAACAGGTTCGTTACAGATGCAAATCCTCGAAGACTCTGAGGCTATAAAGGAATGCCTCCAGGGGATTAGAATGGGAACACCTACGTTGCCTGCAGTTTGAAGTGAGGCTGGCTGGCTAGACTAACTTAGGGAGGGATGTCCCACCCTTCCAGTGATGCTTTCCTACGTCTCCTCTCATGCATCACTAACCGGGTCGACTGTCTGAGCTCCAACCCTGATGTTTCCCTCTTAGCACTGCACCATAGTCTAGGTCACAGCCCCCACTCTCCTCCTCCTCCTCCTCCTCCTCCTCCTCCCAGCTTCTCACAGGGGGAGGCAAGGGGGGGGCGTCAGGCCTGGCAATCTGGTAGTTAGTAACTTGAGGAGCATGCCTACCCATATCTGAACTGGCTTGGGAAAATGCATCCCCCAGTTCTGGCTGTTCCTCTTCTGAATCTGAGCTGCTAACTATCTCCCTGCACTCAGAATCAATCCTGACATCATCTTGCCTAGGGTAGGGATGTTAGAGAATTCCAGCACGGACTCCAATGAGGCTGGATTCTTTAGAATCCAGCCCCCTGGTGTCCGTGGCGGAACAGAGCAATCCCCCCCGCCACCCTGCGAAATTTTGCCTGGATGGACCCTACCTAGTGTCGGCCGGTCCAGTCCGTCCGCTGCCCCAGTCTGGGCCACGAATGGCTGCCCCGGTCTGCGGCTGCCATTTGCCTCCCTACTTTAGCTGTGATAGGCTATGTACATATTTACGTAGCCTATCACGGCAAAGAGCAGGGACACAAATAGCATCCGCTACGCCATTTGCGTCCCTGCCTTTGGCTGTGATAGGTTTCATAAATATATATGTAGCCTATCACGGCTAACGCAGGGACGAAAATGGTAGCCGCTATGCCATTTGCATCCCTGCTGTTTTCATGATAGGCTATGTATATATTTACGTAGCCTATCACGGCTAATGCAGGGATGCAAATGGCAGCCACTATGCCAGATGCCACTTGCGGCCGCAGCCCAACAGCAGACGGAAGTCCAACTGTGGCCAGGCCCGGCCAATGGCTCTGCGGACTGGCCACGGAGTGGAGCCAGCCGGGGAGGATTCCAGGGGGGAGGGGTGGATCGCCTCCCCCCGCAGCGCACAGCCTCACCTGGAATGGGGTGAGTAATCCGTATACCCCTACCCTAGGGCCCTCCAAAACCTGGAGCCGCCAGTGCCCATGCATGATTTTCTATTCAGAAGTAAGTGAAATGGGACTTGCTCAGAGCAGGGGTGGGCAACTGGCATGGGCAGGGGCCATTGTTGCCTTCCCACCCCCATGCATAGTGCCCCACTGGTGCCCCACAGAGGTGACAAAAGAAGCCAGCAGTTTGCCACCGAACCTCAGCAGCAAACTGCTATGGAGCTGCTATTTGGTCATATTTATCGTGTTCTCTGGAGATGGTGAGTGGCTGGATGGGGAGGAATAAGCTGAAGCTAGGGATGTATGAAACACCTACCTGGTTCCATGCTGGGGCATCCGCAGTGGAGGGGAGGCACTCCGTCCCTCCCCCCAGAATCCTCCCCGGCTGGCTCCACTCCATGGTATGTCCACGGAGCCACCAGCCAGGGCCAGCCACAGCCGGAGTTCCGGCCACGGCTGGGCTGCTGCAGCCACAAATGGCAGCCGTCGTAGCGGCCACCATTTGCATCCTTCCAGGCTGCCATGATAGGCTTGCTTGGTATCTTGCCAAGTACCTTGACCAAGTACCTTGGTCTTGTCAGAGTTCAGCTTCAGTTAGGGATGGCGGAGAATTCCGCCACGGATTTCAGTGAGGCCGAATGCACTGGCATTCGGCCCCCCAAAACCTGTGGCGGAATGGCCTCCCACCCCTGCCACCCTGCGGAATCCCCCCGGGATGAAGCTTACCTGAGGCGGAGGCGGTGGAGACTCCAGCGGTGGCTCTGGCTCCGGTGGCTGGTCTCTCGGCCGGCTGCTGCAGCCGCAAATGGCGACCGTCGTAGCGGCCACCATTTGCGTCCTTCCAGGCTGCCGTGATAGGCTACGTATTACGTATGATTCTCCACCATCCCTAACTGAAGCTGAACTCTGACAAGACCAAGGTACTTTTGGAGGGAGACAAGAAGAGGTTGGGGGATGTCGACCTGGTGTTGAATGGGGTACGGCTACCCTTGAAAGACCAGGACTGCAGCCTGGGGCTCATTTTAGACTCCCAGCTGTCCATGGAGGCTCACGTGTCAGCTGTGAGCCAGACAGCGCTGTACCAACTCCATCTGATAAGGCGGCTGCACCCCTACCTTCCCGCCCATCTGCTCCCATCGGTAGTACATGCCCTGGTCTCCTCTCATCTAGACTACTGTAAAGCGCTCTACATGGGGTTACCCTTGAAGACAGTTCGGAAGGTGCAGCTGATGCAGAACACAGTGGGCTGGCGGCTCGCCTGATTAAAGGCAGCCGCCAGCATGATCACATCACTCCGGTGCCGAAAGAGTTGCACTGGTTACCAGTTGTTTTCCAGGCCAAATTCAAGGTGTTGTTTTTGACCTTTAAAACCCTATATGGTTCTGATCGAGCCTATCTCACGGAGCACCTCCAGCAACACCAGACAGGCCACTCAGCAAGATCAGCCTCAGATGGCCTTCTCTCTGTTCCATCAGCAAGGACAGCTAGACTGGTGAGGATGGGGGAGAGGGCCTTCTCTGTGGTGGCCCCCACTCTATGGAATTCCTTCCCTATGTCACTCTGACATGCCCCCTTTTTAATGAGCATCTGCCACGCATTGAAAACCTGGTTGTTCAAGAAGGCATTTGGGGTGGGTTAGGGTATTTTTAAACAATGTTTTAATGTAGAATTTTACTGTTTTAAATTGTACTGTTGTACGTTGCCCAGAGTGGCCAGGTGACCAGCCAGATGGGTGATTAAGAAATTTAATAAATAAAATAAATAAATGTGACATAATTACCAACTACATATCACCCATGCCTAGTGTAGAGGACTGCAGTCTTAATGCTCTTTCCATGTTTGAGTGACCCACCCACTTATTACAGACAGCAGCTCCCAAATACATACCCAAACATCCGGGCAGCATTCAGTGATATGTATGCATAGACTGGTTTTCCTTTCTCAGATGTGGGTATATTTTAAATAATTTTTAAAACCCGCTAAGGGCGCAATCCTCTGCATGTTTAGACAGAAATAAGTCCTACAATTCTCATAATCTCCCAGCCAGCCATTTCTGCCTGAACATGCATAGGATTGTGCTCTTACTGTATTCCTAAGAGCCATTACCAATTTCTTACCTATATGTCATATTTGTCAACCTTGCTCCCCCAATCACACACATATGCACACGCACACACACACGCAGACATTTCTGTCAGTTATATAAACACTTTATACAAGTATACATCCATTAAAAATATTAAAAAGTCATCATATTGCAGTGCATTTGGACTGTTCCTCTTGGGCAATGCGCCCAGTGAATTCATGCTCACCATTTTCTTGCGCTTGGAGAAGCAAAGCCTGCAGGGGGATATTTGTAAGTAAGAAGCAAAGGGCTTAGTAAAGTGAAATTGAATGTCAGTTACAAATCTCTCCCATTTGCCTGCCTGATTGCATATGCCTTGTGCCCGGCGGGGGCAGAAGGGGGAAAGTAGCTTGTGTGTGTTCAGACAATTCCATGGAGACAGCCCTTGTATACTGGGTGCTCACTTAAACACATCAAGGTGGGTGCTGGAGCATACATGCCACTCCGATTGCAACTGTGTTTTCCTGTCTCAAATGTAACATAGGCATTTATACTAGGGGGGAGGAAGTGAATTAGTCTCCACTGGTCTCTATCCATGTTTAAGAAAAGCAAATGCTTGTGTCTGTCATTAGCAAGGTGTTCTGACTTTCAAAGGGCTGAAATAGTCATTACATGGGAGTTGTAAAACTGTCAATATCATAATGCCCCTATACAAATCGATGGTGCAGCCACACTTGGAATACTGTGTACAGTTCTGGTCACCACACCTAAAAAAAGATATTGTGGAGCTGGAAAAAGGGCAACTAAAATGATCAAGGGGCTGGAGCATCTCCCCTATGAGAGAAGGTTACAACAGCTGGGATTGTTTAGCTTGGGAAAAAAGGAGGGTAAGGGGAGACATGATAGAGGTCTACAGAATTATGCATGGTGTGGAGAATGTGGATAGGGAGACATTTTTCTCCCTCTCTCAAAATAGTAGAACCCGGGGTCATCCCATGAAGCTGATGGGTGGGAGATTCAGGACAGATCAAAGGAAGGACTTCTTCACACAGCGCATAGCTAAACTATGGAACTCGCTACCACAGGATGTAGTGATGGCCACCAATAGGGATGGGCGGATTCCCTACCATCTGGTCCATGGGGAATCCGCCCGCAGTGGGAAGGCAATCCGTTCCTCCCCCTGATTCCTCAGAGCCGCTGGCCAGCTCCGAAGCACCAGCGATACGGCCGCCACGCACTTGACTGCATGAAAAAATGGCCATTTGTGTCCCTGTTTTACATGATAGGCTATGCAAATATTTGCGTAGCCTATTGCATGAATGAAAAGCACGTCCAGGACGCCATTTGCGGCCATAAAGGTCTTAGTTTAAGCTAAATGCATTTATGTCTGCATTTACCTTAAACTAAGGCCTTTACATCCACAAATGGCAGCCTGGATGCCATTTGCGTCCGCAGTCAGTCCCTTCAGCCAGCGATACGGCATGGTGGCCGTATCACTAGAAATACAGAGCCGGAGGATCCGGCTGAAGAGGATTCCGTGGGGAGGCGGAGGTAAGTGTTCCTTTCTGACACAGACTCTGGGGGAGAATCCGGCCTCATTGGAGTCCGTGGCGGAATTCTCCGCCATCCCTAGCCACCAATTTGGATGGCTTTAAAAGGGCATTTGACAAATTCTTGGAGGCGAAGGCTATCAGTGGTTACTAATCTTGATGGCTATGTGCTACCTCCAGTATTAGAGGCAGTGAACCTATGTACACCTGTTGCTGGGGAACATGGGCAAGAGGGTGCTGTTGCACTCATGCCCTGCTTGTGGGTTCCTGGTCGACATCTGGTTGGCCACTGTGTGAACAGAATGCTGGACTAGATGGACCCTTGGTCTGATCCAGCAGGGCTCTTCTTATCTTCTTATGTCCTTACGTTAGTTTTAAACAGGGTTGCAGAGCACCTCAGGCCTGAAGGCCAAATGTGACCCTCTGGGGTTTCCTAGATGGCCACACTTGCTTCCCCTGTCTCTACCCCCTTTCCTCTGATCACGGATAGTTGGGTGGCTCCCTGTGTTTTGTGCCAGTTCCACCCCACCCCTATTCTAAAAGGATGATAGCTGCTCCTAAGGCTTGGTTGCTGGCAATAAGAGCTTGGAGCTAAAATCTACTGGTGTTTGGGGTACCTTGGCCCTGCTCCCTTTGCCTTTGGCACCACTCCAATTTGCCTTCAGCCATGCCCATGGCTGAAATGCAGCCCCTGAGGGCTTCTTCAGATGTGAATTCAGCTCTTGGATTGGTACTGATATACTGAATTCGGTTCTTGGTCTGGCATTGATCAAAGCAATAGCAGTGAGAGAAGGGGGGCTTTATTTCCCCTGCACCCAGTGCTGTTTTCTGGATCTAAATCACCCCCAAAGTTTATGTGAGCAAAGCAGCAGCACCTGTCTTGTGCCTGTGTGTGTGTGCGTGTGTGTGTGTTCACGGAGGGGGTCATGTAGCCACCTCAAGGGTGATTTAGATCTGGAAAACAATGAAGGAGGAAGGTGTAACCCTCTCTCTGCCTCTGCTCCTCCTCAAAACAGAATCAAAGCTCACCCCCTATGGCTGCTTTTAATTGCGGGGCGGGGGGGAGGTGGGAGATCCAGTAATGGATTCCTCATATCACATCTTTTTCAACCCAAAGAACCTGATCAGCTCCAAAATGGTGCTGGTCAGACACCTGATTGGAACATAGAAAGCTTATAACTTATAACAGGTCAGATTATTTATCCATTTAGCCTAGTTTTGTCTACACCAACCACCAGCAGCTCCCGAGGGTCTCAGGCAAAAGTCACTTACTAGCAGGGATGTATGGATATTGTAAAATCCATTCTGTCAGTGTTTCACAGATTGTCAGGTGCCTTTCATTCCATCCACTCATGCATGGAATAGGTTTTTTTCCAATTTCCCAAATTTGTGCAAATTTGCACTTGCAAAAATGTAAGACTAACCCTCAGATGTGCATTTTCATCAATTTTCATCCAGTGTTTTTTTTTTATTATATATTTTACTTTGACTAAATTTACGTAAAATCTGGAAAGTAAAAAAAAAAAAAAAAACGGTCCACAAATCCACAGAATTCACGTGATTCAGGAAAAGCCAGTCCATTGCAAAAGCTACGGTCTGATTCATTTGAACCCAAGTTCATTTTATTCCAGTGCAGATTTCTCCAACATCCCTACCTGCTAGGTGAACTTTTTAAATGGAGACACCAGGGATTTGAACCTGGGATGTTCTGCATGCAAGAATGCTCTCTGCCACTCAGCTCTTGGTCCAATTGGCCTCTTTGTCCTCCAGGGAGAGGTGGGAATGGACCTCCAGGATGGTGCAGGTGTGAGCACTGGATGCCATTGATCAAAGGCACCACCATCTTGTCCACTCTTCCTATGGAAGTCTTAGGTGCTCCAGTACGTATGTTCAGTTCCTGTCTGTCTTTCCTAAGACAACGTCAACCACCAGGTGACACAAAACGGTATGTGGATGTAATTCCAAGGAAAGCCAGTGAGCTGTCTTACTTTTTCTTTTCTTTTTAAGGACATCTTTCATGTTTTGGGGTCTTGTCCTGAGATCAGGGATGTCCGTCCCTGGGAATCCAGCCTGTTGGGGAATTGCCAGATTTCCACGGTGCCCTCAATCTGGCTTGCCTTTGTGAACTGGGGATGGGATCTCAAAATCTGGGAACTTTTTTCCCCCTTCCATAAATGCATTTACAGAAGGACAAAAGAAAAGAAAAAAGTTCCCTCCACCACCACTAGGCAACCAACCCTCTCTCTGTCTGCGGGGGCCAACCCTGGCAGGGAAGGTTGGTTGCCCAGCAGCAGCAGCACAGCAGTGGGGGCAATAGGATGAGAGTGGAGTGCCACTCCCCTCTCATCCTCCTGTCACCACTGCCATGTCACCACACGCAAATGGCTGCTTCTCCCTCCTGTGTCTTGGGAGGGAGAAGCAGCCATTTGTACACAGTGGGTGGCAGAGCTGGTGTCAGCAGGCCGTGGTGGCATGGGCTCCTGCCACTGCTGCCTGCCACTGCCATACACAACACCCTCATGCTCTCCTTGGTGGCATCAGCATTGCCAAGGAGAGCATGAGGGCTTTGCGCATGGCAGTGCTGTGGCCGAGGTCCACAAGTTGGCCCAACTGACCCAGGCCAAGTCGGGCCAGCTCGTGGACAAGTAAGCCAGAGTCTGGGGGGCCGAGCCACCAAAACCTTGGCAGACTTCACCCCCTGGATAGATTCCCCTACCATCCCTACCTAAGAGTGGACACCACTTGGAGGTCAATTTTGGTGGAAGATCAAGGATATTATGGGGCATGAGCTCCCTTGGGATCCATTAATAGTTTTGTTTATGGAGGTGGTGAATTCAGAGGAGACCGAGATGTTGATTCATTTATTAACTGCAGCACATCTGCTTCTAAGTAAAAAGTGGAAAAAGATCAATCCCCCATGAGTTGATGAATGGTATCTGAAAATTTGGGGAATTGTGTGCATTATTAAATTCATTTATTTAGTGAGGGTTAGATTGGTTCATTGAAGCCAATGAAAGAGACTGGTTCATTGAAAGATGGAATTTGTTTATGCTGTACTAGAACGATAAGGTTCAAGACATACTCATCCATATACATTGTTATGATGAATATGATGTTATGGAACATTGACTTATTTCATAAATTCCAGAAGTTTTCCAAATAAAATTTATTGGGGAAAAAAGGATTAGAAGTTTTGATTTTGATTATTTCCTTGGAAATCATGTAGAAAAATTTTCATTCTTCCAAGTGGTTTTGCCCTGAAATTGGAATGTGGAACTCCCATTTGTCCTACACATAAACTCATCAGTTGAAGTATGCATATGACAGAGTTGCGTTGGAATGCTAAAATCCATGTGGGCTTTGCAGGAAAAGGCCAGGAGACACAAATCCCTCCATTGGAACCTCTCCGTACAAATTGTTCCTGAGATGTCAGCAGGCCTTGGGAAAATCATGTTTCTTGGTATGCTGCACAGAGCGCACCAAATGCCAATGTGGGGAGGGGGGAACCTCCCCCCCCTTCCTCCTTCCTGACTGCTCCCACCAGAACATCAAGAGCCAGGTAGGGAGGTATGAGAACTGTTTCAGTTCATTTTTTTTATCAGCATTTATCCGGTTAGCATGTTTTGGATCAGACACAGACTCAGACACAATCTGCAGTCAAAGTCCATATATGAGCTTGCAGTATGATTCGCAGACACCCTCTCTAATGTATTCGACAGCGTGCATACATTTGAAAAAGGTGCATGAAGAGTGTACTTTTGAAAAATGTGCACAAATACAGTTTAAGCAATGGGAGAAGAATGCATACATTTCGAAGATGTGCACAATTGATACACACATTTGGGGAAAAAATATGCATGAAAATCTGAATGGCTTTTCATGCAAAAAGAAATAAACAAAGCTTGCAATCTGATACACGCTTGAGTTGGAACAAGATTCAAGATGGAATTTGGAGAACTTTGGTGAGCTTGAGTTTTTCTGATTTGCACATTCCTACAGCCAGGTAAGTTGGCTGCAAGGAAAAGGGGGAAGAGTTTTGGAAGGATGGTTGGTAGGCCAGAGAGTGGGGAGCTGGGTGCTGGGTGCTGGGTGCGGCTGGCTGGCTGGCTGGCTGGCTGGGAAGAGTATGGAGGGGAAAGCCAATCAGGAAATACCCCTGTCTGATACCCTGGAGAGCAAATGTCAGCCATTTCAGACCACCCATGGTCAGACTTCAGGACTGTGAGATCTATGTTGGTTTTAACTGGAACACTGAAATCCACCAACTGGAACCTGGCACAAAAGACTTTCACTTAGAATGAAAGGACTCTGAGCCCAGGAAATTGCCTTGAATACCAGAAGCAAAAAGAGATCATAGCCCTTGCCCACAAAACTCCACTCCTGGTTATCCTCACCCCATTTCTTTTTATATTTCAGCAATATAATTTACAGCAGGGTGGGGAGAGCCATTATATTGTTGCTGTTATTAAACTGTTGAGACTCCTTGGAATCCTTGAGACTCCTCGGAATCCAATGATCAGAATCCTTGCTGATCATCTGCAAACCACTCAGAGATGTATCAGTAGATCACAATCTATCTTCTGCCTGCCCCTGGTGTAGACCATACTGAGCTGGATGGATCAACAGTCTGGCTTCCTATGGCAGCTTTCTATATTCTAATCAAATTTGAATTGGCTTGGAAATAAGCCAAGTTATTTCCAGATTTATTTATTTTTCCTGAGCCAATTCCAAGGGAGAGCTCACCTTGAGTTCTTATGCTCCGTGTTGCAAGCCAGTCGAGGGGCAAAAGACGACAACCCAACTATAACCTTCAAGCGTGTTTGCGGCCTTGAGAGGCAACATCTGCATTCTTCAGGCAACACAGCACAAATGTAGGGATCCGGGAGAAATTCGAGACAGACTAAAATGACCTCGGATTTGTAAGAATCTGACCTACAGAATCTGCTGTGGAGCGACCCCCTCAGGCCGCACAGAATCCATGGGCTTTTGGATTTTATTTTTTTTTTACTTTCCTGAAAGTAAATTTATTTACTAGGAAAATACACACGTTTCAGCTGAGGAAAAGTGGAATGGAATGGGGGACAATATGCTAAATGTTACGTACTAAGGTAAAATATGTAAATTGTTACAAAACCTCTTACGCAATCATTTGCATAATTTTCCACATGGCGAAAAAATTTTGCATCCGCCTGTGAGTGGACAACAGAACAAAAGGCGCCTGACAATTCACAAAACACAGACAGAGTAGATTTTACACCATCCGTACATCCCTACACAAATGCTTCCATGCAGCCACTCAAGCACTTATTTTTCAGGTCAGCTCAGATTGTGGCTTTTACTTGGCCTTGACATAACAGCTGCATGAAGCTACAAGCTCCTAGGAGGCCAGGACAGATGGGAAGATTATCTCTCCATTGTTTGGAGAAAGGCTCTGACTTTACAAACATTTGCTCACCCAGATGAACAAAAGCACATTTCTTTTGCCTTCTCCTCACACAAAGTCTCTCTCTCTCTCTCTCCCTCCCTCCCTCTCCCTCTTTCCGCCATTGAGCTGATATGCAAATTCTACCAGCGCAAAGAGCTGTTTTTGCAGTCAGCAGGCCTCCTGCACCAATTTTGGTAATAGCTTTCTACGTGACTCCAACGGTGTGAGTAAGCAAAGAGGAATTAGCGGGGCCTCTTTGTTCTTTGCAGCATAGCTGAAATATGAATGCGCTGGGGCTGGCCAAAAAAAGCACAGCTTCTTTGCATAAAGGAAATAGGGAGCCAGGGGTGGCTGGTGAGTTACATCATCATCAGTTCTCTATGTGAAACAGGAAGATCGGTTAGCCAAGATGCTACTGTACGCTAACCAAGGGCAGTGCACAGGGCCGGCTCTAAGTTTTTGAGGGCCCTTGGGCAAGACACCCTTCATGGAACTACCTTTTCATCACCATTGCCACCAGCTGCAATTGCTCCTCATCCCCTTTCTCATCATCATAAATTGTTTTAGTTATGTGTTGTTGTTCTGTGTGCTATCTGTTTTATGTCCTTACGTGAATGGGTTTCATACCTTATATCATGTATTTAAATGGTTTTTAATTTTTGTGAAGCGCCCAGTGAGCTTCAGCTACGGGGCAGTATAGAAATATAATAAATGAAATGGAAGAAATGCTACTACTTGCTTGGTTGACAGGCAGAGAGCCAGGGAGCAAGTAGGCAGTGGAATCTAATGGCTCCTCCTTCTCACCACCCATGTTGTCTGGGCCTGAGTGAGAGGTAGGTGAAGAAGCAGGCTGCAGTGGTGAAGAGGAGGTGCAGGTCAAGGGGGCTCTTGTCAGTGGTCCCCTGCTGTGGTCTGGGCCCTTGGCAGGTGCCCAACCATGCCTACCTTTCACACCAGCCTTGGCACTTCACTTCACATTGAGCAGTGTTTTGAGTGAGACTGAGCACATGACATGAGGCAAAGGCCAGGCAGAATAGTCAATGGGAAATGTTGAGAGAGCCTTGACAAGGAGTTGCAGTGAGCTTTTAAGATCTGGATCGGGGACTCTTACCTACTCTAGAGTAAAAAAAAAAAAGGTTTGTGGTGGGCAGTGGAGATATAGCTGCTAGGCAAAGATTTGAAGTAATGTCCGTTTTGGCCCTAAGAGCACAGTCCCAAACAATCCCAATGGGAAAGAAAAATGGGAGGCAACTAGGGCTGCAAACAAGAGTAAATCTCATTGAACTCCATCAGACTTGCTTCTGAGTAGACATACATAGGATTGCACTATTCAAAATCCAATGTGGGTGCATGAAAAGCTTAGCAAGAAGCTGAAAGTTAAAAAAAAAAAAAAAAGAAAGAAAGAAAGAAAAAAAGAGCCATATAAGAAATGGAGGAAAAGACAGGGAATCAATGACAAGTACAGAGGAGTAGTGCAGTCTTATGGGGATGGTATCAGGAAAGCCAAGGCCAGAAGAAGCTGAAGCTCCAGAAAAGACCACCGATGGTCTGAATTATGCTATTTTAATGTTTTGTCTTTTGCATATTTTCTTCTTTTTCCCTTGTTTGTTTGTTTTACCACTCAGTGGTCCAGTTTGCATGTCACAATAACAGCTGGTGCGTGCTGTGATCACTCCTGCTTTCAGGAAGTGGAGCGGGAGGAGCTAAACAACTCAGGGACACTCCGCTGTGATGTGCAAACCAGGAACTCTGGCTTGTCTTTCTCCCATCAAGCACCCCTGCTTTGTTTAGCCTCTCCCACTTGCAGCAGGGGTGACTGGACTGTGTGCACCACCACCCTACTATGCTCAGAATAACCTTTCTTTTTTTCTTTTTCTTTTTAAGGAAAAAAAAGGGGAAGAAATCTGGGTTATTGTGAAGTGTGAATAGGGCGAATGTTTATCTATATTGTTGGAGCAATTGGTATCTCAAAAGATAGCCAATCTCTACTATGTTGAGCTGAATAATTGCTTGGCATTAGCTCTGCAAATGTACTTCTCATTAAGCAATGTATATTGTGAACTAAGTGATGTAACCTTTGCTCTTTGGGATAACTTGAACATCGACTAAGGTGTTCCTTTGGAAGGATAATACAACATTTATAAATTGTCGAAGGCCTAAACCAACAAATTGTCCAATATGCATACTACACGATCAAGTCAATGTTTTAAAGAATAAAACTGAACAATTCTAACAAAGGAGATTTTTTTTTTAAGTGTGTTTGTGTGACATTCAGCCATTCCCCCACGAATGCCCCATGGAATAGGGCATTCTAGGAAATCTAAAATGGGAGCCAATGGCCTGAAAGAACACTGAAAAGCTCTGGTATATTCTCCCCACAAAATTGTACCACCAGTCCTCAACAATACAAAAGAGGGGGTGCTGGTTTTGCTCCCTGTTTTGTTGCCTCATCAATGCTGAACTTTAGATCCTTTTTGAAGCAATTCCTACGTTTGGCTGGATATTTTATTTTTCAATTTAATGCCTACCGCCTGATCAATGGAGCTCCATGGTCATTGGCAGTTGGGTCCATTCCATGATCAGTAGCCAGCAAGGTGACATGACACACAGAACACTGCCTACCTGTTCTTACCTGATTGTACTAGGGTGGGAAGGAATGGATGGTAGGTTGATAGCAAGGAGTCAATCCCGAGAACAGCATCTGCAAGGAAGGAATTTGACCCTTCCTTTTTGCCTGTCAAGGGCATAGGAGCCTGCTGGTGAAAAGTGTGCCCACTTGGTTCCTTATTCCCATTTATTCTCTGTATCCTGGAATGTGCTCACACCTTGTTCTTCCTGAAAGCTTCTTTTGTGTAGATACCAATCAGTACGCGGTGCATCATTCTTTGGCTAGTTGGGTGCAGAAATGCAGGTGGCTGAGAAGATCTGAAATGGGCAACCTGCACAAGAGGACCAAAATATTTGGCTAGAATTCATCATGGGGAATTGCTGACAAGGTGCCAAGCTTGATCAGAGAACCACCTCTTCGAACTCTTCTTGCATTAGAGTTACTAGAGAGGAGCCTTCCCCAACTTGGGATCTTCTAGGTGTGTTAAACTACAACCCCCATAAGTGACCACACTAGCCAGGGATGATAGGAGTTGTAGTCCAGCACATCTGGTTGGTGCCAAATTGGGGGTGGCTGCTATGGAATTGAGAAACCCTGTGCATCACAACATTGTGCAACATCTGCAACATTGGAGCAATACGACAACGGAACCAATGACTTAGGGAGGTGGTGGGCTCTCCCATAGTGGAGGCATTCAAGATGAAGCTGGACAGCCACTTGTCAGGGATGCTTTGACTTGGATTCCTGCATTGAGCAGGGGGTTGGACTCGATGGTCTTATAGGCCCCTTCCAACCCTACTATTCTATGATTCTATGCTCAGAAGCACACCGTCCCTCATGGATTTCCTTGTGGCAGGTTCCTTTGTGGAATTTCTACAAAATAAATGGGCTGAGCCACAGGATGGGTGGATAGAGAAGGCCTACCATGTAGTGCATGCATTTGGAATACTATGTACACTTCTGAGTAGGGATGTCCGGATTTTGCGAAATCTGTCCCACATGTGTTTCGTGGATTGTGCAGTATTGTTTGTTCCAGCATCCATTCACAGAAGGATTCAAATTTTGTGTTGTTGTTATGCAGAAAAATATGCAAATAATTCCATAAGAAGGTTTGCCACAATTTACATGATTCACGTGAGTACCTAACATTTAGCATATTGTCCCCCATTGGTGGCGGACATCTATGCGGTTGGTAAAAACAAGACCTGGAACTGATTGTAGTTCAGATCACAAACTTCTTATTGCACAATTTAGAATCAGACTGAAGAGAATAGGGAAGACCCACAGATCAGTTAGATATGAGCTCACTAATATTCCTCATGACTATGCAGTGGAGGTGAAGAATAGATTTAAGGGACTAGATTTAGTAGATAGGGTCCCAGAAGAACTATGGACAGAAGTTTGCAACATTGTTCAGGAGGCGGCAACAAAAAATGTCCTGAAGAAAAAGAAAACCAAGAAGGCAAGATGGCTGTCTGCTGAGACACTGGAAGCAGCCCAAGAAAGAAGGAAAGCCAAAGGCAACAGTGATCGGGGGAGATATGCCCAATTAAATGCAAAATTCCAGAGGTTAGCCAGAAGAGATCAGGAATTATTTTTAAACAAGCAATGCGCGGAAGCGGAAGAAGATAATAGAAGAGGAAGGACAAGAGACCTCTTCCAGAAAATTAGAAACATCGGAGGTAAATTCCAGGCAAAAATGGGTATGATCAAAAACAAAGATGGCAAGGACCTTACAGAAGCAGAAGAGATCAAGAAAAGGTGGCAAGAATATATGGAAGATCTGTATAGGAAGCATAATAATATCGGGGATAGATTTGACGGTGTGGTCAGTGAGCTAGAGCCAGACATCCTGAAGGGTGGGGCTGAATGGGCCTTAAGAAGCATTGCTAATAACAAGGCAGCAGGAGATGACAGTATCTCAGCTGAACTGTTTAAAATCTTGCAAGATGATGCTGTCAAGGTGATGCATGCCATATGCCAGCAAATTTGGAAAACACAAGAATGCCCAACAGATTGGAAAAAATCAACTTCTATCCCCATACCAAAAAAGGGAAGCACCAAAGAATGTTCAAACTATCAAACAGTGGCACTTATTTCACATGCCAGTAAGGTAATGCTCAAGATCTTGCAAGGTAGACTCCAGCAATTCATGGAACGAGAATTGCCAGATGTACAAGCTGGGTTTAGAAAAAGCAGAGGAACTAGAGACCAAATTGCCAATATCTGCTGGATAATGGAGAAAGCCAGGGAGTTTCAGAAAAACATCTATTTCTGTTTTATTGACTATTCTAAAGCCTTTGACTGTGTGGATCATAACAAATGGTGGCAAGTTCTTGGTGGTATGGGGATACCAAGTCATCTTGTCTGCCTCCTGAGGAATCTGTATAATGACCAAGTAGCAACAGTAAGAACAGACCACGGATCAACAGACTGGTTTAAGATTGGGAAAGGAGTACGGCAGGGTTGTATATTCTCACCCTACCTATTCAACCGGTATGCAGAACACATCATGCGACGTGCTGGGCTTGATGAAGCCAAGACTGGAGTTAAAATCGCTGGAAGAAACATTAACAATCTCCGATATGCAGATGATACCACTTTGATGGCTGAAAGAGAGGAGGAGCTGAGGAATCTTATGACGAAGGTGAAAGAAGAAAGTGCAAAAGCTGGCTTGCAGTTAAACCGCAAAAAAACCAAGATTATGGCAACCAGCTTGATTGATAACTGGCAAATAGAGGGAGAAAATGTGGAGGCAGTGACAGACTTTGTCTTTCTAGGCACAAAGATTACTGCAGACGCTGACTGCAGCCAGGAAATCAGAAGACGTTTACTTCTTGGGAGGACAGCAATGACAGATCTGGATAAAATAGTGAAGAGCAGAGACATCACACTGACAACAAAGGTCCGCATAGTTAAAGCAATGGTATTCCCCATAGTAACCTATGGCTGCGAGAGCTGGAGCATAAGGAAGGCTGAGCGAAGGAAGATAGATGCTTTTGAACTGTGGTGCTGGAGGAAAATTCTGAGAGTGCCTTGGACTGCAAGAAGATCAAACCAGTCCATACTCCAGGACATAAAGCCAGACTGCTCACTTGAGGGAATGATATTAAAGGCAAAACTGAATTACTTTGGCCACATCATGAGAAGACAGGATACCCTGGAGAAGATGCTGATGCTAGGGAAAGTGGAAGGCAAAAGGAAGAGGGGCCGATCAAGGGCAAGGTGGATGGATGATATTCTGGAAGTGATGGACTCGACCTTGGGGGAGCTGGGGATGGTGGCGGCCCCTACAGGAAGCTCTGGCGTGGGCTGGTCCATGAAGTCACGAAGAGTCGGAGGTGACTGACCGAATAAGCAACAACAACACCCCCGTTCCATTCATCTTTTCCCCACTTATATTTACCAGTCTTAGCAGAGACATGCATATTTTCCCATGAATACATTTGCGTAAATTTCAGGAAATTAAAAAAAAAAGAAGATGCAAAAGTCCATGAGCTCCGTGCGGCCTGAGGGAGCTGGTCCCCAGAGGATTCCGCAGGTCGAATTCTTAGAAACCTGACCTCGTTTTAGTCTATCTCAAATTTCTCCAGAATCCCTAGTTCTGACTGCCTCATCCAGTGCCAGTTCCAGGTTTTTGAGGGCTTTGGGGCAAGACATCCTCAGTGGGCCACTTCCTTAGTGAGTCTACCCTCTCACTGGCATTTTCACCAGCTGCTATTGTTCCTCGTCCTCTTTCTCATCATTGCTACCACTCACTTGCTTGACAGGCAAGAGCCAGGGAGCAAGTAGGCAATGCCATGTACTGCTCCTCCTTCATACCGCTACCACAGCCTAGGCCAGAACAAGAAGCAGGTGAACAAGAGGTTGCAAAATAGGGAGCCAGCGGAAGCCAATGAGAGATACCATCATCAGTTCTCTATGTGAAACGGGAAGATCAGTTAGCTGAGGTGCTACTGTAGCCTCACTAAGGGCAATGCACAGTGCCAGCTCTACATTTTTGAGGGCCTTTGAGTGAGATTCCCTCCATGGGCCCCCCAATAGGGATGCATGAATATTTCAGTTTTGTCACCGAACATGTAAACATGCCCCATTCACAGTTCCAAATACGAACACAAGCATAAGCACGTGTCTGCTGAAAAAATCTGCAAGTTGTCGAACATGTGTTCATGTTCATCTCATTCCCGATTCCCAGTTCAATTTGCACCCATTTCTCAATTTGTGCAAACTTCCTTAGTAGACTGAATCAGCCCCACTGTAGTCTAGGAAGAAAATTTGTGCAAATTAGGAAATACGTGCCAATTTTGGGTGATTTGCACAGATTTGGGGAGATTGGCCCAAATGTCCTGTTGAATTGCTGCTCATTTTGTGCAAGTTTCCTGTTCCCGCAGAGCGAGCAGTGATTGCAAAGGTGAAGAAGAACAGGAATTGGGCACAAGTGGCAAAGCAATGCTTGGAGAATCCTAGCAATCCTGAACATCACTCATTTGCCCAACCCTAGGCCCCTCTCTCAGTGAGTTTACCTTCTCACCACCACCATTGCCACCAGCTATTGCTATTGCTAATGCTCATAAAAACTGGGGAGGGTACTCACAAAGCATTCTCCATGGATGCCTCCCCCTTTCCTTGCCTCAAGACCAAGTAACTTCATTTGGGGCAGGGCAGGGGAATGCGGTGGAGGCACCAGGAAGTCTCTAGGTATCTATTTCCTGTCAGGAATGGGGATGGGATTACCTGTCCCTGAATCCCCAGTGGGAAACTGTTGCTATGCAAGTCATTTCAGTCAAGGAGTAGGCCCTCCCAGGAACCACAAAGTCCCATGGGCTGAGCCACCCATTGGAGAGGATGCTCTGATCTTGGCACTGCCAATGGAGGATGTGGTTGTCAAGGGGGACACAGTTGATGTTGGGAACCACTGCTTAGTACAGAGTGTTCTCAAACCATTTGGAAAGTATTCAAGGCATGGTGACTTAAAAAAAATGATGTAGTTGTTCTTGTTGGAAAGTCTGGTGTAACTTACAGCAGAGTAGCCTCATATAGAGAAAGCATGGCAACACAGCATTAGAGGCAATAAACGGAGGCTAGAGTCGGTTTAGAAGAAGTTAAAATCAATTCACTTTATTAGTGCTTTTATTTATACACATCATCAGAGAAGGCTAATACCTAACCTGGGTGCATGAGTGTGAGTGAAGGCATAACATTTGGTTACTTGCTTCCTCTCTGGCGAAAGCAGGAAAAAGGAACTGATCAAGTTACAGGACTACAAAGGAGGATGAACAAGACAAGCAGCTGTTGATGCAACACGTTCTCTATTGCCCCCTAGTGTCTGGAAGAATGTGGAGTTGTTCCTCATATCCAACAGTTCTGTGGTCAAAAGTACTGTGAGTGGTTTTCTAGTGCTCTGGCCATTAAGAGATCAGATCAAAACACAACAACTTTTTCGTATTGACTTCTTGCAAGAGGAGTGTTGTTTTTTGAGATCCTCCTGGAAGTTGGAATGTCAAAGATTTTGAAAGGAAACAGATGTTTCCATGTGACTACTGGTGAGCTTAGAGGTAATGTTAGACTCTGGACTTGATGGTCTTGCCAGGGCAGGCAGTGGTGAAGGAGGCATCTTTCAGGGGTAATGTCTCTTATTTTATTTACTTCCAAGTGTGATAAGCCAGCCCAGTATTTGAGGGCCTTCTTCTCATTCTGTTATTATTTTATTTTCAATATTTATATACCACCTTTAATAACGTAAGAGGAGCAATGCTGGATCACACAAATCCAGCATTCTAAGTAGGGGTGTACAAAACCCCCTTACCTGGAGTCCGCTGGGGGTTCTGTGGGGTGGGAGGTGATCCGGTCCTCCCCCACAGAATCCTCCCTGGCTGACTCCTCTCCACGGCAACTCTGCGGAGCCGCCAGCCGGGGCAGACCACAGCTGGACTTCTGGCCGTGGCCGGTCTTTGGACACAAATGGTGTCCAGCCTAGCAGATGCCATTTACGTCCCTTCCCCTTCCCGTGACAGCCTATGTAAATCTTTGCGTAGCCTCTCACGGGAAGGGGAAGGGATGCAAATGGCATAGCGCATGCCATTTGTGCCCCTTCCTCTTACCGTGATAGGCTACATAAATCTTATGTAGCCTATCACGGGAAGGGGAAGGGACACAAATGGCGTCTGCTAGGCAGGACGCCATTCGCATCCGAAGACCAGCCGCGGATGGACCCGGCCAGACCCAGCAGTGCCAGGTAGGATCCGGCTGGGTCGGACTTCACGGTGTGGCAGGGTGGGGTGTTCTGTTCTGCCACGGACTCCGGGGGGGGGGCGGAATCCAAGAATCCAGCCCCCCGGAGTCCGTGGCAGAATTCTCCGCCATCCCTAATTCTAAGCCAATATGCTATTCCCAGTGACCAACCTGATGTCCAAAAAGGATACCGACAAGTAGGACATGAGTGCAACAGCACCCTCCCGCTCTTGTCCCCTATGACATTGCCTCCAAACCTGGAGGTAATATATAGCCATCATGACCAATAGGTACCTTACGATAACAAGCAGTATATAAGTAGTTTAAATAAAAGAAATAGTAGCCATTTATACTCTTATCCAACTAAAATGGACAGGCATGGGCGAATTTAATTCAGGTGACCATCATATCTACTACTGTGGGCAAGAATCCCTTAGAAGAAATGGAGTAGCACTCATAGTCAACAAAAGGGTGGGAAAAGCAGTCCTGGGGTACAATCTTAAAAACGATAGAATGATCTCAGTACGAATCCAAGGCAAACCATTCAACATCACAGTAATTCACGTCTATGCCCCAACCACTGATGCCGAAGAAGCTGAGGCTGATCGGTTCTATGAAGACCTACAACACCTTCTAGAACTAACACCAAAAAAAAGATGTCCTCTTCATCATAGGGGATTGGAATGCTAAAGTAGGAAGTCAAGAAATCACCGGGATAACAGGCAGGCATGGCCTTGGTGTACAAAATGAAGCAGGACAAAAGCTAATAGAGTTTTGCCAAGAGAACACGCTGATCATAGCAAACACTCTTCCAACAGCACAAGAGACGACTCTACACATGGACATCACCAGATGGTCAATATCGAAATCAGATTGATTATGTCCTTTGCAGCCAAAGATGGAGAAGCTCTATACAGTCAGTAAAAACAAGACCTGGAGCTGACTGTGGCTCAGATCATGAGCTTCTTGTTGCAAAATTTCGGCTTAAATTGAAGAATGTAGGGAAAACCACTAAACCATTCAGGTATGACCTAAATCATATTCCTTATGAATAGACAGTGGAGGTGAGGAATAGATTTCAGGGTGCCTGAGGAACTATGGATGGAGGTCCGTAACATTGTTCAGGAGGCAGCAACTCAATCCATCCCAAACAAAAAGAAATGCAAGAAAGCAAAGTGGCCGATGAGGCTTTACAAGTAGCTGAGGAAAGAAGGGAAGGAAAAAGGAGATATCAAGAGAACGTTTTGTGCAAAGACGGGCATGATAAAGGACAAAGAAGGCAGGAATTTCAGGGATTAGACCTGATAGACAGAGTGCCTGAGGAACTATGGACGGAGGTCCGTAACATTGTTCAGGAGGCAGCAACGAAATCCATCCCAAAGAAAAAGAAATGCAAGAAAGCCAAGTGGCTGTCTGAGGAGGCTTTACAAGTAGCTGAGGAAAGAAGGGAAGCGAAAAGCAAGGGAGAAAGGGGAAGATATATCCAACTGAATGCAGAGTTCCAGAGAATAGCAAGTAGAGACAAGAAGGCCTTCTTAAATGAACAATGCAAAGAAATCGAGGAAAACAACAGAATGGGAAAGGCTAGAGATCTCTTCAAGAAAATCGGAGAACTCAAGGGAACGTTTTGTGCAAAGACGGGCATGATAAAGGACAAAGAAGGCAGGGGCCTCACAGAAGCAGATGAGATTAAGCAGAGGTGGCAAGAATACACAGAAGAACTATACAGGAAAGATCTGAATGTCCCTGATAGCCATGACAGTGCAGTCACTGAACTTGAGCCGGAAATCCTAGAGAGTGAAGTCAAGTGGGCCTGAGGAAGCATTAGTAACAACAAAGCTAGCAGAGATGACAGTATTCCAGCTGAGCTATTTAAAATCCTAAAAGATTATGCTATTAAAGTGCTGCATTCAATATGCCAGCAAATTTGGAACACTCAACAATGGCCTCAAGACTGGAAAAGGTCAGTTTACAGTCCAATTCCAAAGAAGGGCAACGCCAAAGAGTGTTCAAACTACCGCACAATTGCGCTCATTTCACATGCCAGCAAGGTGATGCTCAAAATCCAAAAGCTAGGCTTCAGCAGTATGCAAACCGAGAACTACTGGAAGTACAAGCTGGGTTTCGAAGAGGCAGAGGAACTAGAGATCAAATCGCCAACATTCGCTGCATCATGGAGAAAGCAAGAGAATTCCAGAAAAACGTCTATTTCTGCTTCATTGACTACGCTAAAGCCTTTGATTGTGTGGATCACAACAAACTGTGGCAAATTCTTAAAGTGATGGGAGTACCAGACCACCTTACCTGTTTCCTGAGAAACCTGTATGAGGGTCAAGAAGCAACAGTAAGAACCAGACATGGAACAACTGAGTGGTTCAAAATTGGGAAAGGAGTACAACAAGGCTGCATATTGTCACCCTGCTTATTTAACTTATATGCAGAGTACATCATGAGAAACGCCCGGTTGGATGAATCACAGGTCGGAATTAAGATTGCTGGGAGAATTATCAACAACCTCCGATATGCAGACAATACCACCCTAATGGCAGAAAGCGAAGAGGATCTCAAGAGCCTCTTGTTGAGGGTGAAAGAGGAGAGAGCAAAAGCTGGTTTGAAACTCAATATTAAAAAAACAAAGATCATGGCATCTGGCCCCATCACTTCCTTTCATATAGAAGGGGAAGAAATGGAAGCAGTGACAGATTTTACTTTCTTGGGCTCCAAGATCACCGCAGACGGTGACTGTAGCCATGAAATTAAAAGACGCTTGCTCCTGGGGAGGAAAGCTATGGCAAACCTAGACAGCATAGTAAGAAGCAGAGACATCACCTTTCTGACAAAGGTCCGTCTAATCAAAGCTATGGTTTTCCCAGTAGTAATGTATGGCTGTGAGAGCTGGACTATAAGGAAGGCTGAGCACCAAAGAATTGATGTTTTCGAACTGTGGTGCTGGAGAAGACTCTTATGAGTCCCCTGGACTGCAAGGAGGTCAAATCAGTCCATCCTAAAGGAAATCAACCCTGAGTGCTCACTGGAAGGACAGATACTGAAGTTGAAGCTCAAATATTTTGGCCACCTAATGCGAAGAGAAAACTCTCTGGAAAAGACCCTGATGCTGGGAAAGACTGAAGGCAAAAGGAGAAGGGGATGGCAGAGGATGAGATGGCTAGATAGCATCACCGATGCCATGAATATGGACTTGAGCACACTCCGGGAGAGAGCGTAGGACAGGAAGGCCTGGCGTGCTATGGTCCATGGGGTCACAAAGAGTCGGACACAACTGAACAACAACAATTCTCTTATCCTCCATTTAAGGGTCATAAAGCCCTCTCAAGACAGTTCATACTATGTATTTATAAAATACAAAATCAGTATAAAGTAGGGATATATGGAGTGGGTAAAATCCATTCCGTCTGTGTTTTGTGGGTTGGAAGGAGGCTTTCGTTCCATTGTCCACCCATTAATGGAATTAGATTTTTTCATTTCCAAATTTGCAAGTGCAAAAATGGGCAAATTCCCACAAAATGTGTAAATCCCCCCAAAATGTTCGTTTTCACACTTTATCCTATGGGGGAAATACACATTTTCGGCCTTTAAAAAAAAAATGCATATTTTTTCTACAACAATTTTTTTCTATTTTTTCTTTGTGCAAAATTCCTGAAGGTTAGAAAAATGGTCCACAAGTCTGCAGAATCTGCCCAACAGGAGGAAAACCATTCCGCTGAGGAATCCATGAGTTAGATTCATAAAAATCCAAGCATTTGGTTCTGTTGTTGGTTTTTCCAACATCCCTAGTATAAAGAAAGAGAGAAGAAAAATCCATCTAAAACAGGGGCCAGCAACCTTTGGCTTGCAGGCTGAATGCAGGCCGTGCTTACTCTTCATGTGGTCCATGAGCCTTAGGGAGCCACACCCACTTTCCTAAATAGCCCAGTTGATCATGGTCACTGGGAAGGAGTGGAGGCCTTAACCTCCCCATCCACAACCCCAGAGTAGCCAAGATCACAGGATCCCTGCTGCTAATGGTGGCAGGGAATTATTACTAGTACTACTATTATTATTATTATTATTATTATTATTATTATTATTATATTTATTTATACCTCACCTTTTCCCCAGTACTGGCACACAAGGCAGCTTACAAAAATTAAAACATATACAATTAAAACATATAAAAATATACAAAAGTTAAAATATAAATTAAACAACAATACAATTCAAATTATATTAAAACATTAAAACAGCACTTTAAAATTGCATTTTAGCAGCTTGCTCCCAGATTCCAACTAAGTTCGAAAGGCCTGCTGGAACAAGAATGGTTTAGTCTGCTTCTGGAAATACATCAAGGAGGGGGCCATCCTAGCCTCCCTGGGAAGGGTGTTCCACTAGGGATGGGGGAAAGATCTGCCACATACCCCAATGAGGCCAGATTCCCAGAATCTGGCCCCATTGGGGTCCATTGCGGGACGGAGCACTCACCTCCACCTCCATGCGGAATCCTTCCGGGTTGGATCCGTTGCTGCCTTGATCCTGCGGAGCCGGCCGCTAGCTCCGCTTCGCTGGCGAATGTGCGAATGTAGTGGCGAATGGCCCACTATGCCATTTGCATCTGGAGCTGTCAGGAGCGCCCTAGCTGCCTCTTGCAGTCCCCTCCAGTAGCCAACTCAGGACACTGTCGACAAGGATTCTTTCTAAGGCTTTATTCCTTTATTACTTTATGACTCTTTCAGATACTAATCTCTAGCGACTAAGCAAGGAACTGCACTGGGGAAAGATAGCAGAGTAGCCTAAGCTCCAGGTAAGGCAGTTGGTCCCCATTTGAAGGAGAACCACGAGAAGACTCTGAACTTATGGGCTAAGGAGAGATCCTCCCTCTTTCCCTTGGGTCCTCGGGACGCGACTGTTGTTTGAGCACCAAATGAGCAGAGCGCCTCCTTTCGGCACCCTCCATCTGTTGTCGCTCCCTGTGTCTGTGCCAAGCATCCAGCTTCCTTGGAATCTGGTGGAAAGGAGTAGTAGAGCTGGGCATCATCAGCATATTTATGGCATCGAACTCTAAAACTCTGGACAACCTCTCCCAGCGGTTTCATGTAGATATTAAATAGCATGGGGGACAGAACAGAACCCTGAGGGACCCTGCAAGCTAACAGCCACAGAGTCGAATAGGCATCCCCCAACACCACCTTCTGAGTTCGCCCCACTAGGAAGGAATGGAGCCACTGTAAAACAGTGCCCCCAAGTGCCATCTCAACGAGGTGTCCCAGACAAATACTATGGTTGATGGTATCGAATGCCCCTGAGAGGTCCAGCAGAACTAACAGGGACACACTCTCCCTCTCCAGTTCCTGGCGTAGGTCATCCACCAAGGTGACCAAAGCTGTCTCCATCCCATACCCAGGCCTGAAACCAAGCAGAGATCCCAATCAGGGATGGGCAAACAAGCAATTTTCACGACTGCCAGGATTCTCCAAACACCACCTTGAGGCCTCACCTTGCCTCATTTCCCGTACTCAGTGGCACTCTGTTTTATTTCTTTTGAACGTGAAAAGTGCACATTTGAAATGAAGAAAATGTGCTCCATTTTAAAGAGCATACTCAAATGCACACTCACCCCCCACCCCCAAAGAGCAAAGTCTGAAAATGTGCACTGGTAGGGAAAGTGCACATTATTTGAATGCAAAGGGACACGTTCGTATGATTTGAGACACAAACTATATTTTTTCATACATCTCTAAATCAGGGTCATGGGTGATGTGCTGGTGGCATCAGGGGAGGGGTTTAGAGCTTGCTTTAGATCAGGGATGGGCAACCTTTTCAGCCCTGAAAGCCACATGTGCTTTGGGGAAGGCTAAAGCCTGAGGGGAAAACAGGCTTTAGCCTCCCCCAAAGCACATGGGGCTTTCTGGGCTGAAAAGGTTGCCCATCCCTGATCTAAAGTGAGCTCTAAACTCCTCCTCTGATGCCACCAGTGCATGAGGTCAGTGGCAGTGGTGAAGAGCCATATGAACCCATGCTGCTTGGAAATCAATAGACCTTTTGCTTTGAGAGGACATAAGAAGAGCTCTGCTGGATCAGACCAAGGATCCACAGTGGCCAACCTGATGCTTCTGAAAAGCCCACAAGGAGAACATGAAGAGACCTCTCTTGCTGTTGATATCCCCCCCACACACACATCCAGGCAAGTGATCTTCAAAGACATACTGCTTGGAGGTTCTATTTCACCACCAGTGCTAAGAACAGTTGATAGACCTCTCCTCCTCCTCCTCCATGAATTTGTCCAATCCCCAATTAAAGACATCTAAGCTGGTGGTCCTCACCACATTGTGTGGAAGCAAAATCCATAAGTGAATCATGTGTGGTGCTATGCAGTATTTGTCCCCAAATCAAGTGGCAATCAGTTTCACTGGGTGCAATTAATACTACAGGTGTTTAATTAGCTTACTAATGGCAGGACATTCGCACTTTCATTAGTGCTTCTTTGTAAACAGTCACAAAGATTGCTAATTACTTTGACATTTCAGCAATTATCACAGTCTGTATTTCTTGCATTTCTTTTCCCTCTGATCTCCTGCTTCTTGCTCTTTCCCCCTGACACACACACACCTTCCCCAACCTGTGTTGTACCAGAACTCAGATGTGTTGTACTACAACTCCGATCATCCCCATTCACAAAACTGGAGGGCACCAGGTTGGGGAAGGCTCTTTTACAGGCATGTATGTATATACCGACCGACCTAGGATAACATTTCAACTGATGAAATGGACTCTGGTTCATGGAAGCTCATGCTGTGATACATTTCTTGCTCTATAAGGCAAAGCTGCATAACCTTTCAGCTCCAAGGGCTGTGCCCAGTGTCAGATTTGGGGGGCGGGGTGGTTCAGGGGCTGCACATATGAGTGCATATGTGTTTGCACATTCTCTCTGTGTGTGTCTTCACCCCTCTTTGCCTCTCCCAAACCCCAGCCAGGTCACTGTTTCTTCATTGCTAGTAGCAATGGGAAAACAACAACTTTGCAGGTGGTTTCACCAGGGGTCAGGAGATGCGAGCAGGCTTTCCTTTGTCTATGCTAGTTCTAGCGATAGCTAGGGAAAGCCTGCTCTTGTCTCCAATCAATGTTTCTCCTACCTCCACCATCCAGTAGGGGTGTATGGATTACTCACCCCATTCCGGTCCAGGGCTTTCACGGTGGGGGGGAGGCAATCCATCCCTCCCCCCGGAATCCTCCCCGACCGGCTCTGCTCCACAGCAAGTCCGCAGAGCCACTGGCCAGGGCCACCCGCAGCCCTGGCTGCCATTTGCATCCCTGCGTTAGCCGTGATAGGCTACATATATATTTACATAGCCTAACACGGCAAAGTGCAGGGACTCAAATGGCGGCCGCTATGCCATTTGCGTCCCTGCCTTTTGCCATGATAGACTACGTAAATATATACATAGCCTATCACAGCTAATGCAGGGACGCAAATGGCAGCTGCTACGCCATTTGGGTCCCTGCATTAGGCATGATAGGCTACATATATATTTACATAGCCTATCATGGCAAAAGGCAGGGATGCAAATGGCGGTTGCCATTTGCATCCATGCATTAGCGGTGATAGGCTATGTATATATTTACGTAGCCTATCACGGCTAAAGTAGGGAGGGAAATGGTGGCCGCAGACTGGGGCAATGGACGGACGACAAAAGGTAGGCTCCGTCCCGGAGAAATTTCAGGGAAATTTTGCCTCACTGGAGTCCGTGGTGGAATTCTCTAACATCCCTACCATCCAGCTGATGAGCTGGACAGCAAGGAAAAGTGTCTGGAGTCCCCATGTCCCAGTGGGCCACACCGAGAACAGCTGAGGACTGCAGGAGGCCCACAACCCATGGGTTGTGCATCCCTCCTTTAAGATGCCACAATACTCCCCCCCCCCCGGACTTGTAGTGCTGAGGGAGAAGTCTCTGTATAATGTTATACATGCACACACACACATCGCCCATCTGGACACTCAATAGGGAATATCCACATATGGAAACCTGTTGGCATGCACTTATTTTCCCTCCACTGCCTATGATCAGAGTGAGTGTACTCACTGAAGAGTTTGAATGGGGAACATTTGCAATCTTGCTTTGTGTGCAGGCTAACTCAATTGCGTCATGCTTTGGGGAACTTTCCCTGCCAAGTAAGCACTGAAAAAGATGGTTACTAATAAAGGAATGCACAATATTTACATGTCATTGCAATAAGCCTGTATCCCGCACATGAGGAGCTGTAACACTTTGGTTCCCTCTTCAGCATTGCTCATTGCTGTTGTCATTTAATTATTTGCTTAGTGGGCTTGGTGGAGTGACTTCCTCTTTCAGCAGGTGCATGGGGGGGGGGCATTTTCCTAGTGCCTTAGCAGCTAGCCACAGCTGATGGCATGGTATCGCTGGGATAGTACATTCACTCCAATGGAATTCTACTGCTCATGTTAGTTTCAAAATTGTCCCTCGTTATCTATTACGTTTTCAGACATAATCTTTGAGTTAAGACAATGACTCAGAGGGCAAAGTGGGGTTTCTGCTAATGCCTTTTTGGAAAATGAAAGCAAGTAGAAAGAAGAAGGTTGCCAACTGTTCAACTAGCCCCTGTTCCTCTACCTTTAACAGTAACTTGGGGCAGAAACATTATTGGGGGGATAATGATTAATGAGGCAGTCAGTGATGTAGTGGTTAGAGCAAGGATAGGCAAACTTTTGGGCCATGGGCCCATTTTTGCAATTTGAGAAACTGTCCTGGGCACCACCATAAAATGGTTGCCATGAGAAGTGGGGCAAAGGACAAGTAGCCTCCTAAAAGATTGAGTACAAGGTAAAAGTGAGGTATGAGCCCCAAAGAAACTCCTTTGAACTCACAATTTTCAGCACCAATAGGAACCTGTTGCATATCTTGGCACACCTACCCCAGATGCCTGTAAGAAAATGTGTTAATTAAAAAAAAATGGAGAGATAGTACACCTCGGCAGACACCAATAAATATGTCCTCGGGCACATTGGTGACTATGGGCACCATGTTGCCTACCACTGGGTGGAACAGGACTTGGGAGAGACAGGCTCAATTCATGGCCACATGAGACACATGGCCCTGATTTCAGTGGGGCTGTGATTCCATTCTTGGTTTCCATTAGAACCAGCCAGAACTCTAAGAGAGCTATCCAAGGTGCTGAAACCATTTTGGGGATATGGTTCAGCACCTTGGACAGCTCCTTTAGAGTTCTGGCTGGTTCTGACTAAAACCCCAAAAAGAATCATAGCCCCACAGAAATTGGAACCAGTAGCCCCCAGTGGTTTAAATTCCTAATTTGATGGTGCTCACTGGTTGGCCTTGGGTCATTCAGAATCCCTCAGCCTAACCTACCTCACAGGGTGATAATGAACATGAGATTTGGAGTGGTGAGTCCTTGAAGAAAGGTGGTGCTGAAATGCTGAGATGGTAGAATGGACTGTACCGCTCCAGACAGTAGGGAGGGTGAGTTGACACACACACATTTTTTAAATGTTCCCCTATGTTTAAAACAAAACCAATGCACAAATGGAATTGCGGGGGGGGGGGACCTGGCCAAACAGACAAAGGGTTGAGTTTATTTAGTTATGACATTTGTAGACCACCCAATAGCGAAATCTCGCCAAAGCTCTCTGGGTGGTTCACAACAATTAAAACCATAAAGTACAATACAATATAATATAAAAGTTTAAAACTGCAGTATAAAATAGAAATAAAACCAAAATAAATCCTAGCAGCAGTGCAAGGATTTAAAATACAGTAACAGATTTAAAACAACAGAAATTGAAAGACTAAAATGCCTGGGAAAATATGGTCTTCACCTGGTGCCGAAAAGTGCACAATGTAGGGGGCAGGTGAACCTCTCTGGGGAGCAAATTCCACAACCAGGGTGCCACAACAGAAAAGGCCCTCTTCTTAGTAGCCACCCATCTCAGTTCATTTGGCAGGGGCTCCTGGAGAAGGGCCACTGAAGCTGATCTTAACAACTACCTCCGTCTTGTCTGGATTGAGCCTCAGTTACAATCTTTCTCCCTGGGGTTTTAGCTTTCGGTTTGCAGGGGGGTTATCAGACAGGAGGGGGGAGCATTAAAAAAAATATGTGATATCCCTCACTTATGGAATGAAGTAGTACATCTCACTGTATTACCTCCTGTTTCTCTCTGTGCTATGAAAAGTATCAGTTCCTGATGGTTACCCTTCAAGATGCTGTTAAAAAGGATATATATATATATATATATATATATATATATATATATATATATAATCTCCTGATCAGTTGGGAACTCTGCAAACAAACTGATACGAATTAGTTCATATATAGCATCTACTTAATTGACCTTGATTGAGCAAATTGAATGGAATCTGAGCTATTTTCCTTGTCCTTCCTTTCAATTAGACATGATGGAAAGTATTTTATTTGCTTGTTGGATCACAGGGAAGTACCTTCGGCTGGCATGTAAAAGGTGGTGTGAAACTTGACATAATGAAACTTGACATAGCTGCAGCTCAGAAAGCGGGGGGGGGGGTGTCTGTGTGTGTGTGTGTTTAAGGGCTAAACCAAAATGCTTCTTCCCCAACTCTGTCATCCCATTTGAAGGATATGAACTATGGGAATAGATTACAGCACTTTTGAGAGCAGGGGTGTGAACCATGGCAAAATAGGGGCAGGGGGCTTAAAATGGTACTCCTGGTTTTAGATGTTTGAGAATTTAGTTTCTTTTTGCAAATCATCAGGGCTTGCCTCATTCACATAGGGATGTACAGATGGTGTAAAATCTGTTCCATCTGTGTTTTGTGGGTTGTGAGGTGCCTTTCATTCCATTGTTTGCCCATCGATCGACAGAACTGGATTTTTAAAATTTGCACAAATTCCCACAAAGTGTGCAAATCCTCCCCAAATGCACATTTCCATGCTTTAGCTTATGGGGGAAATGTGCATTTTGGCTGGGTTTTTTTTTTTAATGCATATTTTTCTACAATGAAATTTCTGCAAACTTCCCAAAGGTGAGAAAAACAGTCCACAAATCCACAGAATCCACCAGACAGGGGAAAAGCTGGTCCGCTGCAGAATCCATGGGTCAGATTCATAAAAATACAAACTTATTTGGTTCCATTGTGTACATCCCTATGCACAACCCTGAACACAAATGTGAATGGGCACACATTTTTCTGGAAAATGTTTGTAGATTCCTGAATTTGAAATTGGGTTCAAAAAATGTGCATTTTTTGGAAAAATGTGCACTTTGCAATGCACTTTTTTAAAAAAATGCATTTTCATGCTTTAGTCAGTGGGGGTAAGTGCACACTTTTGAAGACGGTGCTCAGAAATTTGCACTTTTCCCTTTCAAAATGCACACTTTTCCTTGGAACAAACCAAAAAACATGTCACAAACAAAAATGGGAGTGAGCTGAACTGAGCTTCACAATGAAGATTGGAGAATTTTGGCAAGCTCAAACTTCCCTAGCTCTTTCATCTGCACTCCTGATTCCTGGAGTGCATTTCCCCACCACTCAAGGCTCAAGATCAGCCTTCCCCAACTTGGAAACCACCAGATGTTTTAGACGACAACTCCCATCAGCCCAGAAAGCATGGCTAATGGCCAGGGGTCATCAGAGTTGTAGTTCAAAACATCTGCAGGGCACCAGGTTGGCTGGGTTAGAGTGTTGGGCTAGGACCTGGGAAGAGACCCAGGTTCAAATCCCCACTCACCATGATGCTCACTAGGTGACCCTGGGCCAGTCCCTCTCTCTCAGCTTAACACAGGGTTGTTGTGAGGATAAAGTGAGTAGGGGGAGAATCACATGCGTTGCCTTGAGTTCATTGGAGGAAAGGGAGGAAATAAATACATTTTTCCCTCTATTGTGTTTCGTCAGGTATGTAAATTGGTCACAAATGGAGCTAAACCTCCCCAAACTCTAAATATACACATTGATTCAGTCTATTGGAGGGACCAGCTGGGTCCAAGCCTGCCATTGTGGAGAGTGGAGGTACTATGGTAGCCTTTCCCAACTCTGGGGAGGTTGGGAATTATGGGAGTTGTGGTCCAACACATCTGGAGGGCACCATATGGGGAAGGCTGTACCATGGTGACACTGCCAGACCTTCCTTTCTTGGTTCTGATTCTGTTGCTGCCAATGAAGAGGGCTTTTTCTGCTGTGGCCCCCCAGCTGTGGAATGAGCTCCCTAGAGTGGTTTGCCTGACACCTATATTGTGCTCCTTCTAGTGCCAGGTGAAGACCTTTTTATTTCCCCAGTATTTTAGCATTTTAGCTTCCTAGTCTTTTAGCTTTGGTGTTTTAAATCTGTATTTTAAACCTCTGCATTGCTGCCATGTTTTATTCTGGTTATACTGTTATATTGTGGTTTTAAGCTTTCATATTTTATATTGTTTTATGCTGCGCATTGTAGTTTTAATCTTTGTGAACTGCCCAGAGAGCTTTGGCTATTGGGGGTTATAGAAATGAAATGAAATGAAATGAAATGAATGAATGAATGAATGAATAAATAAATAAATGACAGTATCCCCCATCCCTCAAAGGCTCTGGTGGTCTGAAGCTGCTAGAACTTTCCTGTCCTAAGAAGGGCTGTGTTGACAGCAGGTGGCCAGCAGCCTTTTACAGCACTGTGGACGAGACTGAAAGGAAGGCTCGGATTGGCTGCCAATGAGTCACATCTCCAGTTATGTGCTTCAGCTTTCTCCTCACCTTGGAGGTTCGGTGGTGTCACTATCATCGGCTCCATTGAGCAGAGGAACTCATGTGGAAGGAAACTAACCACTGAAAGCCACACTGCTCTTTTTCTCTTGCCCTAAAAGGGAAGCCAGAGAGTCATTCACCTGTTCAACGTGACAAGCATTTGGCGAAAGTAAACCTGAAGCACCATAGGTAGAGGAATTTCAGCAGCTGCAATGAAACGTGACTAGCCAAATCTAACAATCAGATGTCAGTCTAGGGTGAGGCCTTCCAAGGGAATAGTGACCTCACTGGAGGATTACAGCCCAGCATAACCACTTCAAAAATTTGCTTCCAACTAGGGGCATATCTCCATGAGATGTTCAGGATTTTGTTGATCTGCTTGCTTTGTTGTTTGCTTACAGAACTAATCCAGTGTAAGGATGGCATGGGTGCCCAATTCCATCTGGGAATCCAGCAGAACCCTCCCTGTCGGCACCCCCAAGCCCCACTTGATGAGCCCCTGCCCCCACTCAGCCCCTGCCTGCACTCAGCAAGCAGTCCGCACTCAAAAATGTGCATAATTGCATCTGTGCAAGAATGCACATTTTCACATGTATGCAAATATGAGCATTTTTGTGATCACCATTTTATTTTTCAAAAAATGGTGACCACGGAGCTTGACAAGGCCGCTGGGGTGAGTGCGGGCTGCTTGCAGAGTATGGGAGGGGCTCAAGTGCAGTCCGGGGACTGGCAAGTGGGGGCAGGGGCTGGGCGGATGCCCAGAGAACATGGACAGGGGTGGGTTCGCACATCCCTAATCCGGCGGTCCTTTGCAATGAGCCTAAGGATGCTGTCCCTCAAGCATGTGCAACGTCCTGCAGTAACAGTGAAGAATTTCAGGCTGGGGGTGCCAATCCAGCCTTACTGGGCTTCCAATCCAGCACTCTGAGGTTCCCAGATGGCCCAACTGGCATCCCTTTCCCCTAGCCCCACTCTCTTTCCCCATCACTGAGTGTTTGTTGGCTTCCCAGCTTTTGTGCGGTTTCTCCCTATTCTACAGAGTTGAAATGCCTCTCCTAAGACTTGGTCACTGGCAGACAGAGGTTTAAGTGCTGGTATTTCTGGTATTCTTAGGCCACCCCTTTTGTCTTCAGCCCTGCCCACCACTGGAATGCAGCCCCTGAAAGTGTCTCTGAAATGAAATGTGGCCCTCGGGCTGAAGCAGGTTCTGCATGCCTGCCCCACAGAGCAAGCTTACTGTAGCTCCTGATGGACTCCAGCAAGATGTGGACAAGGAGAGCCAGTGTGGTGTAGTGGTTCAAGTGTTGGACTGGGAGCCGGGAGATCTGAGTTCTAGTCCCCATGCAGCCATGGAAGCTCACTGGGTGATTTTGGGCTAATCACAGATTCTCAGCCCAACCAATCTCACAAGGTTGTTGTTGTGAGGATAAAATGGAGAGGAGCAGAATTATGTACACTACCTTGGGATCCTTAAGGAGGACGAAAGGATATAAATGAGAGAGGGGGGGAGGGGGGGAGGGAGGAAGGAAGGAAGGAAGGAAAGAAGGAAGGAAGGAAGGAAGGAAGGATACATCCTACACAGCCTTCAACAGATGGAAGCCCACCCAGGATCCTTCCACATGTGGACAACAATGGAGTGCCTCTATATGGAGATCTGCTGATGTAATGGTGCCATGGTGATATGAGTTGGATAGCAAGACTATCTCCCCTCCCTTATTGGCTATGTGCAAGATGAACACATGCCCAGCAGAACTTTCAGAACAAATCATGCAAAACTGAAGATCATATGCACATAGGGATGTACAGATTGTGTAAAATCTATTCTGTCAGCATTTCACAGGTTGTCAGGTGCCTTTCGTTCTGGCATCCACTGATCGACAGAACTCAATTTTTTTTTTAAGTTTCTGAATGTACACATGCAAAATTTGCACATGCAAAAATGTGCAAATTCCCACAAAATGAGCAAACCCCCCCCCCCATCTGCCTTTTCATGCTTGAGCCATGGTGGAAATTCACATTTTCAGCTGTTTCCCCCCCCCCTTTTTTTTTTTCTTTTTTAAGTCTGTATTTTTTAAAGACAGAATTTGCACAAAATTCCTGAAGGTTAGAAAAACGGCCTGCAACTCCATGGGATCTGCCCAACAGGAGAGAATTTGGTCTGCTGCAGAATCTGGTCCGCAGTTTGGATCCATACAAATCTGAACTAGGGATGTACGGACTGTGTAAAATCCACTCTATCTGTATTTCACATATTGTCAGGTACCTTTTGTTCAGTTGTCCATCCACGGATGGATGAGAATATTTTTTTTTCATCATGCTGAAAAATATGCAACTAATTACATAAGTATTTACATAAGTTGCCTTAGTATGTAACATTTAGCATATCATCCCCCATTCTATTCAATGTTTCCTCAGCAAAAACATACGTATTTTCCTATGAACTGATATGCATAAATTTTGGGAAAGTAAAAAAAAAAAACACCCCAAAGTCCATGGACTCCACACGGCGTTGCCCTTATTTTCACCGTAGTCTACGTAAATCTTTACGTAGACTAGACGTGCCAAATAAGGAACGCTAATGGCGGCGCCCATGGGCCGCCACCATTTGCGTATGCGCTTTTTTTTTTTTTTCAAAGTCACCCGTGATAGGCTACCTGACGATTTACATAGCCTATCATGGCTGACTTTGCAGATCTAGCCGTGATAGGCTACGTTAATCGTTACGTTGCCTATCACGGGGTTGTTGTTTTTTTAATTCAGCTGTAATGGCGGCGGCGGCGGCAGCTGGTCGAAAGACCGGCTGCCGCCCCCGCCCCCGGACGAAAGCCTGCCGAACCGCCGCCAGGACCCGCCGCCGGGAGGGACATTCGGAGGAGGTAAGTCCCATCCCGGGGGGGGGCAGGGGAGTGGCGGAGAATTTCACCACCGATTTTGGGGGGCTGAATGCGTTGGCACTCGGCCCCCCGAAGTTTCGGGGAGAAATTCTTCCCCATCCCTAGTAAAGGAGCCCTCATGTGTAGGACCCTCCCCATGAGCAGGGCTTCTTCCAGAAGCCTCTGATGTTCTGCAATGGAGTCCTGGGTGGGCCCTGGATGCTGCAGCTTATAAAACTTGGTACCACATAGGGAAGGCTGCTGGAACAACACCTTTTTTTCAGAACCTTGCACCCTAACTTTCCTGCCTTGCTTCTTTGGACTGACCTCTCATGCTGCTGATTCCTGGATGCCTGATAAGATCTCTGCTTGCCTTTTGACCTTTGAGGTGGGTTTGTCCCATAGACTGCTTCAAGACTGTGCCTGATATTTGGCAACCCTTCAAACAGAGGACTGTTCTCTGTAAAAGAGGACAGATGGCCACCTTACACTAAACTATGGGCTCATAATGCAGATGTGCATGATTCTCCAGGGACAGTTTGCATTATGGGACACAGGCTCCAACAACAAACCTCAGAGGAAGGCAGAATTCCAGAAAACTTTCTCATTCAAAGCAGTGGTAGAATTATGGTATGAGTCACTTAGCATTGTGGGCCTGGAGCAGATATGAGGGCTGGGGGGTAGTGGAGACTGGTGGCTCCTATTTCAGTGGGGTGTTGAATCTGCTCTGGATTTCAGTCAGAACCGGTCAGAGCACTAAAGGAGCTCTCCGAAGTGCTGAACCCCATCCCCCAAAATGGGTTCGGCACCTTGGTTGGTTCCTTTAGAGTTCTGACTGAAACCCAGAGAAGACTCATGCCCCACTGAAATAGGCACCACTGGCCTCTACTGCTTGGGTGGGTGGGTGCTGGGACCCTGAGCCCCTGGCATCTGCCCTAGGATGCCAGGCAATGTGTTGCCCCAGGCCTGGCCAGCCTGAGAATGCAGAGCCTCTTAAAACTCCAGGGACCCTTGACTGACAAGGGAATGCTCCAGCATGGAGTGCTGGTGGCTCGTTACCCAGCATCCACAGGCTATACAGATCCATGGGTATCTTCTGTTTTAAGCCAACCTGGCTCCCCAACACTCTTGCACCCAATCCCAGATGGGTAGGCCGGTTGCACAGTCATTTGGTAGAGAAGGGATGGTCTCTCGGCCCAAGCGAAGCTTGCTGCCATTTATTTGCTAGATAGAGGGATATAAAAAAAACTGGACATCTCAAGCTGATTGCCTCTGAGAATGTGTAGAGCTATGGGCCTACAGGCAACATGCCCCTGTGATCTCATGGAGAGGAACTTTCCTTTGTGAAGGGAATATGGCAGCTGTCTAGAGCCGGGGACCCTGAGCAATTGGGATGCTGTGCCTCACTATGTGATGATGCTGCTATCTCAAAGATAATAGCCGGAAGGGACTTAAATGAGGGAGGGAAGGATGCAGGCTCTCTGGCTTTTCTGCCCAGCAGTGTCTAGGAGGTCAACACATACACACATACTTAGGGATGTGTGAATCCATCCCCGTTGGGGTTCCCCGGGCACCCGCCCAGCCCGTGCCCCCGCTCGCCAGTCCCTGGACTGCACTGAAGCCCCTACTGCACTCAGCTAGCAGCCCGTACTCATCCCAGCAGCCTCATCAAGCTCCATGGTCGCTATTTTTTGAAAAATAAAATGGTGATCGCAAAAAATGTGCACATTTACGTATGTGCGAAAATGCACATTTTCACAAATATGCACATTTGCAAATATGCACATTTTCACACATACGCAAATATGCACATTCACAAGATATGCATTTCACACATACACAAATATGCACATTTCACGCATGTGCAAATAATATATACACATTTACGATCACCTTTTCATTTTTTTAAAAAAGGTGGCTGTGGACCTTGCCGAGGCAGCCAGGGTGAGTATGGGCCACTTGCTGAGTGCAGGCAGGGGGTGAGCATGGGCACGGGCTCAGCAAGCAGGGGTCAGGGGGTATGGGCAGGGGGGGTTCTGCTGGATTCCCGGATGGAATCAGGTGCCTGAGCCATCCCTACACACACGTTTTGTGTATATGCTCAACAAAATGGTGCCAGTCATCTCCACTGGCCCCCTGCAGGGCCAGCGCCAGCACCTGGCATCTTTGGGCACCTGCCGGGGTCCACTAGTGATACAGCCCATTAGAAAAGTGGTCAGACACTTCCAGCAGCATCAGGTGGCTGGATCTAGCCACCCTTTGGATCCTCCATAGTGTCCCTAACCTAACGTCATTTGGGGGCATTCAATTTTTTTTTTTTAAGGGTGGCTAGACAGAGCTGCACAGCACTGCTCAGAGCAGCACCGCTGCAGTGAGATCCGCTTGCCCAGAACACCTTGCCTGGTGCCCCTGCAAACCCAGAGCCTCTCGTGAATGGGCAGAGTTTCATGCCGCAATATTGGACGGAACTGCATTGCCATTCATAGCACACACGTGGATGCGACACTGCAGAGACAGCTGCCTCCGTGTGATGCCCTCATGTGCTTGGATGTGCTGCGATTGCAAAAAAAAAAAAAAGAGGCTCTGCTGCTTTATTTATTTATTGCGCTTTGCATCCTTGGATTCTGGCACCAGCCCAAGAGGGGAACATTTTGCTGTCGAATCCTGGCAGGGTGCGAGATGCTCAAAAGCTTCCCACATCTCAGAGGTGAACTTTGACACTGAAAAGCAGGCACCAGGGCTCTACTCCTGGCTCTGGTTCAACTCCATGTCCTTCTAAGGCACTGCATTGCCAAGCACTCCTCTTGGTGCTCAACACTTCAGCACAAGCGGCTGGTAAATAATTTCCCATTTTTGTAGGTGGCGTTGGAAGTACGATTGATCATACTCTGTGCTCCTCAAATTGCTGACTCGGTAACCAGCTGTCCGGGCTCCCTCGCTGTGTGCCTTGATGGGATCCAAACCGCTGCTAGACAGCACCCTCTGGAGGCACCATAATCAACAGAGGTGCCAGCCATTGTGAATTGCCAGGCTATTTGGCTTCTACTGGGACTGGCTTCTACTGGGACTGAGCCATAATGGGAGCTCAACCAACAAGGGCTTTGATGAACCCCCCTGAATTAGTGGGTTCACCCAATTTAGGGGGTGTTCCAGATCCCCCAAAACAGGGCTTGAAATTTGGGCAGGTTCAGCTGGTTTGGGATGGCGGGAAGCAATTATCATGGCAGCCGGGATGGCTTCCTCCATTTCTTCTCTTTTTTAACACTTTAAAACAGGGATGCTGTCCCTGTTTCTGCCAAGGGATGCATTTCCTTACGGGTAATGCGTTAGCGGCCATGTCTCTGCATTGGGTGGGGCTAAAGCCAGTGGTGAGCAGGGCCAAAGACAAAAGTGGGTGGGTCACCCTGTTTCTCTTTCTGCCACTTCCTTCCCTCTCTCTCTCGCCATCTTCCGTCCCAAGCGGTGGGCTGCTTGGGAAGGGACAAATAGCTGTTGCCAGAGGTCTGAACTGATTGCATGCAGTGGGGACTTGAAATTTCTCTGAGGGCCGCGTGAATTTTGACTGAGGGCTGCATCTGGCCCTCAGGCAGCACACTGCACACTCCTGCTTTAAAACATGATACCTGCTGCTAGTATCCTTCCAGGAGTGAGGTGTGCTGGTTGGCAGGGGACGGCATGGCTGTCACAGTTCTGCTTTGACCCACTACCACCACCACAGGCTGTGGCTTATTTATTAATAGGGACACAGTGATACTGGTGCCACAGCACATCGTGGTTTTTTACAGTGCAAAAGAAAATAAAAAAACACTCCATCCTCTCCTGAAACCTAGTGAACCATGTTGGACCTCACCCCAAAAAAGCATCAGAACGGCCTCTCCCCAATCTGTCACCTGCAAATATGGTGGCAAATTTGGTCTAAAGGAGGAGGTCTCTTTAGCTACAGACTCACAACAAATCCATGCACAGAAAGGGATTACAGATTACAAAGGCAGATTCGCAGTTCTTGATGTATCCCTCCCCCATTTTGTGAGTTTTAGGCCCTAAACATTTTAGGCCACACCCCGGCTGTGGAATGAGCTCCCTAGTGAGGTTCTCCTGGCACCTACATTGTATTCCTTCTGGCGCCAGGTGAAGACCTTTTTTATTTTCCCAGGCATTTTAGCTTTCTAGGGTTTTTTTTTAGCTTTGCTGTTTTAAATCTGTATTTTAAATCTCTGCATTGCAGCTAGGTTTTATTCTGGTTTTATTCCGGTTGTATTGTTATATTTTGGTTTTCATGCTTTTATATTTTATATTGTTTTCCTGTGTGCTTTTTGGTTTTAATTTTTGTGAACCGCCCAGCCCAGACAGGTTCAGCTATTGGGTGGTATAGAAATGAAATGAAATGAAATGAAATGAAATGAAATGAAAGAATGAATGTAGGGGCTGGAAAGGGTAGGGGAAATAGCTGGAGGGAGCTTTTATATTTTATACTGTTTTTATTTTGCACTTTGTTGTTTTAATTTTTGTGAACTGCCAAGAGAACTTTGGCTACTGGGCAGTATAGAAATGTAATAAATGGATCAATAAATAAAGTTTCCCCACACCCCCCACAGCATGCATGGCACATGGGAGGTGATGTAATGCACCATCTCACTTTGTTGGATGACAGTGGGTTCTAGTATTATGGAAGAGAGAGAAAAATGTATCTCTATCCACTGCTCCTTCCCCCTTTAACTCTCCTTTTTTCCTAAGCTAAAAAGTGAAGTCCCAAACATTGTAACTTTTCCTTGTAGGGGAGTTGTTCCGTGCCACCCCACAATCATTTTGGTCACCTTTTTTTTGCCCCATTTCCAGCACTACAACATTGGTTTTGAGATGTGGCAACTAGAACTGTACACAGTATTCCAAGTGTGATTGTACAGTAAAGTTATATAAAGGCTAGGAATGTGCAAATCAGCAAAAACGGAGCTCACTGAAGTTCTCCAAAGTCCATCTCAAAACTCATTCCATCTTGAGTCCATAACAGATTGTGAGCTTGGAGGGGGGGGGGTCCCCTTTTAAGCATGAAAATCTGTGCATATCTTTCCAAATGCACACATCAGTTGTGTACATCTTTGAAATATATGCATTTTTCTCCCATTGATTAATGTGTATTTGTGCACATTTTTCAAAAGTATGTATTTTTTCTTGCGTATTTTTCAAATCTTCGCACGCTAGCGAATGAATGGGGGGGGGGGTGTCCGTAAATCACATTGTGAGCTTGGAAATGCATAGACTTTGGCTGCAGATTACATCTGAGTCTGTGTTCAGTCCGGAAGGTACAAACTGGGTAAATCCTGATCAAAACCAAACTGAAACAATTTCTCATACATCCCTAATAAAGGCCAGTCCCTTTAACCTTCAGATCTCTGTCCTCGAATCTCCTCAAAATCACCTCAGAATTCTCTCACGAATCTCCTCAGAAAACACTTCAGCCCCCTGCATCATCTCCCAAGCACACAAAAGGGTTCTGCTCCAGTCACCCTGCGCAGTGCTACGCTTCAGAGTTACACCTATGAAACTCAATTTAAAAAAATAAAATACAAATGAGACATTCCTAATGTTCTCGAAGTTCAAAATGGCAACTGTTTTTAAAACTACTTTGTGGGGAGATTGGTATAAATAGCACAATATATCACGTTCTATGTGTCTGACTTGCATTTCCTTTATCCCAGCATAACAAACATTAAGTAGGCAGCAATTTATCTGTCATTATCTAATTAAGCTATATGCAACGGTTTCCCTTGAAATGAAACATGTAACATTACAGGAACAGAATATAATGGAATTGTGCTTGTGCTTCACTTTAAGGACAGAAATTCTCTGGGAAGATTGCAAAAAACCTAAATGAATAAAATACATATGATTTTATTTTAAAATAAATCCACACATTAATGAGGTATCGGCCCAAACCAAACTTCAGGTCAGAAAAATGAGAAGGTGAATGGAACTGCCACTGACAGATTCGCCCATTTCTACTACCAGGGCCGGCCCTATAATGAGGCAGCCTGATGAAGGTGCATCAGGTGGCACAGAATAGACAGAGCGGCGATTTGCACTGCTCTCCCCATGCAAAGGGCCTGCTGCCGCCTCCCTGACCATGCTGTTGCCACCACCATGCTGTTGGCAACACCATGCTGTTGCCAACAGTTTGCCCTTGCCTGTCTGGCTGGGGCTGACATCTCCTCCTCCTCCTCCCTTCCCTGGTCCCTGGCCCACCGGCTGGCCACTCTCACCTTCTGCCCCAGCCGCAGGGCTCTTGGGAGAGTCAGGTGAAATATTACGAGAGGTCCTGAACTCTCGTGGGAGTGGCTGGGACCTCTCGCAGTATTTCGGCCGACTCCCAGAAGCCCATGGCTAGGGTGGAAGGTGGGAGGGAGTAGGGAGGGAGGGGCCATGGGTAGGGGGCTATGGCAGCAGCATGACTTGGGCTGGGCTGTCTACCACTGTCTACCTCTGCCTTCTCTCAGCCTTTCTCCCCACCCTGCAGATTGCCACAGGAGGGCGGGATTGCTTTTGCCAGAGGTCTGAACTCATGGCCATTGGCAAGCAGGAATGCTATACAAGTGAGTCACCGGGCTGGTTCTGTCCCTACAATGACACCCCACTTGGTTTCTGTTAGCCACAGAGGAAGGAAAGCCACCATCTCTCTGACTTGCATGGAAATGCAGAGGGCTGGCAGAGGATGGATGGATGGATTGCTCGGCCCCTGCTCTGACAATTACTGCAATTCGGTAGAAGGTGTTTGTTTGTTTACCAGCCTTCCAAGAGGCTAGAAGCCTGCATTTCCATGTGGGCTATGGAGAATGGGGCTTCTCCTCTTCTGTGGTCAGCATGGAAATAGAGGCTATGAGTCTCATAGCAGGCCAGTAAAATGTTCTGCAGACTACTAACTTTTGTGGGCTTATTCCTAAGGTTGTGTTATTGTCCTCAGCTAATTTCTTTTAAAGCAGAAACTAACCCTGGGTACACACGTCCATAGAATCAGAATGTACACCCATAAAGTCGGCCGGTACTCTGACAGTATTTGCCAACTGGAAACTCCAGGAATTCGGGTACGACCATCTTTTCAGGCAATGCCTTTAGCTTCCAGCAAGTTCTAATGAGAAAACTTTCAAATATCAAATGCAGATATGACTGTGGTGACAGGGTCCTATGGACTAGCACCTTCAGGAAAAGTGCCATCAAGCCTCTTGTCCTGTTGCTGAAAGGAGTCAAGTGTGTTTACATTTGATGAAGTCAGCTCTGGTTCAGGAACGCTTATGCCACAGTAACAGTGCAATCTTATGCACCTACATTTAGGCGTAAGGCTCATGGAGTTCAATGGGGCTTGTTGTTGTTCAGTCGTTCAGTCGTGTCCGACTCTTTGTGACCCCATGGACCATAGCACGCCAGGCCTTCCTGTCCTGCGCTCTCTCCCGGAACATGCTGAAGTCCATATTCATTGCATCAGTGATGCTATCTAGCCATCTCATCCTCTGCCGTCCCCTTCTCCTTTTGCCTTCAGTCTTTCCCAGCATCAGGGTCTTTTCCAGAGAGTTTTCTCTTCGCATTAGGTGGCCAAAATATTTGAGCTTCAGCTTCAGTATCTGTCCTTCCAATGAGCAGTCAGGGTTGATTTCCTTTAGGAAGGACTGATTTGACCTCCTTGCAGTCCAGGGGACGCACAAGAGTCTTCTCCAGCAACAGGGATTCTCCATTCTCCAGTCTCTTCTCCAGTCAATGGGGCTTACTCCCAGATAAATGTGTATGGGATTGCAGCCTGAATCAATGAAATCTTTAAGATGCCAGAAGTGCTGGCTTCAAACTGACACCCCCCACCCAATGTGCTGCCCTATTTGAAGGTGAATATGCAAAGCCATTTTGGTGAACATTTCAGAGGGGGTGGACAAGGTTCGATGATATTTTGTCAGGTGAAGGCTTATCTGTTTCTTTAGGTTCCCCCTGCCTCCTGTCCCCCTTTGAAAGTTTGGTTTTCATTTGCTGCTTCCTGGCAGCAAACCCCACCGCCCCCGCCCCCCAGACATCACGCTTATGGGAGGATGGTCCTACATCATGGCATAGCATGGTTTCAAGTGTCAGGATTGATTCTGAGCACAGGGAGATAGTTAGCAGTTCAGATTCAGAAGAGGAACAGCCAGAACCAGGGTGTGCATTTTCCCAAGCCAGTTCAGATATGGGTAGGCATGTTTCTCAGGTTACTAACTCCCAGATGGCTGGGCCTGAAGCCCCCCCTTCCCCCTCCATGAGAAGCTGGGAGGAAGAGGAGGAGAGTGGGGGCTATGACCTAAGAGATACTAGACTACGGAGCAGAGCTAAGAGGGAAACGTCAGGGGCGGAGCTCAGACACTTCACCTGGTTAGCAAAGCGTGAGAGGCAATGTAGGGAAGCATCATTAGAAGGATGGGACATCCCTCCCTAAGTTAGTCTAGCCAGCAAGCCTCACTTCAAACTGCAGGCAACGTTGGTGTTCCCATTCGAATCCCCTGGAGGCATTCCTTTGTAGCCTGAGAGTCTTCGAGGATTTGCATCTGTAATGAACCTGTTAATAATGAATAAAAGGCCTGAGATTGAAACATCTCTATTTGTGCGTGTGAGTGCATCAGGAAAGAGGAGGCCCAAGGGAAATGTGACACCAAGGACCATTGTGTGTGTGTTATATGTGCAGGAATAGTGGCCACCAGGAAGTGGCAATTAGGGGTACCTGGGTTTCGTGGAATCCGTCCCACATGTGTTTTGTGAATTGTGCAGTGTCATTTGTTCTGGTGTCAATTCACAGACAGCGTCGAATGTTTTTTCATTATATGGGAAAATATGCAAATAATTCCATAAGAGGGTTTGCAACAATTTACATAATTTATGTTAGTATGTAAAACTTAGCATATTGCCCCTCATTCCATTCCACTTTTTCCCACGTATATTTACCAGTCTCAGTGGAAACTTGCATATTTTTCTACAAATAAATTTGTGTCAATTTTGGGAAAGCTAAAAAAAAAAAAAGAGAGAGAGAGATCTGAAAGTCCATGGGCTCCACACAGCCTGAACACGTCCCTGCGCAGTGGATTCTGCAGATTCTTAGAAATCCAACCTCATCTTAGTCCATCTCGAATTTCTCCAGCATCCTTAGTGGCAATCAGTAAGAATTCTGCCGCTGCTTCTGGTACACGTTTTTAAAAGGAGAAGGTTCTACTATTGCTGCCCCTCCCCACCCCCGAAATAACATAGATTTTTCTTCCTTCCAAAGTTGAAAGCGATGGGTGCCCCCCCACACGCATGCACATGCACACACATGCACACACACACACACACGTTACATTTCCTCACTGGCAATGCTGCATCTAGATCTTGAGGTCCAAGAGCCTACAGCCCACAGCCCCCCAAATACCCACCCAGAGAGTGGCAGGTGCTATGGGCAGGGACTAGGGATGTACAAACTGTGTAAAATCTGCTCCATCTGTGTTTTGCGGATTGACAGCCACCTTTTGCTCTGTCATCTGCTCACAGATGGATGCGAATTCCCCCCCCCCCGTCATTCAGAAAAATACACAAATAATTCCGTAGGAGGCTCCTTAACAATTTACAGAATTCACATAACATTTAACATCTTGTCCCCCATTCCATTCAACTTTTCCTCAGCAGAAACTTGTTTATTTCCCTACAAATAAATATGTGTAAAATTGGGGAAAGTAAAAAACAAAACAAAAAAAATCCGGAAGTCCACGGTAGGGATGGACGAAAGTCACTTACCTGGTCCCGTAGCTTGCTTCGCAGTGGGGGGGAGGCGCCCCGTCCCTCCGGCTGAAATTCTGGTTGGGGGGGAGGCGCCCCATCCCTCCAGCCGAAATTCTGGCTGGGGGGGAGGCGCCCCATCCCTCCGGCCGCGAAACCTCCTGGCCGCCCGGAACGCAAATTGCGGCGGCCATAGCCGCCGCCGTTTGCATCCCTACAGTCAGCTGCGTGATAGGCTACGTAAATCCTTATGTAGCCTATCACGGCTGACTTTGGGGGGGGGAAAGCGCATACGCAAATGGCGGCGCCCATGGGCACCGCCATTTGCGTTCCTTATTTGGGCACGTGTGGTCTACGTAAAGATTTATGTACACTACGGCGAAAATAAGGGCAATGGTATTTGCGTTGCCCTTACTTTCGCCGTAGTCTACATAAATGTTTACGTAGACTACACGTGCCCAAATAAGGAACACAAATGGCGGCGCCCATGGGCACCGCCATTTGCGTATGCACTTCCCCCCCCCAAAGTCAGCCATGATAGGCTGCGTAAGGATTTACGTAGCCTATCACGGTGTTTTTGGAAAATTTAGCCGTGATAGGCTACATAAAGCTTTACGTAGCCTATCACAGTTGTTTGTTTTGTTTATTTTTACTGGGAAATGGCGGCGGCGGCAGCTGGTCGGAATACCGGCCACCGCCGCCACCGCCGCACCACTGCCGGGAGCCGCCAGCACCAGGGACATTCGACAGAGGTAAGTCCCATTCTCCAGCAATTTCGGGGGGCCAAATGCATTGGCATTCAGCCTCCCAGAGATTCGTGGAGAAATTCTCCGCCATCCCTAGTCCACGGACTCTGCGTAACCTGCGCGACCTGTCGCTCTGCAGCAGATTTGGCAGGCCAGATTCTTAGAAATCCAAGCTCTTTTTAGTCTGTCTCAAATTTCTCCAGCATCCCTAGCAGCAACAGTGATCCCTCCTGTTAGATGATGGTGCTAGGATTTAAGTGAGTCAAAAAATGCCAAACCGCACATGCTCAAAATGTGTGTGTTTGTGTTGCTGTTGTTTAAATCAGGTTTGTTGTTCTAACATATATCAGGAATGTCGAAGCATGGATTGGTGGTCAGGGTGTGTGAGTTTGTGTGCGTGAAGAGAAAGGTTAGCTGTGTGCATCCCAACTGAAGTAATACACATGGATGTCTATAGGGTGGGGTGGAGGTGGGAATGCAACCATTAATTCCAGGGCCTAAAATTTCCTAGCTGCACCACTTCTCATTGGAGAAATGTTGCCCCTGCTCTAACCCCACAATACTATTTTTTTTAAAGGAAAACAAAATGATTGCTGTGACCAGCAGATGGCACTGACTGACAGCACTCCAATGCAGAGAATGCTCAGTTCCAATGGTTTTTTAAAAACCTGGTGTGACCATTTTCTGGGAATTCTGGTTCAAGCCTGTCAGTGCTGTGCTTGTAGGAGTCCTTCTGCTCAGTTCCTTGGCTTCGAACTGTATCCAAGAAGATAGAATCATAGAGTTGGAGGAGATCTCATAGGCCATTTAGTCCAACTTCCTGCTCAGTGCAGGAAACCCAAAACTAGAGCATCCCCAACAGATGGCTTCCTGCCTGAGTCCAGACCTCCACCAAGGGAGAGCCTATCACCCCTCTAGGTGATGGTTTTGACCATCTTAAAAGCCTTCTGAAAGTCTAAGTCAGGATTCCCCAATGTGGCACCGTGGGGGCCACCAATAATGCCCATCTAGCTCTCCACTCCCTGCTCCCTTCAAACATTTATTTTTAACATAAAACTTGAAAAACATTAGGGCCCCAGGGTGTCCTTCTTGTTCCCGAACCTGCTGCTGATCAGCTGATTGGTGGGCAGGAAGAGCTGGAAAGAGTTGCTTCCTGGCCTCGCCCAATCTTCTTCCGTCCCCGCAAACCTTTGCCCTCTTTCTATCTCCACTCCTAGCCTCTAGCCTTGCTCTTTCTCTCCACCCAACCCCTTACCTCACTATTTCTCTCCTTTCCCTGCCCCAGTCTCTAGCCTTGCTCTTTCTCTCCCACTCAGTCCTTTATCTTGCTGTTTCTCTCCACTCCCAGCCTCTAGCCTAGCTATTCTCTCCCCAAACCCCTTTTCTATTTCTTTCTCTTCCCTGTCCCTAGCCTTCTTCTTTCTCCCCCTTCCTAGCCCCTAGCCTTGCTCTTTCTCTCCCATTCACTCCTTTATCTTGCTGTTTCACTCCACTCCCAGCCTCTAGTGTTGCTATTTTAACACCACATATTTATCTCTGTTTCTCCCTCCTCCTAGCCTCGCTCTTTCTCTCCCCTCTACCCCTTTGCTTTGCTATTTCCCCCTCCCACCCAGCCTCTAGCTTCACTATCCCCCCCCACACACACAGACACACCACCTCTTTTGACTAGCCAGGCCCCCATGGCAGCCATTATTTGACTAGCCACATCCTCCATGGGAGGCGCTCTCCCAACCTGATGATTCAACTACTTTGGTTTCATCTACACGCAGGGGCTTTTCTTTTGCGGATCCAGAGCTCTGGAATGGCCTTCCTTCAGCAGATTTGCATGGTTTTCTCTCTGTTAAGAATTCCAGAGGGATGTCTGTGAAATGTTGGAAGACAAGGTAGATGACTGGAGTTTTCTGTTATGCTGACTCTGATTCTACCCAGAGCTCCCCCAGTAGGAAGCCTTCGACATTCATTTTGAGGGAGGAGCTGATGTTCAGGCACACTTCAGTATGACTGGATCAGCTCTGGAAATCTTACAAGGCCCCTGAAGCAAAATATTAATGTGTGTATGTGTGTAGGGGGGTGTCTCTGTATTGAGGTACATGCAGAAAGTAAATAATTTTAGTAAGGACAAGTGGAATCTGCAGTACTCCTATACAGGGTTCCAGGCAGCCATTCCCATAGCGCAGACATTCCACTCCCCCCTCCCATAGTGTGTTCCCGTTTCCTTTAACAGAATCATATATTTGGAAGTGGCCATTTAAGCCATTGAGTCCAGGCTGTTGCTCAGTGCAGGAATGCAGTTTAAAGCATCCCTGACAGATGGCTGTACCAGTCTCTGTCCGACTGTCTTTCTACATTCTCTGTCAGACTGTCTCTTCCTACATTCTCTTTCCAACTGTCACTCAACATTCCATGGCTACTGAGCATGGTCAGTCCTTATTGGACTATTTTTTGTCAGGTTTGCTGCCTTTGACTTTCTTAAAAGGGTTTTTTTGTTTGTTTTTTGGTAATTCTGACCCATTTTGGCTACAGTCCTGTTGGCACTCACCAGCTCTGTTCAGTCTTAGAAGGAATGATGCTACAGTAACCGAGCAGGTTCATTTTCAAATGCAGATAGTGTCATTTGGCTGGTGTCAACCATTATCCTAATGGTTCTTCTGCCAAATTCTACATGCTTTACTTTCCATGAGTGGTGGTGATGGGATTAGCCGGGTCTGAATGTACATACTCTTGCATAAGGTAGCCAAAGGTTTAGGAATGCGGATGTGCATTCGATGTTAGTGACAGGTGATGGGAAAGATTTGGAGAGCTGCTGCCACTCAGACTAGACAATACTAAGGTAGATGGGCAAATAGTCTTGACTAGGGATGTATGGACTGTGTAAAGTCCATTCCATCTGTGCCTCATGGATTGTCAGGCACCTTTTGTACCATCATCTGCCCACCGACAGAATTGGATTTTTTCATTTCCAATTTTTTGTAAATGCACATTTGCACACATTCCTGCCAAATGCACATTTTTACAATTTAGCCTATGGGAGGGAATGCACATTTTTGGCCATTTTTTTAATTTTGCATATTTTTCTAGAACAGAAGTTGTGCAAAATTCAGGAAAGTTAGAAAATCAGTCCGCAAATATGCAGAATCCACCCAAAGGTGAGGGGGGGGGGAGCCAGTCCCCTGTGGAATCCATGGGTCGGATTCATGAAAATCCAAACTCATTTGGTTCTATTGCAGATTTCTCTGACATCCCTTGTCTTGCTCTGGTATAGGATGGTAGAGGAATGTGTTCCTGTGTTCAAATGCACTGAAAGGCAAAGACAGAATTTGAAATGGATGAACATCTCATTAAAAGTAATCAACAGCTTGCCCATCTAAATGCACATCCAAAGTGCATCCAAATCATGCCAACAGTTCCTAAAGGCAAGGATGTTGGAAATTCCGTGCCATTTCCATGGCTATCTGAAACCATGTGACAAAAAGGCAGAAGATTCTGGAGAAATAAAAGGACAGGTTTCCCACACCCCTGCATCCTCATAAATAAATGACTGCCAAACAGGCCAAAAGTGATATGTTGGGACTTTAAAATTTATTCCAACATGCTATTTTTTAAAAAATATGCTCAGACTGAGTAGACAGTCCGAACTGTAGTAAAGGCAATATACGTGTAAAAACTTTTTTTTTCATTCACAGTACAGATGTCATTTACAATAAGGGTCACAAACATCAAATGCTGAGTATTTTTTCTCTTTTTTAAAACATTATATTCTGTGCTTTTCACCTGCAATTTTTTTTGCACTCTTTTAACCATACAGACATTGCAAGATGCAAATGTAGAAACTGAATTGAAAATAAAAATTACAGGCAAAACTACCAAATTACACTGTACTCTGAGTCTGTACATATTTACAGTACCTTTTTGGAATGTATTGCCATTTTTAAGAACATATAGAAACTTTCTAAAGACTATTCCACTTACAGAATACATACACCTTTTAGAAAAAAAGGCAAATATTTATCTTACATGAGACCATGTATATTAAATTTGCGTACACGTCATCAATATTATTAATATTTTACATTACATTTACTAAAGTGAGCATAAGTGCCATAATATTTCAAGAATGAAAACTTGTTTTTATGCCATCATTAGGACCCAAATTTGGTATTTTCTTAAAAAATATTTTACCTTTTAATTCACAAATACTGTGCAATAACAGGACAAACAACAACAACAACAACAACATAAGGAACTCACAGTTAAATCAAGTGCTGAAAAAAATAAAAGGGGGCAAAAGTATTGAAAAATATACAACAGAAGGGCTAGATCACAATGCCATACACTTAGCTCAAAAGTGTTTTATCAGTATCAAGAACACAATAGCTTTAATGCCTTTTAAAAGCCAGTCGCAATGACTTGGCATTATAATTTTTAAATGGTGGGCCAGGCATTGGAAAACAGGGGGCTTCCACCTATAAAGGCTCAATGGGCTGGATACAATGTGATTGGAGATCACACAGAACTATAGTTTAATGGAACGAGAACAACCTGTAGCAAGCCTGGGGCTCATACACTCCACTCCATCCCTCCCCCTCCTATGCAGCTGTGAGGAGTTTGGAAGCTGATTTTGATTAACCACAGCTTGTTGTGTTGTCTTAACCCAACAAAGTGATTAATCTTAACTATGGTTTGTTTGAAACAAGCCAATTTGAAATGGTGGTTTATGAAACTGGCTTGTTTCAACAAATCATATTTAAGATTAACCACAGTTTAGGGTTTGGACATAAACTAGACTGTGGTTAATCTAAACTACAATCAGAAGCTTCTGAACTCCTCCTTGCAGTTTTGCTGGAGGAGAGGGGAGGAATGAACACGACAGTCCAAGGCCCACTACAGGTCATTCTCATCATGCTAAACTATTGTTTAGCATGACATCTGAATGTGGCCAGAGTCTAGGCATATTTTGGTGATGGAAAGGTTTGTCCACCAGTTGATTTCTTCATGGTATGATCACCTTTCCTGGAATATACCGAGGACCCCAACACGCTCTATCCTAGCCAGAGTGAATAGTCTTCCATTTACATTTATTGAGAAGTTATGATCATTCTGGCATGGCTGCAATCTGTTTCTCCCCTCCCCCACCCTTCAAATATATCTTGTTGATCTAATCTCAAATTGGGGAAGGGAGGTTTTGAGGGGGGGTTATTTAGTTACTTTTCTTAGGTTGAAAAAACATCTAAAGAGCCAACCACAAATATAAACAGAAAATGTGTTTTGCTCGCAGTTTGCCATTTTTGAGGACTGTCAACCATCTCAGGTATAAAGGCCAGATATTGCTTAAAGAAAATCTCAAATGAAATCAAATTGAGTCTTACCCAAGTAAATCTGTCAGCACAATCCAGAGGCTCCAAAGTGCCTCTGGAGTAACAGGGTGGCAGAAGAAGCCATAATGATTTCAACAGAGGATGGTCCTTGTATTTGTATGGATCACTGACCAATATGGAAGTGAATGGGGCAACCATGATCATAGGAAAGTCCAAGTGGGACACCAGATCATAGCCAGGGTCTTTATTTAGCTTACACTGAATACTTTGATTTCACTGGGTTGTGGGGTATTCAACACCAGTAGACTTTTAATGGCCAGGATGTCTCCTAAGAGACGCTTCAGGTCCAGTGCCAAGCCATGCTTTGTCATAATGTCTGAACCAATATCTTCCACAAACCATGGCTGTCCAGTGGCGTCCATGTCAGGATCTGAAATCACAGGATCTTGACAGTTTGGACAAGCTGTGGCTTGGCATTACATCTGAACCAACAAACCAGGGCTTGTGCCATTCCTCTGTCCTCCGAATCCACTGTTTGGGATAGGATCTACACATTCTCAAGGAAGGCAGAAGGAAGAGAGAAATCACACAAACCATGGTTTTCCTGTACATCTGCAATACAAATCATGGTTTGTAGTCTGAGGCTGCAGTCCTATGCCCACTTGCCTGGGAGTAAGCCCCATTAAAACTAATGGGGATAACTTCTGAGTAAGACAGGTATAAGATTGAACAGTAAATTATAGTTAGAACAAACCATGATTTGGTGTTATTATGGCCAAACCAACCAATTATGTGACATCAGCTTCAATTAACTCAGATTACTAGGTAGATGACCTAATGTTTTTAAAACTCTGGCCTTTAATGAACAGTCCAAATGACTTTATGCAGCCAAGAGAAGTAGTTAGGTTAGTGGCTCTCACAACATTGGAAAATCAGGCAAGTATATAAAGGTGCTTAAATATAAAGTCTTTCATGGATTATAAATCTAGTAATAAAGCACTCTGAAAATAAAAAGCAATCAATTCTCCTTGATGCCATCAACATATTCAAATATATTTTTGTCTTTGTCTCTTTGGCCTGTAAATAGATAAAAATAGGAAGGGCTCTCTGAAATACCAAAGGGAGTGCTCAGAAACAAACAAACAAAGAGACCTTGCCCCTTCAAAAAAATTTCTAAAGGGTTTTGATGCAAAATTACTTTCCAGAAAAATTATTATTATTATTATTATTATGAACGCAAAGCTATGCCAAACTAGTAAGTAATTCTAGAAATAGTCTACAGAATGTACAATCCAATCATATGCATGTTTACTCTGAAGTAAATGTCATTATGTTCAGTGAAATTTGCTCCTAAAGGTGTATGCAATTGCAGACATAGGATGTGTATGTGTGTGTGTGTATTTGAATCCTTTGTTGCAAACATGATTAAAAGGTTATATCTGAAAAACAAATCTACCTTTTTGCAGCAAAAGAATACAAGATGGAATCTGCCAGAGATCTCCTCAGCCTGAAAACACGATAGGGGACACTTTGTGGCATGGCTGTCTCCTTAGGCATTCGTTACAGCACCGCACTGCAGGGACCATGCAACAGCTCTGCAACCGTCCCAGAACTTTACCTTCAGTGGGGCAGTTTAAGTGCTTTGGGTTAAGCACATTCTTAAGGCTTTGCTAGGTCTGCTTAGAGTGCTCAGCACCTTGCAGTTTGAGCCCTTAGTATGTTTAGTAGCTTGCCGTAAGGAGAGCCCAGCTCCACCTGGCCAGCAGCCAAGTGCACTTGGTTAGCCACCAAGAAATGCCCCAGAGACACCCAGGAGTCTGGTTGGTTGTCAGTGATGATGGGTGGAAGGGAATCACTGCACTCAGTTATTTGCCTGCATTGCACAGTATCTCAAAGCTTGTTCACATGCGAGGCTTAGACAGACCTTGGCTTAAATTAGTCTATGATGGGAATGTAAAACAAAACAAAACCGGACATCGGCGAGAATGTCAATTCGATTCTTTTATTTCTCTCTCCCGCTCTCCCCATTCCTGCAATCACAACTGGTGCCAATCATGCAAGAGAGGTTCAAGGCCCATTTAAGCCTTGTGATAACAAGACTCAGGACACCATCATCTGAGCCAAGGTTGGAGAACCTGACATTGCACTGACATTGCAGAAAGGGCAAAAACAAAAATGATCACAGGCAGATACGCTGGCCTGAATGTTCAGGAAGTAGGCACGCTACATCAGATCCAAACCAGGAAGAAAAGAGGAGTTCAAGTATAGCCACTGGTACAAGGAGAAGGAAACAAGACATTGACATCCAAAGCCACAGCGCTTCAGGGTGGTGTCTTGGGTGCTCTGCCTGTCAGCCTACTCAAGCAGCATCATGATCCCATGTCAACTAACCTTGGTCTCCATTCCTTCTCCCCAGATGCAAATGCCCTTGGTGAAATAATACATAGAAGACAGTGTTCCATTTGCAGTGCTAGCCTGCCCCCTGTTGGATGCATGTTTGCACTGCAACGTGGACAAAACATCCCTCGACAAATTCTAAGAGGATAAAAAACTGCAAGAGCAAATACACCCAGACAGTTGTTGTTGTTGCTGTTGATGTTATTAGCTCTGGGTTGTTTACAGATTCCATCAGAAAATGGGAAGGAAACTTAACTGCCAGTGCACCCAAAGAAGAGAGAGAGAGAAAAGAGAAAAATAAAAACTGAAGGCTGAAATCTGAGTGCCATGTTACATTGGATCTAGCCCCCAAACAAAACCAGGTACACTTAGAGCATGAATGGATCATAGATGCACAGGTGCCCAATAATGCCTCATACACAATTTCAATACGGAAAACCATTTGGTCCGCAAAGGGCTGTATGGAAAGTAGGTTAGTGAAGGAGTGAGGGAGGGAAATGAGGGGAAATAAACCACCTGAAATGGCAGGGAATTCAAAGCCACATGGAGGCAAGATGCTGCTTTCCAGCCCTGCCCACAGAGGGTCTGATCCTGGGCTTGCTCCTTCAATGAAGCCCGTTGGTAACACTGTGGATCCTTTGACATTAATGTAAGTGTGGTACCAATTTCCATTGGAGCCAGACTTCAATGCAAAGTTAGCTGTTCGTTCCCCCATGGCCTGTTGAAAAAGGGGATTGTACTGGACCTTCAATAAGGCCTCCAGTGTAGACTCAACAGCAAGATCATACTGTTCCTTAGCACTGAAAGAGGTATTGGACGCAGAACGAAACAAAGAAAAAACATTGTAGACCATGAATAAAGTTTTCCAGCGAACTCTGAAATTCCAGCGTTGGTTTGGCACCTCCACAAGATCAATGTTATTTTGACCCCCCCAGCATCCTGTTGTCCTTAAGTTACCTAATGCAATACATTAAATGATACGTCACATCAGAAGATTATTCAACTCAAATCCCACCCATGTTTTTCACCTATGCAATGGCAACAGTTCATGGCTTTTCAAGCCTGCCTTAAAAAAAATGACCTTGTTCAGGATTTCATTTTATTTGCACTTTTTTTTTTTTTTAGGGTGGGTGGGTGGGGAGCATGCATGTAATAAACTGGAACATCTCCGAAAGAAGAAAGGACCGGTCCATTGGTTAAATATTTGTGGGACAGATTTTGCCTAGTTAATTGTGAAAAGTGTTTGTACAGACTCCGTACAGAACAAGAGACTCTCCAAACAAGCACTGCACTTTCTACCCGTTACCAACGGGCTTCACTTTCTATCTACCAGAGTAAACATGTGTTTAAACAGTTGCACTTTTGAGATGGTATTAACATGGCAGAGGTGCATAGCTCTGGCATGATCAATTCTTTTTATACAGCATCACAGTTTGATTAGTGGTTGGAGCTATTATACTCCTCTGGATGGCCTCTTTTTATAATTGTACTATGAATAAGTTAAAAAAGAAAACACAAGCCCATTTGCTAAACAATTGCCATTGAAACCTATTGACTGGAAATACTGAAAGACCCACTATAGGCTAACAATTGTAGTATTTCATTCAAATTGCAGGAGGGGGGGATAAATTATGTAAATATTTTAAATAAAGCCCCTTATTTTCTTTTTTGTTGTCTCTGTGCAGTTGCACACATAGATGAGAATAAAGATGGACATGTCTAAGACAATCCTGGAACCAGAAATCAGACATGGTTCAGGCTGAAAGAACCATAAGCATGAACTTCGCCTCGATTGATGGGAAAATCCCTGTTAATGGCTTGAACCACAGCCGAATTCCAGGTTCCCTGGCTACTTTTCCTTCTAGTAGAGCTTTCCCCAACCTGGTGGCCTCCAAAATGTGATGGGCTACAACATCTGTCCCCACTAGCCAGCATGGCTAATGCCCATGCTAGCTGGAGATGATGAGAGCTGTAGTCCAACACATTCTAGAGCAGGGGTCCTCAAACTTTTTGAACCAATGGGCACAACTGGGAATTTGAGAAACCTCTGTGAGCATCACCACAAAATGTATTTGAAGGAGGATGTGGCTAGTCACATAATGGCTGTCATGGGGGCCTGGCTAGTCAAAAGGGAGCTAAAGTGGTTGTGACAGGGGGAGAAACGGTGAGGCTACAGGAAAGGAGGGGGAAGTAGCAAGGCAAAGGGGTAGAGGAGAGAAAGACCAAGGCTAGAGGCTAGGAGGGGGAGAAATGGTGAACTAGAGGTGGGGGGGGAGAAATAATGAGGCTAGAGGCTGGGAGGGAGGGGGAAATAGGAAGGCAAAGTGATGAAGGGAAGAGAAAGACCAAGGCTAGAGGCTATAAAGGAAGAGAAAGAAGAATGCCTGGGAAATTTTCCAAGGTGTTTATTATTATTATTATTTCTTTAAGGGGCAGGGAGTTGAGAGCTTTATGGGCACCATTGGAGATCCCCATGGGTGCTATGGTTGGGGACCCCTGTTCTAGAGGGTGCTGGGTGGAGGATTGCTGCTTGATCAGATCACCCATGTGTAAGACTGCACAGATGACTACGTCAAGGAAACCAATTATAGGTAAACAGCCTTTTGTTTATTCCCCCGCCCCTTGCAATTTCCAAAAGTAGGCTTAGAGGAGATTTTCTGTGTAGGAAGCATGGCAGCGGGGTGGGGGGGGGGTAAAATGCTTCCTAAGCTGAGAGTTTATTTCTCAAACTTGAAAGTGAGTTTCCAGAAAGTGAGATTCCAGGGGGGCACATGGGCCCAGGGTCCATAGCTGAGCCTCTTGCTTTAGAGGTGGGTGACAGGCACCCCGTGGGGATTGTGCGTATGTGTTGAAGCAGCAGCCAGTCATGGAATGTCAGTATTAAAGCAAGAACGGCTGCTGGAAAGCCAAGATCTACTACCTCATCCTCAGAAGTTTTTTGTTTTACATTCAATACATTCCTATTTCCTTGCAATTTCAGGGTGTCCCCCGCCCCGAGGGGGCACGTCTGTGTGTCCCTTTTTTAAAAAGTGCTTTTGAGGGTTGTATGTAAGGGTGGCACATTGTCAGATGCTTCGTGTGTGGGGGATGGGGGGGGATTTTCTTTCACCACCATCAGGGCCTCCCCATACAAAATAAGTGCTAGTTCCATTTACAGTTCAAAAGTAAACACTTTTTTTTTCCAGATTAGCACAGTCGCAGCTGTCCTTAAAGCACATTTATAGGCAACCCAAGTAATGCAAAGAATAAAAGGAATAATTATAAAATAACAAGCACTTTGCCACATATTAAATAAAGCAAGTAATAAATAGGGGTGTCTTGGCGGGGTTGTAACTGTCTGTACATGAGAACGGGGTTGGTCCCCTCCCCCCCAATCACTCAATCAATATCTTTTAAGAGGTTTTCAGTGCAACCTTTGGAAACCATTCTTTACCCTTTCCTGTCTGCATTGGTCAAGCCCATAGGAACAGACATCATCATGGCAATGGGAGACACAGTCTAATAAACCCCTTTCCAAAATTCTCTCTAAAAAATAATAATAAAAAAATCATAGCTTCTATTTGTTTGCGTATTTCAAGCAACGCCAGCAACACAAAAAGGTATAGAAAAAGGCACAGGTACATGTGGAAATAATACCAGACCAAAACAAAAGAAAAACAAAACGGCAACAGTCTCTGTGGGTTTGGTCGTATGCTAGAGAGTCTTTCCTTTAGCAATGATTATTCTAAAAGATCTGTTTTTGTTTGTTTGTTTGTTTGACTTGGGAAGCCTGCGACAAAAGATGGAGGGAGGGTTCAAGTACTTCTTGGATTGTTATCCACTTGCCTTTCCCTTAGGCCGAAGCCTGCTTGCTCCAAGGGTGGGCTTCTCCTCCTATGTGGCCCCCCTTGCGGGGCTGGCTCTCCTGAGAGGTTCCTTCTCCTGACGGAGAGCAGACAGGAGGACTGGCTGGATGTGGGCTCCAACAAGCAGCCAGTGCTGCTGCTCCTGTCCAGCGTCTGTGTGGGGAAGTCTGAGAGAAAAGTGCAGGTGGGTTCAAAGGACGTGCTTCGGCTGCTGCGCTTTTTCTTCCCCTTCTTGCCTGAGAGTTCTTCCCCGCTGGCCGGAGGCTCGGGAGAGGGCTCTTCCTCTGGACATGAACTCTCTCGGGCGGCCGTGCAGCATTCCTGCTCTGAGCCGCCAGGTTCGGCACAAGTTTTTACCCTGTATTTCTTCTCCTTGGCTGCCTTTTGCTGAAGCTCGCGAGTCCTTACTTTCTCTTCCAAGTGGCTGCTGCTCTGAAGCGGTGGGGTTGCTGATGATGAAGGAGTTCCGTGGACGTCTTGGGTTTCTCTGCTCCTTCCTTTAGTTGGGCTGAATTCGGAGAAGTGGCCACCCGGGGCAAAGTAGCTGGCTTGCAGGGACATCACTGACCTGTGCCCCAAGCTGGGATGGCTGCTGGGTCTAGCCTGGACCATCTGGATGCCCCCAATTGGGATCATAGGGCACGGGCTCCTGGGTAGGTGCTGGGAGTGCAATGGGAGATGACTGAAGATATAGTCTTCCACTCGGCTTGGAGCATGGACGTGTATTTCATGGGGCGATTGCGAACGTCTTACACGGAGATGCTGAGTGAGGCCCGGTGAACTTGTTGGGCTCCTGGATTCTGTCTTCTGTAATGACAGGATTTATTTATTTGTTTGTTTCTATACTGCCCGATAGCTGAAGCTCTCTGGGCGGTTCACAAACATTAAAAGCACAAAGTGCTGCACAAAACAATATAAAATAGGGAAGCTTAAAACCACAGTATAACAGTACAACCAGAATAAAACCCAGCAGCAATGCAGAGGTTTAAAATACAGCCTTAAAAGACCAGAGCTAAAAGACTAGGAAGCTAAAATGCTAAAATACTGGGAGAATAAAACGGTCTTCACCTGGCGCTGGAAGGAGTACAATGTAGGTGCCAGGCAAACCTCTCTGGGGAGCTCATTCCACAGCCATGGGGCCACAGCACAAAAGGCCCTCTTCCTGGTTGCCACCTGCCTCACTTCCTTTTGCAGGGGCTCACAGAGAAGGACAACTGAGGATGATCTTAGGGTCTGGGCAGGAGATTTTGTTTTTGTTTTTTAAGTACTAGTCAACTTATAAGGCTGGAGCGAAGGTGCCATACTCAGGCCCGGGAAGCCAAATCCAGGCCTCCAGGGGTCCTAACTTGGCCCTCCAGGGTTCCCCAGATGGCCACACACCCTTCCCCTGGCCCCATCCACTTTCCGTCAACCACCAATTGTTTGGCGGTTTTCTGGCTTTTGTGCCATGTTTTCTCCATTCTAGAAGGGTGCAATGCCTCTCATGCATCTTCATTCCTGGCAGTAAGAGTTCTAAGCTAATACATGCTGGAATTTTGGTCCTACCCTCTTTGGCAGTCAGCTCCACCCACCAGTGGAATGCAGCCTCCGAGAGTTTCTACTTCGTAGGGACATCAGTGAACAGATGTGGACAGAAGAACTGACATGGTTTTAGAAAGGATCTCTTAATTCAGAATACAAACAACTAGAGGAGGGCAATGATAAATAAACTCTGCCCTCTATTGCAGGGGTAGGCAGTGATCCCTCAGATCCTTTTCTTGGCACCCATCAAGGTGCCCCACCTGTCCAACTTTTTTTTTTTTTAATAACACATTTTCTTACTGGATGCTGGGATCACTGCAGATCAAAGTGAGGGCCTCCAGCCAGTGTCATCTTCATTTCCCATGAATTCCTCTGGGACATCCATGGGGCTCAGAGACATTCTTAGAAAATGAAGAAGGCTGGTGGCTGCAGGCCAATGCTTTCCTCTGCAGTGCATCTAGCCATCAAGAAGATGGTGCCCAGGGCAGCTTCTCAAATGGCCAAATGTTCCCATGGGCCCAAAACAGTTGCCTAGCCCAGCTCTCATGGATCTGGTTAGCTTTCTCTCTCTGTCCATCCTTTAAATAGTCCCCCCCCCAACACACACAAAGTAAATAGAGGTGGCTTCACTGTGGCAACCCACTTTAGGTTGGGCATAATCAATTTGCAGTCTCCTGACCCACTACTTGAAGTCCAAAGACGTAGAGCTTACCAGTTTAGGTTCTTCATACAGCTCCATGTTTTTGCTGTGGGACCTGTGAGGTAGAGGCACCGAAGACGATATTCCATGCTGAGTTTTGCACGAGCTTTGAACTTTTTCATCAGCTGCCAATTGGCTCCGAGAAGGCAAGTCCTCTCTCCCTGGGGACGGGTACCGTGACGGTGGCTCTGAATAGCTCTGGGACAGCATCTTCTTCATGGATAAGTACCTGGCTGATGACATTTCCCTGCTTGGAGACACACGTCTCACAGGGGAGACCCTTCTCTCCAGTGGAAGGTACATTCGCGACAATGACAGCTCTCTTTTTGGAGAAATGTACCTGCTTGGTGAGAGCTCAAGTCTTGTGGCCAAGCTATGGAGGGAAACTGCTTCTCTCCTTGGAGACATCCGGTGACAGGACATTCCTAGCCCTGGAGAGAGGCTCCTCAGTGAAGATGTTTCTCCAGTAGGTGAAAATCTTTTCGGTGAAGTTTCATTTTTGGTTAACAGGTGCTTTCGAGCCAGTATCGATCGGTTACTACCACCAGTGCCAGCACCAGAGTCCTTGCTTGGGGAACACTTCCTTCTAGGAGAGGTGTCTTTGGAGATGGATAAGTCCATTGCTAAGAGCATCTGTGGCCTTGTGATTGATTCCTTCTCAGCAGGCGCTAGGAGCACACTGGAGGTCAAAACTGGCCGATGAAGTCTTAAGAAGCTGTGGCAAACAGCAACTTCACTGCTATCAGCTGACCATTTCATTTCTGGCCCCAAAGTCTGGTGACTTTGAACAGCATGCTCACTGCTGGAGACAACATCTTCCGCTATGGACAAGACTGTCCTGGTGCCTTTCTCCTGGACAGAGGGAGAACATCTTGGAGAATGCCCTGGGAGGGATGTGTTCTTCATTTCTGAAGCCTCCCTGTAAGGTGGTTCCTCTTGGCTTTCCTCCTCCTGCTCCTCTTCCTCCTCCTCTTCCTCTTCCTCCTCTTCTTCTTCATCATTGTCGTCATCCTCATCAGACTCTTCCAAGTCTGAAAACTGGTGTTCTTCAAGTAGCTCAGATCCCCCCTGCCCTTCTGAATCTTGGAAGAGATCTTCACTGGTTCCTAAAAGGGGAAACAAATAATTAATAAAATAGACACCAGTATCATTATTTATGAAGATATACCTCTATACATGGAGAGTGCAAAAGCTGGTTTGAAACTCAACATTAAAAAAACGAAGATCATGGCATCTGGCCCTATCACTTCCTGGCATATAGAAGGGGAAGAAATGGAAGCAGTGACAGATTTTATTTTCTTGGGCTCCAAGATCACTGCAGACGGTGACTTGTAGCCATGAAATTAAAAGATGCTTGCTCCTTGGGAGGAAAGCTATGGCAAACCTAGACAGCATAGTAAGAAGCAGAGACATCACCTTGCCGACAAAGGTCTGTCTAATCAAAGCTATGGTTTTCCCAGTAGTAATGTATGGCTGTGAGAGCAGGACTATAAGGAAGGCTGAGCGCCGAAGAATGGATGCTTTCGAACTGTGGTGCTGGAGAAGACTCTTACGAGTCCCCTGGACTGCAAGGAGGTCAAATCAGTCAATCCTGAGGGAAATCAACCCTGAGTGCTCATTGGAAGGACAGATACTGAAGCTGAAGCTGAAATATTTTGGCCATCTAATGCGAAGAGAAAACTCTCTGGAAAAGACCCTGATGCTGGGAAAGATTGAAGGCAAAAGGAGAAGGGGACAGCAGAGGATGAGATGGCTAGATAGCATCACCGATGCAATGAATATGAACTTGAGCACGCTCCGGGAGAAAGCGCAGGACAGGAAGGCCTAGCGTGCTATGGTCCATGGGGTCACGAAGAGTCGGACACGACTGAACGACTGAACAACCTCTATACACACACAGTCAGAACAACCATATCTTTGGATACAACAGGAGGTAAACTCTGCTGTGTTCTGTAAGGCTAATGATGGTACAAGGGAGCTTGAAAAGTGAACTCTCCCCATGCAAAAGCTCTGACCCATTTCAAATCTGCCTCAGATTCCTTTCAGCTGGGTTTGAGTTGAAATAGGATTCACATATTCAGTTTCTCATTCTTCCAGTCTTGAGTTCGGTTCTTCCCAAACTTTGAGATTTTCCCCAGTCTTACGTTCAGTTCTTCCCGAAGTTTGAGAAATTTGAATGAAAATTTATACACGTTACAAAATACCCAGTTATAAACATATTTTACATACATGCATATACATTTCTAAAATACATAATAGTCTAAATGTATTTCGGTATGTCTTTTGAGCTGAAAACTGTACAGCAAAATTCAGAGTAGTGCAAAATCTGAAGGACAATTTGGTTCTGATCTGCACAGTAGTCTGGGAGGTGTGGATCAGGTCAGTTTGGAGCAGAACTTGCAAAAATCTAATCCCTCAAGCAACCCTACTCCAATATTACGTTATTATTTGGTTGTTTTCACTGACAGTCAAGGTATTTCAGCATGAATGCTTATTCATCTGGATGACAGATGGATGATTTATGTGCACATCCTCATTCTCGACGTTGCTCTCCAACAGAGAGACACGGTCAGAATAAGCATGAGCAAAACTGTTGGGTAGAGAACTGCGCCAGTTGGATCAAATGGGAAACATTTCAGGATGAGCGATATGGGCGATTTAAAAGAGTCTTTATGTACTACAAGAAGCAAAGCAAGTGGACTAAAATCTCATTTAAGGGACTATATAAGCAAACTTTCCACTGCACTTGTTTCAGTGCAATGGAAATAAATAAATGATGTTATATCCTCAGGATGACAGCAGGGTGGCCATATGGCCTGTTATACAGTCCTCTATTGAAAGGGTTGCCAGAGGACTGTCCTCTATGAGAGGGCATCCTTTCTTTGAAGGGCTGTCCTGTCCAATTCTGGTTTAAAGATAAAGAACAATAAGAACAGTTAGCACCTGGCCTGCAGACTGAACAGGTAGGTGCACACAGCTCAGCTGGTCACAGCCACACTAAGGCGAGATGTACTGTATTTTTATTTAAATAATAATTATTTCTACATTTGCATCTATACATATCAATATCTATTAGCATATGCAAAATTTACACAAATCATGGTCCTCTATTCTGGTGGTGCATTTCTTCTTTCTGATTCATAATCAGCCACCCTAGTTGACAGGACAGCCTGACTGAGTGTGCAGTCCCTGCAATCTCCTTTAAAAAAACAAAAACAAACAAGAACCAAGAAACATCCCCCCCATCTTTATTTTACATTCTCCTCCTTCGTGAACAGCCTCCGTGATACAAACACAAGCACATTTAAGCTAGAGAAGGAAATGAGTAGTGTGAGATACACACACACACACACACACACACACACTAAAATTGCAAGCCTTGCTTGCATGAGGCAGTGAAGCCAAGACAGCTAAACACATACCAGTGGACAGGTGTGCAGCCAAGATCAACAGACGGGGGAGGATTCCAGTCCAAATACCAGTGAGATCAGCTCTCACGACAGAACTCTGCAGGTGTCCAGGGACTGAGTGGGGAGGTGTAAAGAAGGACCCCTAGACCAGGCTTTCAAATAAAGGACCAGGAGGCCTCAGACTGCCACTTAGGTGGATTCAGCCATGCAACGCTCTGATCACGAGACAGCATTGTGGTGGGCTTCTACTAAGTCTTCAAGACTCTTTCAGAAAGGAGATCTCCGCCTGCTGCCCCAAGCATCCTCTCCACTTTTGTAAGCAGAGCAAACCCTCCACCAGCTTGGAGATTTGAATCACTGCCAAGACACTGACACACTGCCTTGTTCTCAGTGCATCACCGTTAGCCCAGCACGGATGTGGGAAATGACTGACAGGCCAAGGTAATTAGCAAACAAAATGGTCCCTTGCAGAGACCACGCCAAGCCCTACCGGCTCTGGCATTTTCATCCTACAGTCATCCACAGCACGAACCGGAGTTGTGATTTTGCAGGCTTTCTGCACACTGCTAAAATGAACCATTTGCTCTGATTTTCCATTCCCCCCGCCCCTAAAAGCTTAAGCGATGCCTTCTTTGTGACATGGCAATTTGGCCCGTGGGCCAGCCAATTTTGTTTGGTACATCCCAGAAAGGAATGTGCATAGGTAGTCAGCTTAATTTATTTATTTTATTTATTAAATTTATTAATCGCCCATCTGACTGGTCACCCAGCCACTCTGGGCGATGTACAACCCACCATAAAACAATTTAAAACAATAAAATTTTACCATAATTTTTTTTTTTTTTAAATACCCTAACCCACCCCAAATGCCTGCCTGAACAACCAAGTTTTTAATGCACGACGGAAGCTCATTAAAGAGGGGGCATGACGGAGTTCCCTAGGGAGGGAGTTCCACAGAGTGGGGGCCACCACAGAGAAGGCCCTCTCCCTCGTCCCCACCAGTCTAGCTGTCCTGGCTGATGGGACAGAGAGAAGGCCATCCGAGGCTGATCTTGTTAAGCGGCCTGTCTGGTGTTGCTGGAGGCGCTCCTTAAGATAGGCTGGGCCGGAACCATATAGGGTTTTAAAGGTCAAAAACAACACCTTGAATTTGGCCCGGAAAACAACTGGTAACCAGTGCAACTCCTTCAGCACTGGAGTGATGTGATCTCGCCGGCGGCTGCCTTTAATCAGGCGAGCCGCCGCGTTCTGTACCAGCTGCAGCTTCCGAACCGTCTTCAAGGGTAACCCCACGTAGAGCCCATTACAGTAGTCTAAACGAGAGGAGACCAGGGCATGTACTACCGATGGGAGCAGATGGTCGGGAAGGAAGGGGCGCAGACGCCGTATCAGATGGAGTTGATACAGCGCTGTCCGGCTCACAGCTGACACCTGAGCCTCCATGGACAGCTGGGAGTCCAAAATGACGCCCAGGCTGCGGACCTGGTCTTTCAAGGGTAGCTGTACCCCATTCAACACCAGGTCAACATCCCCCAGCCTCCTCTTGTCTCCCACCAAAAGTACTTCGGTCTTGTCAGGGTTCAGCTTCAGCTTATTCCTCCCCATCCAGCCACTCACCGTCTCCAGACATTTGGACAGGGATTCTATGGCCAACCTTGGTGAAGATTTGAATGAGAGGTAGAGCTGCGTGTCATCCGCATATTGATGACACTGCACCCCAAACCTCCTGATGATAGCCCCCAGTGGCTTCACATAGATGTTAAATAGCATCGGGGAGAGGATGGAACCCTGTGGCACCCCACAAGTAAGTGGCCACGGGTCCGAAACCTCCTCTCCCAGTGCTACCCTCTGGTACCTGCCGGAGAGGAAGGACCGGAACCACCGCAATACAGTGTTTCCAATGCCCAACCCCTCCAGGCGGTCCAGGAGGATACCGTGGTCAATGGTATCAAAAGCCGCTGAGAGGTCGAGGAGAACAAGGAAGGAGCATTCACCCCTATCCAGAGCCCTCCTCATATCATCCACCAAGGCGACCAAGGCCGTTTCTGTCCCATGCCCAGGCCTGAAGCCCAACTGAAATGGGTCTAGATAATCAGTTTCTTCCAAGTGTGCCTTCAACTGCACCGCCACCACCCGCTCAATCACCTTGCCCAAAAATGGCAGATTTGAGACTGGGCGAAAGTTGTTCAGAACTTGAGGATCCAAGGAGGGCTTCTTTAAGAGCGGTCTTATCACTGCCTCCTTGAGGGCTGATGGCATCACTCCCTCCTCAAGGGAGGCGTTCACCACCGCCTTGATCCCCTCACCCAGTCTCTCTCTGCAGCTCATAATGAGCCAAGATGGGCAAGGATCAAGTAAGCAGGTGGTCGGCCTTACAGATGAAAGCACCTTGTCCACTTCATCAGGAGGAAGAAGCTGGAACCGATCCCACAAAACCGGTTTGCCACAGGCCGCCTCTTGCTCACTAACTGTATCCACAGCGTGCAGAGTAACACACCTAATCTGATCAATTTTATCTGCAAAGTGCCTTGCCAAAGCCTCACAGGAGGCCTTAGAATGCTCCAGTGGTTCCGGAGCCACAGGACCGACCAGGCTCCGGACCACTTGGAACAGCCTCCTGGGGCAGCACTCTGCAGACGCGATGGAGGCAGCATAATATTCCTTTTTTGCTGCCTTCACCGCCACGTGATAGGCTGAAGATATAGCTCTAGCCCGTGTCTGATCGTCTTTGGAGCGAGACTTCTGCCACCGGCGCTCTAGCCGTCTCACCTGTTTCAGAGCTCGTAACCGCGGATTGAACCATGGTGCAGTCCGAGCCCTGTTCAGGGGGAGAGGGCGTTTCGGAGCCACCCGATCTAATGCCCCAGTGATTGCGGCATTCCAGCCACCCACCAGGGTCTCGACCGAGTGGCCGTTGGCATGCCCCAGAGAATCCCCAAGCACGTTCAGGAATCCATTTGGATCCATAAGACACCTGGGGCGGACCATTTTAATGGGTCCTCCACCCCTGCGGAGGGGTTGTGGAACCGAGAAGTCCAACCTCACCAGATAGTGATCTGACCATGACAAGGGGGTTGTGGATATACCCCCGACTTCCAGATCACTCCCCGCTTCTCCAGAAACAAACACAAGGTCTAGTGCATGACCGGCTACATGGGTGGGCCCAGTTAGAATATGGTACAGCTCCCAGGAGGCCATGGTCTCCATGAAGTCCCGAGGTGCTCCTGTGAGGATGGCCTCCGAATGTACGTTGAAGTCCCCCAACACCAGTAAGTTAGGGGACTGTACACGCACATCAGAGACCACCTCAAGCACCTCGGCCAGGGAGTCAGTTTTGCAGCGGGGGTGGACGGTACACGAGCAGAATCCCCAGACTGCCCTTCGGGCCCAACCTCCAGTACATGCACTCAACAACCTTGGTCTCCCGGAGAGGGGGTCTGGTGAAGACCAAGGACTCTCGGTAGATAACAGCCACTCCCCCTCCCCGATCCCCAGCCCTCGGCTGCTGTGCATACGAAAATCCAGCTGGACACATGGCTGCAAGGGTTGGAGCAGCAGCCTCGGCCAGCCAGGTCTCCGTAATACATGCCAGGTCTGCACCCTCATCCAGGATCATGTCATGGATGAGGGAGGTTTTCTGGGTAACAGACCTGGCATTGCAGAGCAGCAAACGAAGGCCAGAAGATGGGGTCACGCCTCCCCCAGCCATCCTTTGGCTCTGGACAGGCCCGGAGCAGGGGACAGATACTACACATCTCTCCCTTGTTCCCCTTACCTGGCATGGCCTGCCCCTAGCGCTCCGCCAGCGCCTGCCGCCCAGCCTCGGTATGTTCTGGCCCCCAACACTCCCCCCACTGCCTCCATCAGGTGGACACATGCCCCCTCGCTCCCGCCTATCAGGCAGGCTACCCACCCCTAAAAACACAACAAAATCCCCCCCAACAAAATAAAACAAACAAACAAAACAATTAAAATCCCCTTAAAAATGCCAGGCAGGAGTCTACAGGGAAGGCCTGGTGGCGGTGGTAGCGGCGACGGCGGCAGCAGCAGGCCCAGCGGCGGCAAGCACGCCTCTTCCCCGGTGGTGGTGGTGGCTTCTCCTGCAGGCCCTGGCTCTCCCAGGCCACCTCAGCCAGCCAGCTTATGTAGCCCCTCCAGGGAGGGGCAGGTGGAGCAGCACAGCTGGCTCGGTACCTGGGGGCCTGGTCCTGCAGGGACTGGCGGTCTTCCAGGCAGAAGTCCACAAGGAAGGCCTGGTGGTGGTGGCAGCGGCGGCAGCAGCAGGCCCAGCGGCGGCAGCAGCAGGCCCAGCGGCGGCGGCAGCAGGCCCAGCGGCGGCGGTGGCAGGCCCAGCGGCGGCGGCAGCAGGCCCAGTGGCGGCAAGCACGCCTCTTCCCCGGTGGTGGTGGTGGTGGCTTCTCCTGCAGGCCCTGGCTCTCCACTGGCTTAAGAGCAGGGAGCGAGTTTTGGGAGGCTCCCGGAGCTCATCAGCTATTCTGAGTAACTTAACAGACTCCGCAACTCCTCCAGCAATCTGACACTGGAGCAGATGTCCGCTGGCTGACACCGCCATGAATGCATCTCCCCTGTGACTGACATGATACTGGGGTGGTGTGTGTGTTTTTTCTCCTTTGCATATTCTTTCCTCCCCAAGGTAACACTCTGGCAACACAGTATCCATTCCAAATTGAGAATGTTTTTGCATGATGCAAAGTGGCAGGAGAAAAAAGTCAAAAGGAGAGTTTGGATCAAGAAAAAAAAAAAAAGGAAAGGAGCCCGTTAAGGCAAAAACCATTTTCAGTTGCTCCAGGGAGATCAAAAGCCACAATGCCTCCTGTCTAAAGGCTGTAAGATTGTAACAAAAGAAAGAGAGCCCTGCTGGATCCTGTTCCTTGGCGGCCAACAAGTTGGAGGAAATGGATCTCTTCTGTTCCTGCTGCTGCTCTCCAGAATGAAGCTGCTTTATAATATATATATATATATATATATATATATATATACACACACACATACATACATACATACATACGCACGCACGCACGCCACCTGTCAGGATACAAATCCAACCAAAATAGAAATATCAGAGAAATCTGCAACAGATTTGAATGAGTGTGGATTTCTATGAATCTGACCTGATCATGTGGCTTCTGAGGTTTGACAGACTTTTTTTCACGTTTGGGAGGGATTTGTGCAAATTCACATTAGCGCGAATTCGCACAAGCAGTTAGCAAAATTCTGGTAAAAAGAATCCGATTCCATAAATGAGGGGATGACAGAACAAAAGATGCCTGCCCATTTGCGAAACACAGATGGAATGGATTTAACAAAATCCGTACGTTGCCAAACCAAGATGGCTTACAAGTCATTTAAAAAATAAAAATAAATAAAATAATGAACTATGTTAACAAAGAATATTTTTTTAAAAAAAAAATTACCAGGATCCTTCCAACAGGGCAGCTGGTCGAAGGTGGCCCTGGGGGCAGGGAGAATTCAGCTGGGATGGGAGAGAGGACATAGCTCAGTGGGGAAGAGGGGCTGTGGCTCAGTGGTAGACCAACCGCTTTTCATGCAGAATGTCCTAGGTTCGATCCCTGGCATCTTCAGGTAGGATGAGGAAGGAATCCTGCCTGAAACCCTGGAGAGCCGCTGCCAGTCATGTTGACAATACTGGGCTAGTATTGCTACTGACTCTGTACAAGGCAGCTTCCTATGTTCCTAGGACCTGGAGTTCTGGTGTTATCCACATCTCCCTCCCTCTTTCTCCTGAAATCCTTCTCACAGAGTTGTTGATGGAGGATGGTCCCAGGGGACTGGGTAGGAGAAATGGTCCAGCTGGAGCAGGCCCTGAGGTCTTCACCTGCCTCAGGCGAATGAAGGATTTCATTCAGTCTGCATTTGGAAGCATACTGACCTGGTTTGCATCCCCCCCCACACACACACACACACAGAGTTACTGCAGGAATCAGAATAGTTTTCTTTCCAGTTTTGCACTACTCTGAATTCTGTATGCAGTTTTCAGCTTAAAAGATATGCACTGCATACAAAATGCATATTTTACCATAAAAATCCCTCCCGCCCGATTTATGGAACTTCCACCCAGGTGATACTATGTCTGTCCAGAAAGTCCAATTGTTCAAACAAAGGCTGAAGCCATTTCTGTTTGTTCAGACATTTAGATTTCGATGTAAAGTGTGTTCAGGTGTAGACCTAGAAAGATTTATTGCTGCTGTTTGACTATATTTTAAATATTGTGATCTGAAGGATGCTTGTATTTCAGCTTGATGAATGAATACATGCATACATTTAATAGGGAGTATGATTTTTTTGTGCAGTTTCTTAAAAATGCAGATTAATGCAGAAAGAGGCCAGGATGGGCTTATGAATGAACATGTGCAAAAGTGATACAGACCAAAAACAGTCGGATCTGTCCATCCCTAGCTAGCTAACTCTGTGCCAGACAGCTAGGCCAATAGGTCTATCTAGCGCCCACCGAGTGCTTTGCCCTGTAATAAGTTCAGCTACATAGCACAGTCATCCAGTTAGTGACCTAAGCTGATTAATCATAATTCACATATGATGCCACACAGAGCACATTCTCTCGTGAAAATTCAACTCTCATACTTTGTGCACTCCTTTACTGTGTCCACCTCAACTATGGGCGTGCATATCACCATCACTTCAGAGTGAAAGCACATGGCTTATCACTGCTTGCGGACAGGGAAGGAGGGGAGAGAGTGGGACATTCTTCTCCCTTTCTCATAATTCTAGACCACAGGAACATTCAGGGAGGTCAATCAGCAGGAGATTTGGGACAAACAAAAGGAAGTCCTGTTTCTTTTCATGGGAAGCCATTCACTAATTATTAAGCCCAAGCAAGAGAGGCCCTTTTGAAGACACCCTCCCTTACACAGGCCCATTTCTCGGGCACGTGGGAAAGGGCTTTCTCCTATGTTGCTTCCAAACGCTGCAACACACTTCCTTTAAAGTTGTGACTGGTCCCCACTCTTTCTGCATTCAGGATGGGGGCCAAGACACATATTTGTAACTTGGCTTTCTAAATTGTTGTCACAGTTTTCAGTGTTGTTTTAACTGTTTTACTATGCTTTTATCTGATCATGGTTTTTATGTCTGGGACTATTTGCAAACTTCTTTGATTGGTCTAGAATGGCAGTATAGAAATACTATAAATAAAGGATCAACAGACTTGTGGAACTCACTGCAACAAGATGCACAACTAACTTAGGTGGCACTTAAAGGGGATTAGAGAAATTCACAGAAGAGAAGCCTATTAAATGCCACTAGTCGTGACAGTTACATACAGCCTTCAGTTTTCTGAGGTACTATGCATGGGAGATGGATATTACCTTCATGTCCAGCTTGTGGATTTACCAGAGGTACCTGGTGGGCCACTGAGGGAAACAGGATACTAGACCAGATGGTAAGATCCAGCTATCATCCAGCTATCACTGAGCTCTTCCTATTTTATGTTCTTATGTCCGTAATTCCCATGGCAGCCCTAGCCATATAAGGCAAGACTGGGGCCTGCATTTCCCCCTCAACCCACTGGGGGCCACATCCCACACCAACCAAAATTGCTATCATTGACATTGCTGCAGCGGCAATGTCAATGATCAGCGACAGTGATTTTGCTAGAAAACAAGCTGCATGCTCCTCGTGCGCTTTGTTGACAAGCAGAAATGTGCTCTCAGGAAGCATCTGGGAGCACCATTCCGCTTGCAAACAAGGCATGTGGAAGCACATACCTTGTTTCCTTGAAACACTGGTGCTGAATTTGCCACTGCCACGGCAAATTTGGCAGCGAGGAAAGGGGGCCTGTAAAAATGCCTGTGAGGGACCACACATGGCTTGCAGGCCACGTGTTGCCCACCCCTGATCTAAGGAGAGTCTAGTGATTAGCGTGTTCACAGCCCAGAAACTACAAGCATCATCTGCTCTGACAGCATAATGGTGTTGGGCAAGCAATGGTGTCACAGCATCCTTAGCTGCCAGTACCTTAGCAGCTCTGATGTCACGGAAGGGCTGCACAGCTGAGAGCCAAGGAGGTGGTGGAGTGAAAGGTCTAAAGTATATGAGGAATGCTTCAAAAGATTAAAACAATCCTATTCATTTTTAGAAAGAAAAAGGTCCTACAACTCCTAGCATTCTTGATTTACATCTTCACACAAACATGTAGAATGGTTCTGGAGTCTCGCAATGAAGTGTCAGGTCACAGATATAGGAGATTGGCGCGTGCATTATTGAATGAGATCTGATGCAGCAAACTTCATCTTTCACATATTAATTTGCTGGCCTTCCTCCCAAATGAGAGGGTTAACTATCCTTCCCCCCCAGGTGCCCTCCAAATGTTTTGAAGCAACTCCCATCATCTCCAGGCATCATAGCAAATGGCCAGGAATTTTGGGATTTGTAGCCTGAAACCAGGTTGGGGGGAAGCTGTATTACAACTACCTGCATATATCTACAGTTGGTGTTTTCCAGATCTCATTGCCTGGTGTTTAACAGGAGTAAAGATAGAATAGATTTACACACTTAGAGAAACCACACAGGTGCAGCCTTCATAGATCATTATCATTCCAGAATACAAGTGGTGGTGGTGAGGAAATCACACCTCTGAATACTCCTCCACATCAGTGAAAGAAATCCAACAAACAGTTAACAACAACAACAAAATATCTGCCTATAAAAAGTTAGCATGTTAGAATTCTAGCGTAGCCTTCTTCCTGACAAGTTAGTTTTCTTTATATATTTTGTATTTGTATTTGTTTTAAATGGGGGAACATTGGATTTAAATTGATGATTTCCTACCACTACTGCAGTACTAATAATGTTCTCTGCGTCCTGGAAGGCATTAGGGTTTTTTTAATTTATTTGTTTATCTAAAATATTTCTTGGCCGCCTTTCAGGGCACAAGCCCTCCCAAGCTGGCTTACAGCAATAAAATACATAAAATAGTAATAGATCAGCAGAGCTGTTTGAGAGCAAGCAGAGCTATTTCAGGTTTTAATAGGCTGATCCACAACCCAGTTAACACAAATCATTGTGCTAACGTTCAGAATCGGAGGCTCATGCTAGTGAACCTAAGAGTTTGCTCCTCCTTGAACTCATTGACCTGGTTTGCATGTAACAACAACCCAGAGAAGGGGCTGAATATGGGTTGTTGTTGCATCATGGGTTGTCATTATGTTCAAACCCTGCACTATGGTTTAACTGTGGCTTGCTAACCATAAGCAACCCAGAGTTCACAACCCAACAGCAAACCATGAGTTCTCTTCCTGGGTTGTTTGTGGTTAACAACCCATAATTAAACCATAGTGTAGGGTTCACATATAACAACAACTCATGATTCAACAACCCATGATTCAACAACAACCCATACTCAACCCATACTCTAGGTTGTCGTGATGTGCAAACCAGGCCATTGGGAGCAAAGCTCAAAGTCCAATGAAGCTTTGGCCTGGCTTGTAATGACTTAGTCACTGCTATCACATCCTGCCAGTGCAGCCGTCCTAACTCCTGTGCCCACTTACCTGGCGACGATAGTACTTGAGCAGTACCATGTGCTTTTTCTGAACATGTAGACCAGCTCTTCACTCTTCCTGACACTGTTGTTTTCAAAGTGCCTCAGCACTTTGTCAATGTGACTGAGGCCAAGACTGACAACAATAAAATGATGGAAATTTCAGGGGTGGGGGGAAGCAAAACCTGTCACTACCAGTGGGGACTTATCCTTAGTACTGGTGGCAGTGGCTTCCTTCCTTCCTTCCCTCACTCCCTCTTTATTTTTTTATTTTTTTAATTACATCTTGCCACTAGTAGGAGCCACCTTTGGGAGAGGGGTAGCAGCCACCATTTCCCCCCCAACGATGGCTCAGAACAATGCTGCATCAAGATCATTCTGGAGGAAAGAAAATGGCCTCTTTTACTGCTGTGGTGGTGGTGACAGTGCTCCAGAGGCAGCAAAATAAAGTAATGAAGGATGCTGTTGTCACTGCTGAGGATAAGCCCCCACTCATCCACTGCAACAAACTATGACCCTCCTGAAAATAAGCAAAATCCACAACACACAGAATTCGCTGAGAGCAGGGTCATTAAATTTGGGTCCCTCTGGGTCCAGATCTACCTGGAATCAGGAATGGAACATTCAATATGACATATAACATTTACCTTCTTCTGATTCTAGCTCCACCAGTGAAGACACCAACACACCCATCTCCTGACATTTTTTGCTGTGGGTCTTTGATTTCATATGTTTAGTCAGATTCCCTGAAACAGAACAGAACATACACATTTGTCAGTCATTGTTGGTTTTCTGCATGCAGTGACCAGAGACATTCTCTGCAAGCAACACTTTGCATTCCCTGCCAGATCCAGAGGTGAATGCCCTTGGATGATTTCTGCTCTTTTGCCCCAAGCAGCTGTCCTCACAGTGGCTGAACATGTGTTCAGTTGAGGACACAACAAGTAGCTCTCATGCAGCACAGAAAAAGCAGGAAGGCACGTGCTTTGCGGTGTTGGAGAGGCACTACCCAGAACGTTCTCTGCGTTGACACGCAAAACAGGCATGGAAAACCAGGCAAGAGAAAGACAATTACGTTTGAGGTGGATTGCCCGGCCCATCTTTCTCCAAACTCACCAGAGCACTACAGGATCAGGCACTACCGAACACGGCAAGGCAAAGAGACATAGCTGGGCATTACTATCAGTGCAATTCAAGGGGGAAATTTTAGGCAAGGAGGTCAGGGAGCAGAGACAAAATGAAGAAGTACACAAATATTTTCCTTGACTGAGGTGGCATTCTCCACTTTTAAGTTTAAGTGAGATGCTACTACAACAAGCAGGGGTGCGTAACTTGTGCCCCTCCGGATGTTTTGGCCTATAACTCTTGTGATCCTGCACCATTGGCTATGCTGGCGTGGGCTGATGGGAGTTGTAGGCCCCATTGCCCATGATATAAAGGCTCATTCACCCTTGGTTTGTCCTTACAGTCTTTAAAAAGGCATCTTGTCTGTGCTGTCTCTCTCTCTGGCTACAAACTGACGTGACGGCAAACCATGGTTTGGTGCAGTACCAGCTCCAGCTTGGGAGGAACCCTCAAGCAAGTTGTCCTCAGTGTGCACCCCCCCCACACACACACATTCCCTTAATGGGTCCTTCATTCTCTTCACAGCCATTATTCATCACTTCCCAGGGAGAGAACTGGTGAATAAGAAGCAGGCAGCAGACTCTGGTTCTCGCCTTTGCTGCAATTGCCCACTGACTCTGGGCCACAGAGTGGGTAAGCAAATAGGTGGCAATGCAAGGGGGAGGAGCAATGGAACCAAGGGCCTCTCATCGAGGGCCCCCCTATTGTTGCACAGGCCATGGCGCGTGCCCGACCATGCTGACTCTCAACCCCAGCCTTGGTTTGGTGTTACATCAACTAGCATTGGGCGTGGGATGAAAGAGTGTTTTACATACACACACACACACACACAGAGGAGAGGAAGGAGCACACAGGCCCAAAGCTTGTTTGCCTAAAGCAGGGGTGGGCAACTTGAGGCCTTCCAGATGTTTTGGCATCCTTCACCATTGGCTATGCTGGGCAAGGCTGAAGGGATTTATAGGCCAAAACATCTGGAGGGCCACAGGTTGCCCACTCCTGGTGTAAAGCCAAACCATGGTCTGGAGATGGAGAGAGATTAGCTAATCATCACTGCTTGTCATCCATGAGTTGTGTGTTGCTAGGCAAAAGGGGACTCCCTCAGGTAGCTCCATGGTACATGGCGGCTTCATGGAACATCTGTTGTGTTTCCAGGAACTATAATTATATTTTGAATCTGTCCAAGAATAAATCAAAAGAAGTGACAGCTCAGCATCCCACTGCTGAGGCAGTGTGACTCTTCAACACGCCCACAAGGCCTCCCGACGAGGACTGTGGAGGCCTTTGCTGGGGCTCTTGCCCCACCATGAACCTTCCTCGCACTCTCTGAAGAAGCTCCTTGCACATGCTCCTTGCCCCATCGGGAAAGGGCAAGGGAGGAGCGTGAGGTGCTGGCTTCTTCGGGTTTGGGGTTTGGCTCAGAAATAACCTGAGCTTCTCTCCCCCAACGTGAACCAGGAAGTAGCTTGGCTTGTTTCTGAGGCAGAGCTAAATTTGGCCACCTACCCCGCCCACAGCCCCCATGTTTTGCAAGTTCGGAGCCATGGATTGTGGAAGCTCACAAAGCTCCATGGCTTCTGGGCTTCAATGTCAGCTCCACGGCTGAAGAGAGCTCCCACTGTCAGGATTCCTCCTAGGCTGCAAAGCTGTGATTTATAACTGGGGAATGTGGCTGCTTGCAGACTCCTCTCAGTCTTGGGCTGCCAATGACAGCCAGCTATTTGCAGCCCAGGGTCAGAGTCTCTCTGGGTTTCAGGGAGCTTCTTTTGCAGGCCAAGATTGTGGGTGCTCAGCAAGCACCTCTAATCTCAGGCTGCAAATGGCAACCAGTCCCCTTGATCCCTAGCTGTGTTTAACAGCATCGCTTGGCCAAGAGAAACCCCACTGGACTTATCCTGGCCGCACTTCTTCTGCCTCTGATTTGGAGGTTTGTTGGGTAGGTGGCGGGGGGTATCCAGAAATCTGATTCAGAGATCAATTTGTGGACCTAGTGCTCTTCTCTTCAGAAAGGCATGCACTATGAATCCCAGAAGCTCACATCTGATCTGGGATACAGCAAGCTTCAGTGATAACTTTGGTGGCAATCTCTGTACTCAAGGAGCTAGGTGGCACAGAATGTCTCCCCGGCTGCACTGATTCCTTGAAATTACAACAAGTAAACATGACACAGTGTCTGTCCTTCCTTAAACAGGAGAACGGAGGCTGTTTCTGATAGGGAAGACAGAATGCAGGCACATGAAAGAGGAGAAGAGAAAAAGTTACCGATCGAAGAAGAGCATTGCGGAACATTTCCCTTCTCTTCCTTACCCTTCTGCCTTCACCTCCAGGGACTGAGTGGATTGAAAATAGGAAGGCATGTACATCCTCGGTGAAACTCCTTCAAGGTTTGGTTAGCTCCCGAGCATGTCTCAATATCTAGCTGGCTTCTCCAAATGCACTGTAACAAGATGACACAGCCAAGACTCTCCTAACTGTTGGCAAAAGATACCTGCAACCTGATAAAACTGGAAGATTATGGTAACAAAAGTAAGCCAGCCCAATGGTCCATCTGTGATCTGTTTCAGCTAAGTGTCCATGGGGATCCCACTTCTCCATAGGATGTTTGTAAAAAGCCATTGTCATGAATACTTTATCTAGGAAGGGGCCATTGCTCAGCAGTAGAATGGAATACACAGTGAGTTTACCATTACAGTCATTCTGGTCCAGTTTGTTCAGCAGTTGACTGACATGGTAAAGTGTCAGTGCTTCAGGATGATGAACCATTCTGGATAATGGTTCCAATCCTTGCTCAATGATCAATTTAGTGGCTTTGGACAAATCTCTGTCCATACTCATCTCCCCATCATTGAAATGGAAATGCTAATAAACAGCATGAGTTGCTGTTACCTAATAAGTAAGGACCATTAAGCAGTTTGAATACTAAATCTGCTTAAGAAGGAATAATACATAGTAAGAAAGATTACATCAGGTGGAAGTTGAACTTTGCCCAATGCTGGGTTCAGGGCCAGCCCAAGACATTTTGCTGCCTGAGGCAAGGACAAGATGGCGGCCTCCCCCAGTCCATGTACAGAGGTCAACCAGATTGGGAGTTGAATCTTATGTCAACACTGTCAATGAGATAATGCACCTGAGGTCAGCAGGCTTGGTTAGCAGATACAAGGCACACACAGCTCTGTCCTTCAACACCTCACTGCTGCTTTCTACCCTCAGGCACGTAAGGGATCACATGAGCAACGTGATGATGTCTTGTCAACACTTAGCCAATCAGATTTGCCTATGGGGCAGTGTTTCCTCCCTCTGAATGGCCAAAAATCTTTGGCCCATTTTACAGTCCCTCTCTCCTGAATGATTGCCAAAATAGAAGGAGGTATACTTAATGAGGTCAGTAGGCTTTTTGTGTTTGTTTGTTTGTTTGTTTGTTTTGTTTTGTAAAATGTACTCCTGTGTTTTGGCTTACGTTTAAGGGGAGGTAGGCCTGAATGTGTGTGAACTTTTTAGATTGACAGCAGTAGGTTGGGCACTTTACCACTAGAGAGCCAGTGTGGTGTAGTGGCGAGAGTGTTGGCCTGGGAGTTGGGAGATCCAGGTTCTAGTCCCCACTCGGCCATGGAAGCTCACTGGGTGACTTGAGATGCTATTCTGCTCATAGTCATAATGCAGATGAATGCCTTTTATCATTTTTATTTCTAGAAAACACACATGCTATATACACACCCAAGCACACTAGTGATTTATTTATTTATTTATTGCATTTATATCCCGCCTTTTTTCCTCCTTAAGGAACCCAAGGTGGCATACATAGTCCTCCTTCTCCTCCATTTTATCCTCACAACAACAACCCTGTGAGGTGGGTTGGGCTGAGAGTCTGTGACTGGCCCAAAGTCACCCAGTGAGCTTCCATGTAAGGGGGAGGCCGCCATCTTGTCTGGGGGAGGCCGCCATCTTGTCCTTGCCTCAGGCAGCAAAATGTCTTGGGCCCTGAACCCAGCATTGGGCAAAGTTCAACTTCCACCTGATGTAATCTTTCTTACTATGTATTATTCCTTCTTAAGCAGATTTAGTATTCAAACTGCTTAATGGTCCTTACTTATTAGGCAACAGCAACTCATGCTGTTTATTAGCATTTCCATTTCAATGATGGGGAGATGAGTATGGACAGAGATTTGTCCAAAGCCACTAAATTGATCAATGAGCAAGGATTGGAACCATTATCCAGAATGGTTCATCATCCTGAAGCACTGACACTTTACCATGTCAGTCAACTGCTGAACAAACTGGACCAGAATGACTGTAATGGTAAACTCACTGTGTATTCCATTCTACTGCTGAGCAATGGCCCCTTCCTAGATCCAAGAGCAACATTCCCATGGCAAGAGCATTCCTTGGGTTGAAGCAACATCCTCAACCTGCACTCTGGAGATTTCTGATAGCCTTCTATTGTGGCCCCCTTGACATTCAGCCACAGCCATCATGGTGTGGGAGCCATTTTTCTGTGGTGTAATTCCACATGGCTGCAGGCTATGTATTGGGGCGCACAACCTTTTCAATGTCAAGGGCTGCATCTGGTGTTGGCTGGGGCTTCTACAAGCGTGCATGCATGCACACACACATGCACACTCTTCCTCCCACACACACACATCATGGAGCACAGGGATGGGAAGTCCCCCCCCGCCCCCTGAGCTCTGGGGATCACTGGGAAGCGGGGTCTCTCCTATCCCCCAGTGATCACCAGCGAGATCATTGCTCCTCTGCTGAGACTAGCAGCAGGAAAACAACAACCTCAGAAGCTAGGGAATGGCAGGTGTGTTTTTTTTCCCCTGCAGCCCAATTTATCTACAGAGCTTTGGAGATAAGTGGGTGGGGCAACACCAGCTTTGGAGGCTGCACAAGGAACATTTGCTGGATCATGGAGAAAGCAAGAGAATTCCAGAAAAACGTCTATTTCTGCTTCATCGACTACGCTAAAGCCTTTGATTCTGTGGATCACAACAAACTGTGGCAAATTCTTAAAGAGATGGGAGTACCAGACCACCTTACCTGTCTCCTGAGAAACCTGTACAAGGGTCAAGAAGCAACAGTAAGAACCGGACATGGAACAACCGATTGGTTCAAAATTGGGAAAGGAGTACGACAAGGCTGTATATTGTCGCCCTGCTTAATTTATATGCAGAGTACATCATGAGAAACACCGGGTTGGATGAATCACAGGTCGGAATTAACATTACCGGGAGAATTATCAACAACCTCCGATATGTAGACGATACCACCCTAATGGCAGAAAGCGAAGAGGATCCAAAGAGCCTCTTGTTGAGGGTGAAAGTGGAGAGTGCAAAAGCTGGTTTGAAACTCAACATTAAAAAAACTAAAATCATGGCATCTGGCCCCATCACTTTCTGGCATATAGACGGGGAAGAAATGGAAGCAGTGACAGATTTTATTTTCTTGGGCTCCAAGATCACCGCAGACGGTGACTGTAGCCATGAAATTAAAAGACGCTTGCTCCTGGGGAGGAAAGCTATGGCAAACCTAGACAGCATAGTAAGAAGCAGAGACATCACCTTGCCGACAGAGGTTTGTATAATCAAAGCTATGGTTTTCCCAGCAGCAACGTATGGCTGTGAGAGCTGGACTATAAGGAAGGCTGAGCGCTGAAGAATTGATGCTTTCAAACTGTGGTGCTGGAGAAGACTCTTACGAGTCCCCTGGACTACAAGGAGGTCAAATCAGTCAATCCTAAAGGAAATCAACCCTGACTGCTTATTGGAAGGACAGATACTGAAGCTGAAGCTCAAATATTTTGGCCACCTAATGCAAAGAGAAAAGTCACTGGAAAAGACCCTGATGCTGGGCAAGATTGAAGGCAAAAGAAGAAGGGGATGGCAGAGGATGAGATGGCTACATGGCATCACCGATGCAATGAATATGGACTTGAGCATGCTCCAGGAGGGAGCGCAGGACAGGAAGGCCTGGCGTGCTATGGTCCATGGGGTCACGAAGAGTCAGACACGACTGAACGACTGAACAACAACAACAACGAGTGTTTGGGGACCGCATGCAGCCCCAGGACTGCAGGTTGAGCACTCTTGCTTTATATGAATAGCACATCCAGTTGGGCAGGGCCAGTCATCAGAGTCTTGCCCACATGATCAGCACATTGATTTAGATCCATCCAGAAATAGGTAGCTCCACACCTGGAAAACCCACCACAAACTTTGAGGGAGAAGGCTAGACCAGAAGCTTTCTCCCAGATATTGTAGTTTTCTTTGTAGAAGGGGTGTGTGTATGTGTGTGTGGGGGGGGGGGGTATAAAGCAGGGGTGGGCAGAAAGTAGATCTCCAGATGTTTTGGACTCACAGCATTCCTGATCACTGGCCAGGCTGGCAGGGGCATCTGGGAGCTGAAATCCAAAACATCTGGAAATCTTCCTTCTGCCCACTCCTGGTATAACGGAGCATATAGTCAAATGAACGCTCTACCTGCAGTCTGCAGTGGTCCAGCTCAGATACAAGTTTATCACTTAAGTGAGACCATGTCTGTGTATAAAGATTAAGCACGGTAATGGGAAAGGAGAAGCCCTCCCAGGAAACAGGTAGGCATTGCTGAAGTTTGCAAACACTCTATGTCCCCAAGACATTTCTCATCCAATAACTTACTATTCAGGGTCAGGGTTTTGCTTTTAATTGGAGCCACAGTAAACCTGCATCAAGGTGCAGAAGGAGCTGTTTTAACGTGAATGTCTTCTCCCCCTCAAGCAGTCATCCATAAGGTGGCCATAAGCTGTAGTGGTCCACCAACATAAAGCAAACCAGAATATCTGTCCACAAAACAGCGAAGCAAAAGGATCACTGATCTACCACTAACCCAAGGTTAGATGGACTGAAGACAAGGGCAGGACCACTCTTGGGCCAACTCAGTGGCTCCAGATGTGTAGGAGCTCCCATATGAGCAACAAACTCTTGTTTGCTTCAGTGCAGAAAGGAGCTCCATGTGTCCATCACTACAGAACCATCTTCCAAAGGGTACAATGAATAATTTCTACGTGTAATCTAAATTGAGAACTGAGGGACATGGACTACATGGCTTCTTTGGGTTGCAACTAAGGCATGAGCTATTAAAAGGGCACATGCTTAACTTTGTCCCATCTATTATTGATGGCACTTAAGGTAACTCCACTTTGGCTGGAATTTGCCCTATAAGTGATAGAGCTAGAACTGGAACATGATGGTAAAAGCAGAGCAAAAATCCCCCCCCCCAATCCTCCACCCTATTTGAAATAGGTGAATAGTGAAATTGGGCTGGTGGGAGGGGGGATTTTGCCAACTATTCTCCTGGGGGAAGGAGAGAAGAGTTCTCTAATCTTTTGGTGGTGGTGGTGGAAAAGAAAAAGAAAACGCCCAAAACATTTCTCCAAAAATTACCAGCTGAGACATTGCAGCTCAGTTAATGAAACTCTATTCTTCATTCATACTGGGGGATGAAGGAAGAAATGAGCTAAGAGAGATGGACCGGAAGGAGATGGGGGCCAAGCCAACTGCTTCCTTCAAAGATATTAAAGCCATATTAAATGATATGAAAACTGGATTCACGGTTGATGACCACAGAATATTGTTGTCATTCTCATGCATACGTGACACTAGGATCATCCTCACACAGAAGAGGGTTGCTTGTTTTGCCCCACTTGGCCAACTTTAATGCAGATGACACACAGGTTAAAGCGGGAGGGAGAGGGAGTATGCAGCAGCAAAAGAAACGAGGCATGCCACACACACATCCACACACGTTTCCACCATTGCCCACTTGTCAATGAACGTTATGAGCTGCTTAAGCTCTTTTGTTGGAAGGTCTTATTTTTATGGGACTAAAAGCTGTTGCCTTAAGACAGCTAATACCCTTTTGCATTCGGAAGCACAAAGCAGCTTAGCAAGGAGAAGGAACGCTTCCCCTTCCTTACAGCCCTGAATTAAGAGATGGGAACCTGATCAACGCCGTGACTGTGAAGCTGGAAAGGCCAAAGAGGAATGCCGGGGGTGAACAAAACCTGAACGGACGCAGGCATGTCATTGGAGGCTCTTTTTTCTTGTCAACCAGGACAAGAAGCCAAACTTAATGCATTGTACAAGGCTGAGAGAGACAGCCCCCACTCTTCTCCCCTCCCCACTATTTCCCACCCAATGACAACACATAATATTAACCACTTCCCTAGGATCTACGTGCAAGGAGCGTCATAATGAGAGCTGCTACAAGTCGTTGAACGAGACTGCAATTGTAGGTAAAGCACGGTGAAAATTCTCTCTTCTGCAGGGCAGGAGTTCACAGAAGTGCTAGAGCACTAACCGCAGGCTTAGGGGCCAAATCTGGCCTATGAAGTTCTGTAGATGGTGATGCCCTTTCCCCTGGCCCCACACTCTTTCCCCCAAACACTGATCATTCAGTGGGTTTCCTGGTTTTTGTGCATCCCCTCCCCCCATTCTAAAAGGTGAAATGCCTCTCCTGAGGCTTAGGTACTGGCAGTGAGAGCTTTCAGATAACATCTGCTGTTATTTTTGGTATGTTAGTTCCACCCCTTTTGCCTGTGGCTCCACCCACCACTGGAATACAGTCCCCAAGATCTTCTCTGAACATGAATTTGGCCCTTGGGCTGAAAGTGGTTCAACACCACTGTGCTAGAGACTTAGAATATTCACTTCAGCCTGACCTGGTGCCCTCCAAATGTGTTGGTCTACAACACCCACCATCCTCAGGATGGGGATGATGGGAGTTGTAATCCAACACACCCAGAGGGCAGCCAGTCGGGGAAGACTGCTAAATGTAAACGATCCCTGTAATTCTCTGAAATAAAAGTGAAAATCCTTGTCTTTGGTCTATAAAGACCCTCCCGTAGCGGTGTGGCTACTTGGTCACTTATGCTTTTGAGGAGTCTGGAGAAAGGTGTTATGGACTGAAATATTCAATATGGCACTGAAGACACACCAGCAATTCTCAGTGTTGCATAGCAGAGGCTTCCAATCCTTAGCCTGCCATGCGGAGGCAAATCCATATGCCTTCGCAGCATGTGCATCACCATTTCATGTACAGCTGCCCTCTCTTTTTATGTAATCTCAGCTATAAACCTGGTCTTGTTCATTCAGCAGTTATATTATTAGTGTGACAGGTTGAGGGGTGGGGGTGGGGAGGAGCTATTAAATCAAGGTTTTCAGTGACTGGGTTCACACAATACACTGACCCACACTCAGTGGTTGAATGTGGGTTGTTGAACCATGGGTTGTTTGATGAACCGTGGGTTAGCTTGTTGTCTGAACCCAGGATATTTTCCACAGGGTGGCTTGTTAACCATGCAGCGTGGCTTATTTTTTCCTCGAAAAAGCCACCTTGAGAACCTATGGTTTGTTGTTGGGTTGTTCAGGGTGGTTAACAAGCTACACTGCATAGTTTAACAAAGCACCCTGTGGAAAATGTCCTGGGTTCAGACAACACGATAACCCATGGTTCAATGAAACAACTCATACTCAACCACCAAATGTAGGTTAGTGTGTTGTGGGAACAGCCCTATTATCTCCACCCTTGAGCTAATCACTGATACAAGTTTTCTAAATCTTAGAAAGAGTCCAGTTCAAGAATATGAGTGAAAGGGAGGTGGGAAGAGTGGAATCCTGCCCACTGACTCAGACCCCATGCCCACATGATCATCTGAAGCTGCAAGCAGAGCCACTGAGATTAGGGATGGGAGAAACAGGGATATTCAAGCTTGCTGAAATTCTCCAAACTTTACTTCAAAGCTTCATTTGGCTCACTCTTGTTCTCATTTGTGACCTGTTTTTCAGTTTGCTGGAATGGGAAAAGTTGTACGTTTTGCAAAAGTTGTGCATTTTTCAAGTACACATTTCGTGAATGTGAACATACGTTCAGGAATTTGCTAATATTTTCAGAGAACATTCACTCCTGTTCATGTTTACATTTGGGAATCCAAACAGGGCATTTTCGACTGATTTGCAAACTGAAATGAAATTCTCATACATCCATAACTGAGGTGCTTACACAAGCAAAATTCATGATCTCATCATGCAGAGAGTGCCTACATATGTACAACTTGTAAGCGTTTAAGAGCTGTTCACAGCTTTGGATGCATACATGGATAGAGAGGGGAGCAGTGCCAGTTTTAGGGTGCTGTTTGTTTTTTGTTTTTAAGTAGTTTTGGGGGAAGAGTGTTCCTCCATCATACCTCATGATGTGAAGGCCTGGGCGGGGGGAACGCTCCCCCCACACACACACACACCAACCATAAAAAAAACCTGGAAAAAAAAACAATTACTTTTCTGAGTTTTTTTCCCCAGGGATTTTTAGGAAATTTGGGAGGAACCCCCCCCCCCGTTTTTTCTCCGAATCTTTCTGCATTTTTTCCAGCTTTTTCTCCATGTTGTCACATCTCTAATTGTACCACCGCAGCAGGGGGCTCGTCATTTAGCCTTGCTTTCATTTTAACTCTACCGCAGAGCTACTTCCACCCCCCGCCCTCGTTATGTGAGAATGGAAACTACGTTAGCATTAGTGATGCTGGATTGAGCCTGGCAGGAGTATACTGCAAAGGAAACATAATCTGGAAAGCCCGTATTTAGACACCATCTTTCCACCTCTTCTGGAACTCAACCAATTAAAAATCAGCCCAGATTTGGGTTGCCAGATTCCAATTTAGCCGTGTACGTCTATCCTTTTATGTATGTCATTTAGGAACAAAAAAGTGCAAACATAGGGCACAAAGGTGAGCATTGTAATAAAAAAAAGAAAGAAAGAAAGAAAGGGAAAATAATTAGAAGAAGAAGGGAATAGATAAAAGCAGAACTATAAGATATATCTATAAATATATGCTAACTTGCTTTTTCAAGTTTTTATCAAACATTTCTATGGCAGAACTGAGGAATTATTTATTTATTTTTATTTATTTATTTATTTTTAAATAGACGCTCTTTAACAACATGCAACAGAAAGAAAAGGGGGAAGAAAAAGTAAAAGGGGAAAGAAAGGTTTGTTTGCTATATATAAAGAGCATGATCCAGTCAAAGTTAAGCCCTTAAACCCCATTTATTTCAACGGTGGAGAACTAAGCATGTCTTTAACACTCTAATTGGAATCCATGAGGCTTAGAAGTGCTTAACTATGGCTGGACTGTGTCCAAATAATTGTGTGGCTCACAATAAGCTTTTTACCAAGTCTAGAAACACAGAGATATTATGTTTAATCTTAACCATCCTTTAAAAATGAATCATATTTTAAATTGCTCCAATTCACCAGAGGGCCTCACCCCAGCTACACGTTGCACACAAATACATGTAACAGAACCCCAGTTTGTGCTCTCTCTCTCTCTCTCTCTCTCTCTCTCTGTGTGTGTTTTAAGAAAAGCAGCTTTATGAGGCAGTGGGTGGTGGGCACTGCTTCTCTCCACTTCCTCTCTCCAAATGGCCTATCCCAGAAGCTGCTTCTCCTTAAAAAAAAGGAGAAAACATAATTCGCATATAATATGTAGTTAGGCCTGGAGTGTTTACAGCAGCCTTCTCCAACCTGGCGCCCTCCAGTTATTTTGGACTATGACTCCCATCACCCTGAACATCGGCCATGCTGGCTGGAGCTGATGGGAGTCGTAGTCTGTAACATCTGGAAGGTACCAAGTTGGGACACAGTTGTTTTCAGCATTGCATTCAGCTACTGAATACTGAATAGCTGAACTAAAAGCAGTTCTCCAGATTTTACAGTCATTTTTTCGAATGAGGTAGAGATCATCCCTTCTCTATGCATGAAGCCACTTTACATTGTATGCCTTGCAACAGAAAACTGACCCAGAAAAAGAAGGCTAACTGGGAAGTCCAGGCACATGTGTGGCCAATGGGAAAGTCTAGGTACGTGCCGTTTCCTAGCTGATAGTAAAGGCAGGCACACCCATCCCCTATTCAGAGTAAAGGGGGAAACGTATGCTGCCTCTGAGTTTGGCCAATAACTATCTGCAAAGCCAAACCTACAAACTGAATCATATAATCACAGAGTTGGAAGGTGCCATTTAGACCTTCAAGTCCAACACACCGCTCAGTGCAAGGATCCAGTTTCAAGAACTTAAAACCAAGTCCAAACCTACTCAACGGTAAGGGATCTCACCCAACAGTATAGCTCTCCATAGGGACTAGGGATTTGATCCCACTTTTTCTCAAAACTCCCCATAAAATTAGAATTCCTGGACCTCTTCAGGGGAAGACAGGACATCTGAAACCAAGGCAAGACACTCTAAACTGGTTTAAATTTGTAGTGTAGACATGCCCCGAGAAAGAAGAGACCACACCCTTTTTCTGTAATTGTGTCAGATCACAGGACAAAAGCAAAGCATGCTGTCGTCAGCAGTGTCAAAGGGAACAGTTCAACTTTGCATGACTGTTCCCAGTTTCTCATGGCATCCCCACTTGCATTCCAAGGATACCAATGGAACTACCTAGTCATGTTCAAGGTTATGTTGTAGACGTACAAAACCCTAAATGACTTGGGACTAGGGTATCCAGCAGACTGCCTTCCTCTATATCAGGGGAGGGGCACTTTTGTCCGGGGAACCAGATGATGTGAAGGGGCAGTGCCTCACCACAAAGCCCACCCCTCCTATGAAGACATCCACCATGCCCACTTTTTTAGAAACAAAATCTCCATGCCTCTTTCTACATGGAGAAAGGGACTCAGCTAGGGCTCCTGCAAGCCCCAGCGGACTTGAGCTGCTCCCTCCTGTGCCGCGCACATCCAAATCAGGGCACGTTGCATGGGACGTAGTGTAGGGGAAACCCTAGCTTATCTCTGATATATACTGAACCAGTATTTAAGTTCTTCAAAGGAGGCCTTGCTGGTTGTTCTGTGACCAGCAGAATGGTGTCACATGACGTCTCAAAAGAGGGCCTTCTCAATAGTGGTGGCCACCCTATGGGGCACTGTCCTCCATGCATTTCATGAGGCAGAAAATGGGGTGTGTTTTAACTGGCACCTGAAGAGGTACTTTTTATTCTGGCTTGTAACTAATCATGCTGCTGCTCCATTTTACCCTTTCGGTTTTGTTTATTTATTTATTTTAGTTTTGTAGTTGTAGTTGCAATTGTTTAGTTTAAACAGTGGGTTGTGTTTGTTTTTTTTTAAGATTAATTAACTCACAATTTGCTGGGGTTGCATGCCACCACCATTTTGAATATGCCACCTCTGACTGGCCCCAGCAGAGGTAGCTCTGTGATGTCCAAACCTAGACACTACTGATTAATCGGTTTTGTGAACTGCCCAGAGAGCTTCGGCTATTGGGTGGTATAGAAATGAAATAAATAAATAAAAATAAGCAGCCCTAACATACAACTGGGGTGCAATCCAATGGGGATAGTCGGCTGCCTCCGAACTCCGTCTCCAACTCCGTATCCAAGGCAGGGTGGAACACAGAGGGGATGTTCTCCGCACTCCAGCCGCTCTGCATTTGTGGCTAGACAGCCGATTTTGACTATCTAGGCAGGGACGTCAGAGCAGGCGGGGGGGCGGGCAGGCTGGACGGCACATAGGTGGCATTGTAACAATGCTTCCACGGTCTCCTCCCATCCCCGCCCCCAGGATTGTCCCCTTTTGCCTGCTCCACACGGCAGTTACGAGTGCGGAGATGGGGCGAACTGTGTTGCCTACGAGGTGGCAGGGGAGGGGGCGGGGAGTGAGGTTTCTTGGAGATGAAAAATCCTACGGCTGTCTAGATGCTGTCTAGTGGCCATAGGATTTGCTCCATCTGTTGTTAGGTGAAGTTTGGGTTGTTTAACCCATGATTCAGAATCACAGTGATTATACCAAGGTTTGCCACCATTACATGTAAACAAGGCCTCTGTCACATGTTATACATGCCTCCCTGTGCAGTTAGCCACTCATGTGAAGTCACAGGTGCTTTGGGCCATTTCAAATCGTGTCAGAAGAAGAACAGGTTTTCCTGCCAGGATTAGAATTGTCCCAAACCACATGGGCACTGTGCTCATGCAGAGTGTTGACTGGGCCTGAGTTACAAGATACGGGTCAGGGAGGACCCAAACTACCCCCAAAATTCAGTATTGTTTCCATTTCCCAAATACCGTATTTTTCAGCCTGTATATGAGACACTCAGCTGGACACTTAATGTGGCATCAGATGGCCCTATAAACAATATGCTACTATCCAGATTATTTCTATGGCTTGAGCTTGACCCCAGACCCTCTTATGTGTGGCACACTTTAGTAGAACTTATTAACTGTGCTAGCTTGGACTTCGAGAGAAAGTGCCTGTAAATAGTTGATAATTTATTATACGGATGTTAGTTTCTCAAGAATTATTTGTATCAGAGCAATGGGTTGCACATGTCATCCAACGGCCTGCTCTGGCATCAGAATAGAAACTGTGACTCTCGTTCAGGGTATGAATGCATGCTCTGATGGGTGCACCCAGGTCATTTATTGATAAAGAGAACTTCCTCATTCATTTCAACAGAGGGACCCTATCTTCTATAGATGTAGATTAGGACCCTCCCATTAGAAATGGTGTCGAAGCCTGAAGTTTCCAGGTCTGGGTATGAGCTTCAGGGGTTCACAATTAGGGATGGCTGAATAAGTGACTTCTCCCAGTTCTGCTGCGTTCATTTGCAAGCTGTGTTTGTTTTGCACGAATAGGAGAATGGCACAAAATGAATGTGAAAAATGAACAAAAAGTTGGTGTATTTTCCCAAAGTCACTTTCCCCCATAGACTACAGCATGAAAATGCACATTTAAAAAAATGTGCATGTTTTAAAATGTGTGCTTTAAAAAAATGCACATTCTTCAAACACATGTTCGAGAATTTGCAAACAGTTTTGGAGAACACATTCTCCTGCTCACATCCTCATTCGGAGTTGCGAACATGGCATGTTGGCATGCTTTGCAGACATAAATGAAACTCTTGTGCATCCCTACTCATAATACTACGTCCCGAAAGGAGAGGCAAAATTTTTACAACCTCCTGAATTCTTCTCTGGCTCGGATTGAAACCTGAGACAAAAAATAATTCTTGGCTTCCCTCCCACCAGGGCTCCCCACCTCCCAAATCACTCACACTGCCAGCCTCCAATCCTGAACCCCACTCCCACCTTTTCCCTTAGCGTCAATATTATCACAGAACATCAGTGTGAGCAGTGGGAGCCTATAGGGAATTTGGGGGAAAAGGTATGGAGGTGGGGAAGGGAGAGAGCTCCCTCCCTCCCTCCCTCCCTCCCTCCCTTCCTTCGTCTGTCTGTCTGTCTGTCTGTCTGTCTCTCCCCCTGTATATTGCCAACGTTGATGACATCAGCTGAAAAGTATTGGGGCAGGGAAGGTGAGAAGTGTGTTTGGCTAGCAGGAAGTGATGGAAGGAGGCAGTGAGGGGATGGGCAAACGCCAAAGATCTAATTGTCATGGAAAATAAGATGAGTTATTCCCGATTTGGGGGGGGGGAAATAACTCTGCTTTTGCCAAGCCAAGGTGAGCAAGGGCAAGATCGTCCATTTCTACCCTGAATGGTGGCCCACATCAGAATGCAGGCACCTGAAAACAAACTCTAGAACAGGACACATGCCTTCCTTGCATTTTTGCACATGACGGAGAAGCCACAAAAGAGGACCAGATGCTTCAGGATTACACAACCATGATGACACTTACAATGATGAAGCTCCCTTGTACCACCAGGCCTTTGGTCTATCTAGGCCAACCTTCCTCAACTTGGTGCCCTCCAGATGTGTTTGACTGCAACTCCCATCATTCCCAGCCCACATGGCCATCACAGCCCAACACATCTGGAGGAGCTAACATTGTCTATGCTGACTGACAGCATCTCAAAGATGTCAAGCAAAGACTTCTCCCAGCTCTGCTACCTGAAACGCTTCCAACTAGAAATGCTGGGGGGTTAACAAAAACTTGGATCTTATGAACCCAAAGGATGCATTCTACCACTGAGCTCTGGTTCTTGGAACTAGAAATGGGAAGAACCCAGAGGAGGAATTCCACAGATAAATCTGTACTCTCAAATTTCCATCTCTATTCCCTCCAGGCTGGATTCTACCCTCAATTAAGGTGTAGCTGTTACTGTTTTACTGTAATCTGTAGGTATTTCTGATAGCTTGGGTGCAAGCCTCTAGGTGCTGGTGTGGCAGAGGATGTCAGTGCCAGCTGGCATGTACAGGCCTCTGCTGAAGCCCAGCACAAGAGAAACCTGCCAGAACCTGCTGCCAATTCCTGTAAGCTCCTCTGCCCCCCACCCCCCAGCTGAAAAACCACTCCAATTCCACTTTTGGCATAACATCAAACTCTGACCAAATTCTGCCTTCAGTGGAATTTGGTGGCAATGTTGAGACCAGTGGCCAATCCGTCCTAAGCTGACTTCAAGATCATTGCAGCTGGAGCAATTCATGGGGAAATTCTCACACCCACAAGCCCCACTGAAAGGAAGAGAGCGCTATGCTCTTGAGCACAATAATGCTTGCACTGCAGTCCCTGGGTTACTGAAACCCATCATAGCAGTATATGCTGGCTGGTATTACACTTGCAGATAATTGCTAGTTTTCCTTTTAACTCTCCCCCACACCCAAATTTTTGGTTTGGCCAGATTTCATAACCCCCTGGTTTGTGATCCTTTTGGTAATGGTCCAGTCATGCTTTGAAAGGTTATCTGTGCCAGAAGGATAAGGAACCTCTCTTGCCTAACAGTTAATGAAAAGTAAGATTGTAATAAAACTCACAGAGCTGGAAGCTTACAAGGTGTGTGTGTGTGTGGGGGGGAGAATCAACGTTCCCAAGAACTGGCAATCCCGCAGGCTTTGGATTGGAAGCATGTTCATTTGGGAAAACGTCTCTTGACACACAAAACGTTTGCAGACAAGGGAAGTACAGAGTCAAAAATAAACAGCATATATATTGGCTTTGACATGTGAGGCCCCTGTGAGGACTTCTTGGGAACCCCCCCCCCCAAGTAAGAGGCCATTGCCTTACAACTAATTGCTTTGGGGCTGGTTGCTCAATTGTTGACTATGTGGGGTGTGTGTGGGTGTTTTAGCCACAATGACGGTTCAAAACTGCCTTTCAATTCAAATGCAAAGACGGTTTGTACCACTGCAGGCAAAAACTCTGACAGAAGCTTGCCATATCATCTGATGAATCAAGCGCATTACAGTCTTACTTTAGCATGCCTTGTCCAATTTCATCCAATTAGAGATTCTGCAAATTCTATCCAAATGCTCAAAGGATTTTAACATCCTTTCCTGTTTTCACTAGCACCCCCAAGATAACTTTGACTAGCAAGCGAATGCACTGGGAACATGAGCATGGAGCTGACCGGTGCTTACCTTTGGTTTTAAAAGCAAAGTTACAGTACTTGCAGACGTATGGCCTGACGTCTGTGTGCGTGCGAATGTGTTTCTTCAGCATGCTGGGTTTCTTGCAGCGAATTCCACACTCCTCACATACATACTTCCCTCGTCCACGGCCTCGCACATACACATACTCTTCGTTTGATTTGTACCTATGAGCAACAGGGTGTCATGGTAACAGAAATAAAAGATTCCCACCTTAAAGTAGTAACATGTCTCCTTTAAAGAAAAAAAAATCTCAACATACAATCCCATTGCATTATTCATGGCTATAGGCAAAATGTCTTGGCTAGAAATTCACTGAATTATCATTGAGGAATAATGAAACTTCATGTACGTGGGGGTGGGGGCGTACCATGAGCTGCATGTGTTGAGCTTTCCTTTATAACTACAGCTCCTCCATTCATTTCAGTGGAAAGAGCCAATCTTTATGTGTGTGTCCTTTCTTTTTCATATTTGAAAGAGCTAGTGTGGTGTTGTAATCAGTGCCAGACTAGGACCAGGATCAGGGAGGCCCAGGTTCAAATCTCCCATGCGGGAGATGTTGTGATAAACCATGCGGCTCATGTTGTGAAGATAACATGGACAGTACATTCCTGTCTCCCTCCACCAGCCCTCTTAGTTTCTATGTTGGACATGCAAGAGGTGGGCTCACCATATATGCCACTCCTTGGTGGAAGGGAAGGATAAAAATGTAGTATACAAAATAAATATATGGGTTGGCTCCTCTGATAGAATGAATAAGGAACTCCATGCAAGTAATGGATAATTGTACCCATTGTTATCTCGCACAGATCGCTACTACTAATCCATTGATTTTCATCTTCCTACCAAAGATGTGAACACTTGTTATTTCCTATTTTCTTTGACCAACATGCAATATGGACACTTCCTACTCTAACAACCTAATTATTTTCTCAGTAACACCCCTAAACATTACAGAGATGGCGATCTAAAACCTGTGGTCAGAAATCCAAGTGAAGATGTATCAAGGAAAGAAAGACAACTCATAAACTTGAACATTGTTAGCTTTGGGCTAAGCCAGGTAACTTGAGCTCCTTTCCCATTCGTACAAAGGCCAAGTCATCATTCATTCATGCACCTTACACTTTGCATGATATTATAATGAAAGGATGACTGTGGCATTGGCAGCTTGTGTGTCTTGCTAGCAAAGCGGACAGAGGCAGTTGCTTCCAGTCATTTTTCCTACATCCAAAGCACAACAAAACATATTGCATGACCTTATTGAACTTGAACAATCAGCACTATATTTGGCTAAGCTTTTGAAAAAGTGGCTTGCGTTTGTGACTGTCTCAGCATTGAGAGTCTATATTTATTTATTGTATTTATTAATTATTTATTACCCAAATCTATATGCCACTTTTCACACAGGTATTGAAGTGGCGAATATACATCATTACATCAAAACCAACAACAATAAACATAATAAAACTACAAAATAATAAATGAATGCTTCTCAGCACTAAAACTAAATACTCAACTGCAGAGGTGGGCAACCTCAGGGTCAGGGAACCAAATATGGCCCTCCTGGGATCCTAATCTAGCCCTCTGGGGTTCTCTAGATGTCCATGCCCCCTTCTCTTGGCCCCACCCCTTCCTCCCAACCACTGATTGTTTGGTGGTTTCCAGTTTTGTTCAGCTCTTCCCCCATTCTAAAAGGTTGAAATGCCTCTCCTAAGGCTCAGGTACAAGCAGTGAGAGGTCTATGCTGGCATTTATTTATTTTTTGTATTTTTGTCCCCACCCACTTTTGCCTTCAATCCTATCCACCATTGGAATGCAGCCCCCGAGTGCTTCTTCGAAACTGAATTCAGCCCTCAGGTGAAAGATGTTCCCTGACCCTGTTCTACTGTGTGCTACAGACCAAGGCTGGCTGGGCCACACTACAGGGAAAGCCTGTGTGAAGAGATGGGTCTTGAGAAGACACCCCAGGACTGTGGAGGGCTGTCTAATGAAAGCTGGCAATACATTTAAGAGGGATGGTGCTGCAACGCTAAATGCTCTACCACAGGCGCTCCTGAGGCGAACCTTGGGAAGATGCGGCACCCTCTGAAGCACTCCTTCTCATGATTGCAAAGTTCAGGCAGGGACAAAAGGGGTGAGGCAATCCCTAAGGCCCTTAGTATCTGAAACATTTGAAGAATACACTCTCAAAAGTTGCTTACAAATCTTTTAAAAAAAGAAAAATGGAGGGAAGCCCAACATTAAAACAGAAGCACTCGGAACTGCTAGATGTAATATACTGGCTAATAAAGCCAAGTAGCCTTCAAACACTGCACTGAAAAAAAGATGTGTTGAACTCAATGCTGAGTTTTAAGTTTATAATTGAAGGCTTTACAACACTCAAGGAAATGAATGATCAGTAAATGTCAAACATATGCTGGAGATGAGCACAAAGACATCAGTAGATGGATAGAGGGAACTATAACACCAGTTGAGTTTAATACAGCTCAAGAAGGGAGACACACACACACACACACACATACACCTCATTCATTTTGTCATTTATAAAAGCATCATGTGTCTCCCATTCTTTCTCCAAGGAGCTCAATAAGCACGCAGAGAGTCCCATGGTTATCTTCCACCCAGGCACTTTCCTCTTGTAGGCCTATTCTGTTAGTTCCTTGGTCTTCTACTGGTGGGTCAAGACCCAAAATTGGGCCACCTAAACTGGGCCACACCAGGGACAACCCACATATTTTTAAAGAGGAGGGGAAAGTGAGGGTGAGTCAAGGAAGATGGCATGGAGGGAGGGAGAGAGAGAGAGAGAGAGAGAGAGAGAGAGAGAGAGAGAGAGAAAGAGATTGAGGAGAAAGTGGCCAGGATGGGGAGAGAATGGGAGAAGCAGAGAATGAAAGGATTCCTTACCAAAGGAAGTGACACAGGACACGGGTGGTTACCAGGAAGAGGGATGTTTCTCCTGTGGCCTCCCAGCTGTGGAATGAGCCCCTAGAGAGGTTCTCCTAGTGCCTACATTGTACTCCTTCTGGTGCCAGATGAAGACCTTTTTATTCTCCCAGTATTTTAGAATTTTAGCTTCCGAGTCTTTGTGTTCTGGTGTTTTAAAGCTGTATTTTAAATCTCTGCATTGCTGCTAGGTTTTATTCTGGCTGTACTGTTATTTTGTGGTTTTAAGCTTTCATATTTCATATTGTTTTATGCTGCACTTTGTGGTTTTAATTTTTGTGAACCACCCAGAGAGCTTTGGCTATTGAGTGGTATAGAAATACATACATACCTAAATTTCAATGAAGACTTGCATTTAAGCACAGGTGACTACCCATATAGCAGGATGGGCTTAAAAAGCATTTCTCAAGTCTGAAGAAAAGGTGAAGTTTACTGTACAAAGTAGGCCTGGGCAACCTGTGGCCCTTCAGATGTTTTGGCCTACAACTCCCATCAGCCCTAGCCAGCATAGCCAATGGTGAAGGATGATGGGAGATGTAGGCCAAAACATCTGAAGGGCCACCAGTTGCTCACCGCTGGTATAGATACTTCTGAAATAGATACTTCGGGATCCTTCTGAAATCCTCATCCAAATTTCAACAAGGAGTTCGGAATGATCGTGCCTCCTTTCTGAAATAGAAAAGATGCCTTAGGGCACAATCATATACACGTTTAGACAGAAAAAAGTTGTAGGACATTTTTCTGTTTAAACATGCATAGGATTGCACCCTTCGGAATCCTTCATTCTTCTTCTTCTTCTGAATTTTGTACAGACCTCTGCATGTGCAGCTCATCACAGCTTTCAGTTCCTTCAGTACATTACTGTCTCTCCCCACCAGCCCTCTTAGTTTCTATGTTAGACATGCAGGAGGTGGGCACACCCTTCTCTGCATCCAGCATGGAGATACAATAGGCTGCCAGAGGAGATATGGTGTGTTCCATGCCTAGTGTCGAAACCAAGTGGGCTGATGAGGGAGGGTTCAAGCACTCTGTCCTTCCTCTGGCAGCCCACTCACTCGCCTCAGTGAAAATCCTAGTCACCTATGGTGACCAGGTGAGCAGTTAAAAAAAAGGCTGGTTTAGAAGATGCCACCCTGCTGCATCATTATATGCCAAGTTTGCTTACAGCACAATCACAGTGCAGTGGGTTCAACCCCATTGCACCAGGTTGGAAATAATTATACCTAAATACTTTTTCACTGATGCTGAAGTTCTTACAATATGATCATAAAAGGATCTGAACAGGAGCACCAGTACATTGGCATCTCCTCTTTTCCTAGTTTGAGCTCTTAGGAAAGTAAAGGGAATTCGAATTCTTCCCACCCTACTTGTCATGTGGTTTATTGCTAACCTGGAACTATGTGGTGCAGTACCCGGAAAAGAGTGAGTGTGTGTGTGTGTGTGTGTGTGTGTGTGACAGAGAGAGAGAGAGAGAGAGAGAGAGAGAGAGAGATGAAGTTGCTGTGAGACTGGAACAGTGCTCTCTGAGCAGTCCCATGTTCGGATTATATCATTAGCAGGGATTAGCAAGAGGAGTTGACACAGTTCCCTTGTTGCTTGTAAGTGCTTGGAGAGATTAATCCATGTGCCTGGAAGCTAAAAAAAGAAGACATCCTAAACCAGCAAGCTGTCTTAAGGTACAATCACAACCACAAGTACTACTCAGTAACTACCACTGATCTTGGTGGGACTTACGTCAGAGGAAACGTTTTTAGGATTGTGCTCTGGAGAGGAGAGATAAATTAATCCAAAGCCACAAAGATTGTGGAAAAGGTAAGCCATGTGAACAGCTTCTTGTCTAAAATAAGTTAACAAACAAAACCAAAGAAAGGAGACAGAGGGGGTGTTTGGGAAGAAGGGCCTCAAACACCATGCTCGAAAATTAATAATGGCTGTATATCTTGCCAGGAAGAAAATATCGTAGACTCTTTCCATCTACTATAGTTAAATATTTCCATCTATTTTCCAGCTGCTCTTCCTGCCCATTGAGGTTTTGTTTTGTTTTGCTTAGCAGACAGAGACTTAAGTTCAAACCCAATGGCCGACTCCTGGTTTGGTGGTCATGACATGAACACATCTTCGCATGCACCCTCTTCCCATCACAAGCTCCAGTTCCTCGCCTCATGGCTTGCATAAACCACAGGCCCAAGACAGACAATGGATGGGGGAGAATTTCACCCCGAAACTTCGGGGGGCCGAGTGCCAACGCATTCGGCCCCCCGAAATCGGCGGTGAAATTCTCCGCCACCCCCCCGCCACCCCCCCGGGATGGGACTTACCTTTCACGAATGTCCCTCCCAGCGGCAGGTCCTGGCGGCGGTTCATCGGGTCTTCGTCAGGGGCGGGGGTGACAGCCGGTCTTTCGACCGGCTGCCGCCGCCGCCATTACAAGGAACGTAAAAAACAAAAACAAAAACCGTGATAGGCTACGTAACGATTAACGTAGCCTATCACGGCTAGATCTCCAAAGTCAGCCGTGATAGGCTACTTTAATCGTCACGTAGCCTATCACGGGTGACTTTGGAAAAAAAAAAAAAGCGCGTACGCAAATGGCAGTCCCCATAGGGAGCCGCCATTTGCGTTCCTTATTTGGTCCCTGTAGTCTACATAAAGATTTACGTAGACTAGGGCGAAAATAAGGGAACGCTCTTTGCGTTGCCCTTATTTTCGCCGTAGTCTACGTAAATCTTTACGTAGACTACAGGGACCAAATAAGGAATGCAAATGGCGGCTCCCTATGGGGGCTGCCATTTACGTACGCGCTTTTTTTTTTTTTTCCAAAGTCACCCGTGATAGGCTACATACATAGACTTTGGAAATCTAGCCGTGATAGGCTACGTTAATCGTTATGTAGCCTATCACGGGGGTGGGTTTTTTTGTTTTTTTTTCACAGCCGGTTAGACGGAGCGCTTCTACCCGGCCTGAATTTCGCCGGCGAGGAATGGGGCGCCTCCCGCCCGGCCTGAATTTCGCCCGGGCGAGGCAGGGCGCCTCCCCACCCTCGCATGAACTTCGGGGGGAGAAGCGAAGCGCCTCCCCCCCACCGCGAAGCAAGCTTCGAGGACAAGTAAGGGACTTTCGTCCATCCCTAAGACAGACTATCAGCTTACCAAGCGGTGAGGTTTTCTACTGTGGTTTTGCTTGGTCACCTGTATTAATTAAAATTTATTATAATTCGTTTTCTGCCACACATTTAATGTAGGGGTGTTGAACCTCTTTCAGCCCAGGGGCTGAATTCCTTCATCAGTAATGCTGTTTGCTCCTCTACTGACTTTAGGCTTGAGGAGGTTCTTTACATTCACAGCCACTGTTCCCTCCTCAGTCTCTTCTTCCACTTTTATATCTACCACACTCCCTCTCTGCATCTCTTCAACCAACTCTCCTCAGATTTCCCCCACAATCTCAACAGAAAGAACCCTCCAGACTGCTACAGCAACTCCCAAGGGTTAAAATGTGTTCTGCTCCGGCCGTCCTGCAGGGGGCTTCATGACACAGCCTTCATGACCTTTTTTCCCTCTCTCATATGACTAGAACCCAATGGGGTCATCCCATGAAGTAAAATGGTGGGAGATTCAGGACAGAGAAAAGGATGGACTTTTTCACACAGCACATAGTTAAACTATGGAATTCACTTCCACAAGACGTGGTGATGGCCACCAATTTGGGTGGCTTTAAAAGGGGGTTAGACAAATTCCTGGAGGAAAAGGCTATCAATGGCTGCTAGACCTGATGGCTCGATGCTACCTCCAGTATCAGAGGCAGTAAGGTTATGTACACCAGTTGCTGGGGAACATGGGCAGAAGGGTGCTGTTGCACTTATGTCCTGCTTGTGGGTCTCCAGTCAACAACTGGTTGGCCACTGTGTGAACAGAATGCTGGACTAGATGGACCCTTGATCTGATATAGCATGGCTCTTCTTATGTTCTTTGGGTTATACCTAGCGATGGATGGATATGTCTATTTCTGGTCAGCATCAGTTTTGCATGTGTTCATTCATAATACTGTTCTGTCCTGTTTCCTAATTAATGTGTGGGATTTTAAAAAAATCTTCCTGAAGATTCATATTTAAATACATATTTTTGAATGTCTTTTCCCACAAATTATGCATTCTTCTACACAATTTAGTCTAGAATATATATTTTTATATGCATGTTTTATATCCAATCCAGACAAAACTGAGATGTCATTAGTGGATGGTTCTTCTGACCGGATGCAGGATGATCAACCTGTTCTGGATGGCGCTGCAGTCTCCCTGAAAGAGCAGGTTTGTAAGCTTGGGAGTTCTCCTGTAATAATCTTTGTAACTTGAGGATCAGGTGGCCTCAGTGACACAGATTGCCTTCTATCAGCTTTGGTTGGTGGCCCAGCTACGCCTCCATCTGGACAGGGATAACCTATGCTCTAGTGATCTCCAGGTTAGATTATTGCAATGTGCTCTATGTGGGGCTGTCTTTGAAGACAGTTTGGAAGCTGCAGCTTGTGCAAAATGCAGCAGCCAGATTGAAAACAGGGACCAGAAGTTCTGAACATGTAACACCGATTCTGGCCTGCTCACACTGCCTGCCTGTACATTTCCAAGCCCAATTCAAGGTGCTGGATTTGACTTATAAAACCTTACACAGCTCAGGACCGCAATACCTTATAGAGTGCCACTCCCAGTATGAGCCTACCTTTATGCTACAATTGGCATCTAAGGCCCTTGTTCATGTGCCTCCTCCAAATGAGGTTTGGAGGATAGCAACAAGGGAGAGAGCCTTCTCGTTGGTGGCCCTCCAGTTGTGGAATACTCTCCCCAGTGAGGTCTGCCTGGTGTCAACATTGTCATCTTTCAACACCAGGTTAAGACCTTCCTGTCAAGATTGATCATCCTCCTTCCTTTTCAATCAACACCATGGAGACGCAAAGCTTCAAGCTATTATGGCTTTATCCTGCTAAAGACTAGCCTTTCTACAATGCAGATTCAAAGAAGTTTTCAGACTGCCCCAGGCTCTGAACGACTAATCTGAGATCTCTATTAGGGGAGACAATCCAGAGGGTATTGAAGTTGCCAACGGTTTGCCCATGAGCACTCATGATTGTACTTGCCTCACAGTGACGCCCCTCCCTTAGGGCTGCTCCCTTCTACATTGGCTTCTAAGAGTGGCTATCCTGGTGGAGCATCTTAGCCCTGTCCCTAACTCCTCCTGCTTTGACTTGAGATACTCTCTAGCATCTCTCAAGTCATGCCCCTCTCCCTCCTCCTTTTTGGAAATGTGAGATCTCACAGTGGAGGAGGAAGGCAGTGACTCGGCCTGGGGCATTTGTTTGTCAAGGACATGGGAAGAATCCTTGGGGAAAGTTCCTTCCCTGGGCTCTGATCTAGCTATTCCAAATCTGATTCAGAATCAGAGTCATCAGAAATCTCAAGGAGCTTGGACTCATCTCTGATACTTCCTCTACTCCCTTGTATTTGACAGTATATGCTATGGTTTTTAACCTGTCCTGAGATTTTTTATTGTTGATTGTTGAAATTGTTTGTATTTATATATATATATATATATATATATATATATATATTACATTACATTACATTACGTTACAATATTGTGTTTTTAAGGTTTTAATCTTTGTAAACCACCCAGAGAGTGTTGGCTGATGGGTGGTATAGACATGTAATAAATTAAATGAAAAGAAATGCTACCCTAAAATACACATTTTTATACATATTTTGGCACTTTATTTTAGCTGCAAACTGCATCACAGTATTCGGACACATGCACAGTCCAAAGGATGACTCCACTCCAATCCACACATTAGTCCAGGAAGTGCAGATTGGATCACTTCACATTCAAAATGCAGACTAAACAAAATCCATGAACATGCCTTTTCCAAAGCATTTCTTTTGCATGGAGCCTTTGAGTTTGGTTAATCATGCTGCTGTTTCTTTTTTGGACTGATGACTGTTTTAATGGTTTTACTTAGACTTCTAGATTTAAAATATATTTTTAAAAAAAATCTTTGTACATCACAATGCGCAGAATCCAAGAGGATGCTTACACTCCAACCAATTTCCTTCCACCCCACCAATTTCCTTCCGCAAAGAGTGAATCTTGCTGATTCCATTGCAGGACACATTGCTTATGCAAGGAGATTTAGCGCTTCCTAGAGGATGCCCTGAAATGAGCAGAAATGCTCATTTCTGGAAGGAGGCAGATAAGGATGTGAACTCGGCCGACCTGCCACCTTCCAGAACCAAGTGTTTCCACTGGTTTTGGGTTGCTCTGGAAGCGCTAAATTGACATGGGACCACAATGGAATGGGGGGGCATAAGAGAATCAGTGGGGGTGCAACCAGCCTGTTGGGTGGTTGCAAAGGGAAATAATTCCCTTTGGAATTATTTCATGAAAAGTGCTCTAGACATTTCAAAATAAATGAATGGATAAATAAATGAGCCAGTTACCACCTACCTCCCAATTCATCTGCTTTGGACATCATACATAGCCTACTCCACTGCTCAGGCATTCACTCACTGGCAATCAATCATTCTACTCCATTTACAGCTGCCTTGTTCTTGTATTACCCTTAATTACTCTCCGACATTCACCCTTTATGAGGCATGCCTTTGTTATCCTGGAGTCCTGTGTCAGCTCCATTAGTGCTATGAATGGACAACATCTTCTGGAAATCAGGCATTGCCATTCACCTGAGATTTACTGAAATAAATAAATAAATAAATAAATAAATAAATCTGCTCCTTCTCCAGTTCGTTTATTCCATTTCTGTCATTAGAAAAGTGGGGTGTGTGTGTGTGTGTGTGTGTGTGTGTGAGAGAGAGAGAGAGAGAGAGAGAGAGAGAGAGAGAGAGACTCAACAAATATGAAAACAAAGCAACATTTTAAAGCACACAATCCATTTGACCACAGAACAGGAGAAGGTGGCTGATAACATGGGCTACGTAGAGACAAGAGCAGGTGTGGGGATAGAATCAGCTTTTTTTTCTCCAGCTCAGATTTTAATCTTAGCTGGATATGAACTTCATAATGTTTGCCTCTATTTTTAAGGCAAGCATTATGAGCCCCTGAAGACTGTATTATTAATTGTGACTAGTTAGCACCATCATTTCTTCTTCTCTTCCTCTTCTTTCTGACCTGAGAGAATACCTCCTCCCATACATGCCTATCCCATGTCTTAAGATCACCTATGGAAATCCTCCTCCAAGTGTCTCGTCCTTCTGAGGTTTGGAAGGCAGCTTCTAGAAAGAAGGCTTTTCCAGTGGGGTTCCCAGTTATAGAAGGTTCTTCTCAAGGAAGCTCACCTGGCACCAACATTGATTTGGCCTTTGCAAACCATAGTTTGTAGGCTGACGTAGGACCAGACATTATGCCAAACCATGATTTGAGGTTATGTTCGAATGCAACCTCTATATAGCTTCCTCCATGTGTTAATTCGTGTGATTGCTGGGGAGTGGGGTCATGGTCTTACCCTTGGCAGTGGGTGCTCCCCTGGTCCTTCCCTCTGGATGTCCATATATTGGCATAAGTGTCTCCACTGAGGACTAAATCCATGCCAGTCTGCCCCTCCTCCCCCTGGCACCTTGAATGCTGAATGACAGCATCTCAGGTACTAGGGGACCCTAGGAAATGTAATTTTCCCAGGGTGCCCAAGTGCTTTGTATGGACATTAGGCACTCTAGTAACTACATCCCAGGTAAAAGGAGCAGTCAAGGCACTAGGGTGGGGAACAGAGGCCTCTCAGAGAGGACTCCCATGACGCTTCACCCACTGCTGCTGCTGTCACCAGGTCAGGTAAGTCAGAAGGAAAGGGGATGGCAAGGAAAGGTAGAGGGGCTCATGGAGAAGTCCCACCCACACGCACAGACACTTTGGGCTGTTTTGGGGAGATTCTCAAAAGATCAGGACAGCGCTACCTGAGTATACATATATAGGACCATCAGCATACCTTATGCATGGACTGCATTGTGAGAATGGTGCTTACCTATCCATTTGCCAACCATGAGTGTATTTTTTATTCTACTGCCTTACAGTGTGATCTTAAACTTGTCTACACAGAAGTAAGCCTCATGGAATTCAATGAGACTTATTCCCAGTTTGGGAATGGGACTTATTCCCTATATTCCCAGTATATAGGGTTGCAGCTAGGGATGTACCAATTTAGTTAAATCCATTCCATCTGCGTTTCATGGATTGTCTGGCGTCTTTCATTCCAGTGGCCACTCATTGATGGAATGGGATTTTTTTTTCTTTTTTTAGGGATCTATGAAAATTTTGTTCAACTTGTGCAAATCTCCCCCCCATCCCCAAGTGAAGCAACTGGTCTCCAAGGCCATAGAATCTGCACAACTCAAAATAAGGTGGTCCACTGTGGAATCTACAGGTTGGATTCATAGAAAATCAATCTCATTTGAATCCACTGCAGATTGCTCTGACATCTCTAGTTGCAGCCTTAGATAATAATTACAGTTAAAAGGTGAAACAAAAATATAACCACACATAATCCATGGTAGTCTACTGCGTAAGGAAAGATATACAATAACTGATGACAATATGAACACCTTAATCTTGGCCTTTCCCGGCATCAGGAAAACTACCTTTTTTTCTAGGTGGTACAAATTATCATAGTAACTTCCATATCAACCATGTCAGAAAGAAGTACAAATGGAACTGGAATTATTGGTTTTGTATTCCTGCTACCAAGTTGGATCTTGATAGCCTTTTGGCTCACTTGCTTCAGTTAGTGATGGACAAATATGATGGCCACTTGTGCATCGCTAGGAAATGCATCACGCCAAAACAGAACACCAAAATGCATAAAATCTGTATAAGCTAATTTATAGGTAGAGATGCAAAATTTAGAAATCACTGCTATCATTTAAACAGAAACGCAGTACAGCTCATCATAGTGGATAAGACTGTGACCAGGTAACCTGTGTACGTGTTGCTCAATCAGCTGCCCAGGTGCTAACAGTGGATGGGCAAATTCAAGGCCTTTGCTCTCCTTGCTTATGGTCCTTCAAACTAGACTTGGCCCCAACAGCCTTTCAAATAGAGGACTGTCCTGTGTAAATTAGGACACATGGCCACCCTATGCACAAGCAACTCCAGACTTGAACTGCATTGGCTTAAGTCGAGTCATTTCTCCTCACAAAATGAGGCCATTCAGTAGTCCTTTGCAGGCCTGGCCCTCTCATGAGTGGGGGTGACTTCCTGGCTTCAGGTGGAGGAGTGGGAGGAGCAGCAAACTGCGATGGAGGCTGGTGGCTCTGATTTTGGTGGGGCTATGAATCCACTCTGGGTTTCAGTCAGAACTGGCGGGAACTCTAAAGAAGCTATCCAGTGTGCTGAACCTTATACTCAAAATAGGTTCAGCACCATGGATAGCCCTGTCCGAATTCTGGCTGGTTCTGCCTAAAACCCGGAATGGATTCACGGCCCCACCGTCATTGGAGCGACCAACCTCTACTGGCAAATTACGCACTGCCGCTGTTGCGTGCTGCCCACTCACCCTCATTGCTGGCACACCTTCGGCCTTGCTTCTGCTGCCACTGCCTCCACCACTCACTCTGCAGAGCAGAATGAGCAGTGGGCAGGTGAGCTCTCTGAAGAGCTGCGTCAGCCCGGAAAGCCGACCAGGCCCAAATAAGGGGTCCTTCCTCAGGGCCAGGCATTGCAGGACGGGTGTCCCTGGAGATCGCCCATGGTACAGGCTCTTCAGAGAGTAGCAATGGGGTGGGAGATGCAGTGCAAGATGCAGCATCAAAGGGCAGGGCTGGGAGGGGAAGGAGACCAGTTGGTCAACTGGTGGCTGCGCAGGTGGAGGAAAGGGAGACAGATGTAGCAACTGGGCAGGTGGACAGGTAGGTGGGGAGAGGGAGGGAGACAGATGTGGATGGCAGCACGTGTATGCTCCTCAGATGGTGGGAAAGCTTGCCCCAGCTGGTGCCGGTCTTTTGGAAACCTACATTTCTAGTTCTACTGATGCCAGAAGGAGAAGAAGCAAGAGAAGATCTTCCTCCCTCCCATTTTCCAACACTTCCAGGAAAGCAGCACCAAGATAAGTGGGCAGTCCGATCAGCCTGGGTTGAAATCTGAGACAGAAAAGAATTTTGGGGATCATCATGCTGATGCTGTATATGAGGCGAGCACCACGGATTCCTGAGGATTGTATTTCCAAGCTTGGAAATACGAGCCTCCGCAACAGCTCTAATTCCAGTAGTTTACTTGAGAGCTAATGGCTGTAAATTGTGTCTTATACTTTTCCTTAACTAGAACCAGGTGGGTCTTCAGAAACAAACAAACAAAAATGCTTACCTAATTTCCCTTTAAACTCAGTCATTCTCAAGCTATTGCTCTCTGATGCAAATCAGAGCAGGTCATATTCACGCAGACAAGGAACTCCAGGGCCAGGGAAATTTGCCAGACTGTCTGTTCCCAGATGCTATACCACACCCACGTGCAAGATCAGAGCTGCAAGCAGCTGGGAAACTTGACAAAACAGCAATGGAATCCCTCTCAGATCTTGCACATTGTATGGGCAGGAATGCTGAGTGAGCATGAAGACAAGGAATTATTCCCAGGTTAGTAACGGAAAATGCGTTTGGGGTCTGGCCAGCTCCCCACTGAGGTCTTAGCGAGGCTGTGAAATTGTCCACTTGGAAGTTCTCCCACCTAGCTACAGGGAGAGGGCATACTGAGGGATACTTCCCAAACTCTCAGAAAATGAAGCAATTCACAGAAGCGTGGCTTCCCACAAAGAAGAAATGGGGATTTCTAGCTCAATTCAATGCCCAGAGAACTTGCCAATGGGATTCAGAATGTGTTGCAAAACAGATGAATGAACGCAGCCTAGCTTCCTTCAGGGGAATATTCAAAAGAGTAAAAACCACCAACACCCACCCACCCACCAAACCCCACCCCACAAATAGCCTTGGAGCATTTATCATCATCATCATCATCAGGGCTGGCCCTCCCATTAGGCAGAGTGAAGTAGTTGCCTAGGGTGGCAGATGCCAGGAGACAGCAGCAAGATGTTGGAGGAAAGACCTATGTGCAGTGCAGCCTACTATGTGCTTCTTAAGTTAGCCTGCTGCTGTCAGGTGCAGTGGGGGTTGCTGTCCCATCACCAATGTTGAAGAAAGATTCAACTGCCAGTCCAGTTGGCTTTTGTACATGGCATGGGAGGGGGCACCATCTTGTCCTTTGTCTCAGGCAGCAAAATGTCTTGGGCCACCCCTGATCATCATCTACATCTCAGCTCCATGGAGCTCAAGTAGATAACTGCCCCCCTCCCTACTCTTTTATCCTTAGAACAACCCTGTGAGATAGGTGAGGCTGATAGAGTGACTGGTCCAAGATCATCCAATGAGCATCATGGCTGAGTGGGGATTTGCACCCAATCCTCCCAGGTCCTAATCAGGCACTCTAATCACTGGAACTGCTCAGTACCTAGGACATCATTTTATCACAAACTCCTTGACCACTTTTAGGCACTTTTTATCAATAGGATGAAGGGGTAGTTAACTAGCAATACTGCCAAAGTTTATAATGACCTTAACAGGGATAAGAATGTGTCCAACCCATAATTCTCATATGCATTTGTATGTATCATGGCACCCACAGAACTCTTCAGCTTGGACTAAATCCAAGTCAGTGAGCTCCCTGCCTCAACACTCTGAATACTGCAATGATGACATCTTAGCTGCACAGGGGCCTCTAGGGCTGGACTAAGGGGCACCGGTCCGGACATCCCTCCACCCCACGCACTCCCAAGGGCCCCCTAATGACAGCGGTGGTGAGCGGCAGCAGCTTTTACCTTTTCTTTCCAAAAGGCTTTTCACATCAGGCACGCTGTGGAGTGAAGTTCCAGTCATGCCCACCATTTTCATTGGCCCAGAGTGTCTCTTGTTAATGAAGAGGGGAGGGGCGTGACTACAGCTTTGCTCTGGAGCACACTGGCTGGGAAAAGGGTTTTTTTAGAAAAAAAGAAAGGAAAAGCAGTCACTGCTTGATTCTGCTGCCACCACCAGGTCGCTCTGTCTCCCCACACACACTTCCCCCCCCCCCCTCACCAGGTGAGGACGACAGTATTGAGTGGCAACAGCTTTCCCCTTTCTTTTCTGTTTTACTTTTCACAGTGGGTATGCTACAGGATGATGCTCTAGTCACGCTCACCATTTTCACTGGCCCAGAGTTATCTCTGAGCCACTGAAGATGATAGGTGCAACCGGAGATTCAGCTGGATTAAGATCGTTCGTTAAGCCTCCGTGTGATTTACAAGTTCAACCCATGCAGTCAGAGGGAAGCACCACTTAGTTACTCCCAGGTAACTATGCGTAGGATTGTAGTCAGGCCCTGCAAATGTAGCTGTGAGATTTTATTAGTGGTTTGTTTATGATGGAGTTTTTAACCAGAGTGTTTGCTCCTTTCAGTATAAGTAACAGAAAAGTAGTGTGTGCGCGCGTGTGTATGTGTAGATATAATGAACATGGATTCTCCTTAGGGGTTTGGCTATGGAGGCTCCCATGATGATCTCTTGCACCGCAAAATCTACCACTATACCACTGCTGCAGCACAGCTCCATGTTAGAACCAAACAGGGACATTCAGAAATGGCATAAAGTATTGCCCCAAAAGAGACTTCTGGAAAATAAACCATCCCGGATCCAACACAGGAAGAGAAAACTAAAAAAAAAAAAAAAGTCTGCAAAGCTGGTTGCAGAGCGCAGGCTACTTAAGGAGATTTTGGTCCACCGCTCAGGAAAATAGTAGCATGGCATCTTTCCACCCTCCACATAATCACTCTCTCCTATGGTGTCTTGTCTTATCTTCTGGGGCTACTTGCTCTGCAAGCATCTTCCACAATGAACCTGTTGTCTTCTTAGTTGCCTGAACTGTGTACATTGATTAGGGAGGGAGAGGACCTTCTCAGTGGTAGCACCCCAGCTGAGGAATAGCTTCCATAGAGGCTCAGTTGGTGCCTTCTTGATGGTCTTTTTTAACAAAATGAAGAGCTTTTCACCCAGACCTTTCAAACCAGTAGAAACAAACAACATCTGGGCTCTCTGCGTCAGCTGTATCATATTTGACAATCTGAGCTGCTCAGTGATTTTTCTCCACCAGAGAGGAACGTTTTATGCTGACTTTACTGCTTTTTAATGTTTTCATTATTATCTTGTATTTTAATATTTTATTTTATTTTGCTTTGTTAGCTACCTAGGTGACATATATTGAGGAGTGGCCCAAATAAGAGGAGAGATGCTTGGTGGTTGGATGGGTTTACTGCAGTGACAGCAGGTTAAATCAGGTAGCAATTATGGGAGACTTCAGAAGAACTCCATCTCCAATGGGTCACCAGATACTAAGCTTGGGATGGGAGGTCATCCCTCCTTGTCTCACTCCATGCATGTTGCCACTGCTACCCCAGCCAGGTAAACCCTGAAGGATAGGGGGTGTTTTGGAGCAGGCAGGGAATTTTTCTCCAGCTCAGTAGAATTTGGGGGCTTTAAAAGCTCACCACTCATTTGAAATAGACTTTTTAGAGCTGCTAAAGATACTTTTCAGGCTTGACTCAGGAGAACTTTATCAGCTTCTCTACAGGTGCTTACAGCTCACCTGTGATGAATAGACAGACGATAAATCAGTGCAGACTGAGCACAGAAGTAAAGGATGGACAACATATAGTCCACCAGAACTGGTAGCAGCCTAGGCCTGATGCACTCTAAGTGCGTATCTGTCAGGGTGGACACTGAGCCCATAGAATCCCAGAGTAGTTCTGATTCTGAGGAAGAGCAGTCGCTCCTGGGAGAGGAGTGCACTCCTCTCTCCCAGGGCCAACAGCTGACGGAGATTCCTCCCACCAGCATTCCTAGCTTAGACAGCAGTCCTGGGAGTGACAGAGCGCGGGAAGCAGACTTGATGGATGCGCAATGCCGACGCAGAGAGCGGCGCCAGATGGAGGGCGCAGAAAGGAGGCGTAGTGCCCGGTTGGTGCGCAAACAACAGCTGCGCCCAGAGGATCCAAGGGAAAAGGGGAGGGACTCTCCCTAGTTCTTAAGTTCAGGGGTCTGCCAGTAATTCCCTTTCAAACGGGGACCAACCGTTCCAACTTAGGGCATAGGTATTCTGCTGCTCATATCTAGTTGCTAACGGTAGAGTTGTTAAGTTGTAAAAGAGGAATAAAGCTTTGAAAAGAATCCCTTTGTCTGTGTCTGGACTTGGCTACTGGATTAGACTGAGAGAGGCTTCCAAGGAGCCCTTGACAATATCTTATATTATGAGATTCAATTCTTTTTCCTGTGGTTTGAATAAGGACAAAGGGGTTTTGCGTATGTATCTTTTTTAATCACACTAGACATGTTAATCAGCTCACCATTGCAATGATGTCTGTGTTATCACCCAGCCACCTTTTGTAAATGGCAAATGCTAAAGATTATCACTGTCTGTACTTTTTGCATTTCAATTCCCTTTGACCATATGGTTTACATTAGGGACGCTGGAGAAATTCGAGACAGACTAAAATGAGCTTGGATTTCTGAGAATCCAACCTGTGGAAGCTACTGTGGAGCGAACTCCACAGGCCGCTCAGAGTCCGTGGACTTTTGGATGGTTTTTTCTTCTTCTTCTTCTTTCCTGAAATTTACACATATTTATTCGTAGGAAAATATGCACATTTCTGCTGAGGAAAAGTTGAATGGAATGGGGGAATATATGCTAAATTAATTAATTATTAATTAATTAATTAATTAAATTAAGCTTAATATTACATACTAAGGTACATTCTGTACATTGTTACAAAAACTCTCTGTAATTATTTGCATATTTTCCTCATGATGAAAAAAAATCGCAACCGTCTGTGAGTGGATGACAGAACAAAAGGTACCTGACTATCCGTGAAACACAGATGGAGAGGATTTTACACTGTCCATACATCCCTAGTACATCTGACGAAGCTGACAGAGCCCACAAAAGCATAGGCCAGAATAAATGTGTTAGCCTTTAAGATGCCACAGAAGCCACTATGGATGAATTTCCCTGCAGGGCTTCTTGTTGTGGCAGCTGCTGCCATTTTGAATTTTCAGGCATGGCAGGGGTATGTGTGCACCATAGCTTCTCACTACATGCAAACCCAGTGAGGGTGGGTCATTCGGGTGGTTGACAAGCCACCCACAACCCTAAAACAACCCATGGGTTCTGGGTGGCTTGTCAGCCACCCCAGCAACCCACCTATACTGGCTTAGCATGTAACAAGAAGCTACAGTGCACCCCATCACACTCCGAATATTCAAAATGATGGCCCCCGGCACAACGAGAAGCTCTGTGGGGAAATTCACCTATGGTGGCTTCTCGTTATGTGTGAACTGGGCCAGTTGTCTTACAGTGGTCTGATCTCCTTCTCCCAAGTCTGCACTTTTTACATTCACTAACAGCAACCCCCAAAGACTGCCGTCCCTTCTCAGAAAGGATTTGCCTTGACAGAACCATCTGCAGTCTAGCCAGAAGCCATATGAAGGCAGCCACAGTTCATGAACCAGATTCCCAATTCCAGATGTGACCCTTTGCGTTAACTGTTTTCAGCAGCTCAAGTGACAGAGGCCCAGAGAAACAGAGAGTGGCTATGCAAAACAAACCAGCAGCTATTGCTCCTGACGCACTGCATAATCCTGACTTTTCTGGGTCTGCCAGGAAAAGAGAAATGACTGCCAACCATTACAAAACATGCACTCAGGAATTAGAAGACATTTTAAAACTGCTGTTATGACAGGGGACATTATACAGAATTTCACCAAGAGCAACAGGCCAAATTCCAGCAGCTGTGGTGTCTTCTGTGGCCCCCCAGTCCACACCATCCCGGTTCTCCAACTCCATCCAGGCATCTTTCAGCCCTTCATATAATATAATGAGCTAAAGGCTTAGGAAACTTAAAGCAATTCAGCCACCCTGAATATGTCAGGTGAACTCCTGTGTTCTCTCCAATAGGACAGCACTCGAGGTCACATTAACCTGCCTTGGTGAGATGTGCCTGAGCCTTGGGCTTGCTCGCTTCACCCCTGCCCCCCCCCCCGACACACACACTTCCTCTTCACCTGGCATGCTCCAATTCCTTCCCTCACTTCCAGGATTGGCACAAGAAATTGAGCAGGGCTGCTCAAATGGGCAAACAACCCTACACAATTTCTATGAGCAAAATGGAGATGAGAAGAACAGCTTGCTTTGAGTGAGACTTCTAGTCCAATTATGCTCACACTCATCTCTTCCTTTTCTGCTGCTAGGCATGGAGGAGAAAGTCCTTCCACCACTGGTGTAATGGTAAATTTTAAAGTATAGGCACTCATCATGATAGTCGCCATAAGAACATAAGAAGAACCAAGCTGGATCAGACCAAGCTAGTCCAGCATTCTGTTCACACAGTGGCCAACCAGCTGCCCACAGGAAACCCACAAGCAGAACATGAGTGCAACTGTACCCATCTGCCCATGTTCCTCAGCAACTGCTGTATATAGGCTTACTGCCTGTGATACTGGAGGCAGCACAGAGCCATCAGGACTAGCAGCCATTGATAGCCTTCTCCTCCAGGAATTTGTCTACCCTCCTTTTAAAGCCATCCAAACTGGAAGCCATAGCCATGACCCCAAGGAGAGTCCAAAATGGAGGCAGCTGTGTTGTTCTTCACATACACGCAAACATGCAGATGCCGAAGAGCAGCAGTACAGAGCATACTGACTAAATATTAGGATCAGTTGACAGTTATAGAAGAGGGAGCTGGCAAACAGAAGCGTACTGGTCAGCATGTCGGACTTTGGCTGGAGACCTGAGTTTGCATGAGAAAAGGAAAGAGAAGGACACCACTTGTCCCCGAAACAGCTCAAGATTTTCCAGGAGTTTCTTCTCCCAACTCCAGGGAGAAACACTTTATCTCACAGTCAAGAAACAAGTTCTAGCAGTTTTGATCTCCATCAGGAGCAGATCTTTTGTACAGCTAACGGGTCTGAATTGCTCATTCAAGACCAAGCCAGCCCAAAATATTTGGCATTACAACAGCAATAGCTCACTACAATACATTGTTGGAGGGGGCAGAGATGTCTGAGGAGGGTGGGAGCTGATGTCATCATCCATGCTAATCGAACAGTCCCAGCCTGTCTTGGTTGTGCCACTGCCTTCAACACAGAAAGGCAAAAACAAGGTGCCCTGCCCAGCTAAAGCTAGGAACATTCTTGCCTCAAATGGGCACCATTTTGCTCCCACTGCGCAGAGTGGTGGGTAAACAAATGGAAGAAGACACAGTGTTTCTATGGTGGCTGTAGAGGAGGAGATGCCTGGCCTAGAAATGCAGAGGACTGTCAAAGAAGGGGCACTGTGCTTAGTCCCTTCTCCGTTGACCCATTGAAAATTGGGCCTCCTTGAGCATTCTTATAAATTTCAATTACCCTGCACTCCAGGAGGATTTCAAGGTTCAAGTGGAACAGGGGACAGGGCCTGATTCATTTGGGTTGAGGAGTGGGATGTTTGTGTTGGACAAACCATCATTTGCTGTTTTAAATATCAGATGTGCAAACGGTGGTTGAAGAAATCATAGTTTGCCTCCAAACTAAAATTGGAAACCATGATTTGGAATAGGGTTGTTGTGAAATGCTCCCCCCACCTCACCCTGAAAAGAAGTTTACCACTGCATTCATGAGTCTTGCTGTGGCACAATTCCAGTCACATTTGGGGGGAGGATAACAGTGAAGAGCTACATCACAGGAAGTGGCAAAAAGAAGAGGAGGAGGACAACGAGGAGGAGGAGCCGGGGGAGGAGAAGGAGGAGGAGGAGACTGGCCAGCCAATGTTAAGTGCCCCATAACAGTGTTTGCATAACTACACACACACACCGACACCCAGTTTCAGGCACCCGCCTCCCTCCCAGAATGTTTCCACATCGGGGTGTTCACATGATCCTTTTTTAAAAAAAATGGCAAGTGCAAATCATTACATTAGAAGCACCCCACGGAAAGTAGAAATCTATCTCCTGACTTGTACAAGACATGGATGTGAAATCAATACAACTGAACCCAAGATGAGAGTCATAATGGTTTGGCTTCTTGCAACCCTGAAAAACCACATAATTCCAGTCATTAAATCGTTAGCTTAAATAAGGATGTCAAGAAATTCATAAACCTTGAAAAACCGCTGGTTCTGTGCCCTGATGGAAAACATCTGCAAGCTATCTCCCTGCTTTGAGCGGCCAGCTCCTGGCTTTGTGAACTTAGCAGATAGCAACATTAACCAATTGAATTACATGGAGAGCAGAGGGGAAGGGAGAGAACCCCCCCCACCCCCACATACACTGAGCTGCATAGTTAAGAAACAGGGGAAATATAATATACCAGCCTTCCCTAGCTGGGTGCCGTCTAGAGGTGTTGGACTACAGCACTCATCATCCTGGCCAACACAGCCCATGTAGTCCAACACATCTGGGGAGCACTGGGTTGGGGAAGGCTGATCGTCACCCCAAAACTGCAGGATGTTCCTTGGAAACAGGCATTTCCATTCCATATTGTGCCAGCAGAATTAGCAGCTATTTATGCAGTGTGTGGCTCTGGCCAGGCCAAAGAGAGCAATGCTATACTAAAAGTGTAACATAAATTATAATTGATACAGCAGTATCCCTACCAAAAAAATAAAAATAAAAAGGAGTGCAAGCTTCCACAACACACCCCCACCCCCCAACTCATCTTCACACCATCCTGTCTCCTGAGTAAAAGACTAGGGGCTTTTCTACACAAGGCTGGTAATCCACTGCATCCACTTTCATCACAGAATTGAGATCTGAGCATTTACACGAAGTGTTTCCTTTCCTGCTTTTAACCTCTAGGTGGCACTGTCGCATAATGCAAATACACAAAGGAAATTGCACTTTCTTTCACCATTAGAAACAATATCCCATTTTCCCTGCTCTTAAAAAAATACACGGAAAGTGCGGTTAACAAACAGAAGTGAAACTGGAGGGCCACGACATTGTCTAAAGAACTCATAAACAGCCATGTGTAGGGAATGACAAGCACATAATACCTGTCTCATGTAGCAAAGGTCTAGCTCAGGTAGGAGAGTGCATGCCAACCTTAATTTCTGGCATCTTCATTTACAAAGACCACAGTTAGCACAGCCAGAAAAGACAGGACAAAGGGAACAAATAAGAAGACAAGAACAGTCCTGCTGGGTCAGATTGATCAGTCTCGACCAGGGACAATAATTAATTCAGCTTCTGTAACTATGGTTTTGTTAACCATAGTTAAGGTTAACCACAGTTGGTTATTCCGAGTAAGCAAAAGCTGCACGGGGGGGAGGGGCGTGAACCTGAGGCTCGTGACAGCTTGTTCTTTATCATCTATATTGTGCTAAACTCAATGTTTAGTGTGACATGAGAATGTGGCCAGTTTTATTCCAGCAGGCATTTCCAATTATTATTATTTAAATGGGTCTCAACAGTATCTGTTTTAGTGACCATGTTTTAATTTAGTTTTATGGATTGGTTCAATAGAATCGCGTTAGATTTTATATTTGTTGTGTAAGTTAGCAGTCTTTGATATCATATATAGGAGGGGGAAATGGAGGGGGACAGAGGTCTATAAATAAATACCATTTTATAGAATCATAAGAAAATAACAAGAACTGTGCTAAATCAGACCAAAGGCCCATCTAGTCCAGCATTCTGTTCACACAGCATGGCAGGCAATATATACCTATCATGAGTAGCAGCCATGAGTAGCCGCCATGAGTAGCCGCCATTTGCGTCCTGCGAAGCTGCCGTGATAGGCTACATACGTATTTACGTAGCCTATCACGGCAAGCCAAAAAAACAACAACCCCACAGCATATGCAAATGGCGGCAGCTGTGGCGGCCACCATTTGCGTTCCCTATTCTGAGCCGTTTTAGCCTACGTAAATATTTATGTAGGCTATTGCGGTAAAAAAAAGGGAACACAAACAGCATAGTGGGCGCCATTTGCATTGCTTCCCCCCCCCCTCCGTTTTAGCCTACGTAAATATTTAAAAGGAACAAAAAAAAGGAACTGGCATTTGGCCTCACCGAGATCCGTGGCGGAATTCTCTGACATTCCTATCTGTAAGGAAGAGTCAGGCTGGAGTATTTCTCAGCCAAAGTTCCACCATATCAGCACAGCTCTTGTCTTAGCCATATGATGACATCCTCTCATCGCACAACATTTGGTTGGGGAATGATAGAAGGGGGAACCCTCAGCAATGCCCCCTTCACCTCAGACAATAGAATGATGCTATGTGACTTTGTAGGCAGAGGTTTGTATCTTATTTGTAGCAAGCCCAAGGCAAATGACTTGAAAGAGGATCACACAGGGAGCCTATGGACATCCACGCTAGCACTGTGCCGAAAATGTCTCCCACAGTATTTTCAACCATTCTCATTCAATTTGAGAGAAAACAAATCGCTTTCAAAAAGAAAGAGAAGAAATTTCGGAGAAATTCTCATGGGTTGGGTTCAAGGTTCTTCTGCTTACTTGACACATGAGGGGGGCAAGCAGTGTGCGTGAGGATCTGTCTTTCATTGTACAATCATCTCTCTGCACCTGAATTAGAGACAAGGAGTCCCCACAATTCGCCCCCAGAAATGTGACATTTTGAAGATCCTGGGGACGGTGCTGAGCCCTAAAGAATGACAACTAGAGCTGAACAAAAATGTCTCAGAAGATGTTTTTCTCAGAAAAGTCCTGAGATATTTCTTTTCTTACCCCCTAGAAATAAAAGGCCATTTTGCAGAATTTCCCCAAATTTCTTCCCCATTTTTGGTGAGGTTCACCTTCCCTCCCTCATGCCCCAGCAATGCCCTGGAACAATACTAAGCATGGGGTACTGTGGACAATGCAAAATGGGGGCCAGGCTGCCAACACAGTTGCTGCTGTTGCCACTTTCAATGGTAATGCACCCTGCCCCCCTGCTCCTGAACCCCTTAGGAAAAAGGAAGAATCTGCCTTTGCCAATGGTGAGCCCTACCTGTGAGAACTTGTTCCCATTGGAGAAATTCTGTGAAATTGTCTCCCGAATTTCTCTGCCCACAAATAGGGTGGAGAACTTCAAGAGGTCATCTGTGCACAACTCTAGTCCATACACAAAGTTTTGTTCCTGTCCTCACTTTAGAATCATGGCTCTTCTAACATCACCTATGGCTCACGGTTGCCCCGACCCATTTGCTGTCATCTCAGACCCCTTTTCATCTCAGCCAAAATGGCTTCTTCTCTGACAATTTTATAAACAAATACAAACCCATAGATATGTGTTCTTATCTATCGGGGGTGCCAAACCTCTCTCAGCCCTTAGGGTCAAACTCAATTTTGGAGAGGCTCCTGGGGGGCGGGGGGGGGGGCATTCCAGTGGTGGGTGGGGCAAATGGCAAAAGGCGGTTGGGCTAACATACCAGCACATTTTAGCTTAAAGCTCTTACTGTCAGTAACTAAGGCTTAGGAAAGTCATGTCCACCTTTTAGAATGGGGGGAAAAACAGGAATCCACCAAATGACCAATGAAAGGGGTGTGGGTATTTGAGGAACCCTAGAGGGCCCGATTAGGACCCCAGGTGGGCCTAGTCATATTTTAACTTGCTAACTCCATCCACCGTCGCCTCTTCAATGCCCTCCTCTCTTCCCTGCTTCATCCATGACAAAGGTTATTCCCAGGTAAGTATTCATAGGACTGAAGGCTTAGTCACTGGACTTTGGGTGGTTTCAGATGTAACAATCTTGGTCTAATAAATCATGGTTTATCAAGCTGAGTGTTGTGCCTGCAAGTTTCCACCTTCCCTCCCTCCCTTTTCTTGTGCATTGTAATTTAAGAATCCCAAAGTTAAACCACAGTTTCCTGTTACCTCTGAACTTGGAAACTGGTTTAATCTGAGACTACAAACCAAGATATGAAACCAGGTTTGTAGTCCAACATCAAGCTACAGCTTCCCTGTTCAGATGTAAACTGTGTTTTAACAAACCAGATAAGGGTGTTTTTTTTGCATATATATTACAGCAGAACAGAGAAGAAGGTAGGGATCATGAAGGATAGGGCACAACACTCATTCTATTAGCCTGAGATTGTAACATTTGAACTGGCCCTTTGTCACTGACTCACAAATATATTGTCAGTGCTGGATATACGCATACACAGAAAAAGCTCACGTTTATCTTCCTTCGTGCAAATATCACATTTTTTTTAATAGCAGAGAACATCTATTTGAAGTACTTAATTTAAACACACACACACACACACACACTGCAGGATCAAATTAGGTAAATGTCCATGAATCTTGGGGATAGCTCATGTCTGCATAGTACTCTATAGATTTATATTGTCTGCCCACTTATGTCAAGGACAAGCAAAGCATTTTATGGCAGAAAAAAAGGAATATTCTAACAGGCTGTGCTTCTAATTTTATGTAACCTGCTCAAGGCTCTGCTATTTTTATTAGGAACAAAAAGTTCTATCTAATCAACTTAAAAAGAGAGAGAAGAGAGTTTAATTGTGTAGTCAATCTATTGCTTTCCTAGCTGAGCATATATATATATATGTGTGTGTGTGTGTGTGTGTAACGTATCAGTATTCCCTTCCTGATAAGGCAACAAAAAGAAACCTCTGCAACACAGTGCAGATACCAACCCTTAAAAAACCCCATAAGAATAAGTCATCAACTATCAATATTATAGCTGTCTACTGTCTCCTGTTTAGACTGTGCATTCATGTACAAAGAGCAAGTGTTTTCAAAAACTGCACAAGCAGACCATATACCCTTCAAAGGTCATCACCTGTTGGTGAATAATACTGACAGAGAACATTTCTTCACTAGGCAGGGAGGACAGACGCTGCATGTAACCACATCACCTAGTACTACCCATTCACATAAACCAGCTTGTAAATTATTCGCTTACTGCAACTCTTGTCACAGACTGTTCATTTCTAAGACCATGATACAGGGTTCACACAATTTCACACCCTGTTATGCCTCCCTTGGACTCCTCTGAGGATGAAGGGGAATGGCAGGCTCCAGACCCGGGGGAAAGGACTGGCACAGAAGTAGCTCGAGCCCCCTCACCTCATGTGGAGCAGCCATGCCTGGCCGCAGCCTCTCCGGAGGATTTGGAGGGAGAAGTTCCACTGACCGCATCAGAGTGAAGGCGGCTTCATGTCAAAGAGCAGCAAAGGCGAGTCTCGGTCTGTTTAAGACAGAGAGGCTCCCAGAAGTCAGAGGACTGATTGCCAGCAGCTGTTTCAGGACGCTGCCGTTAAAAGTAGGAAACAGGCAGGGACAAAGCTGCTGGAGAACAATGTCGTTTCCACATGCCGGATCTCGTCAGCCCCGCCTCAACCCTGAACCTGAACCTCAGCCTTACTCCTGAATCCCTATGTTTAGACCTTGGACTGGAAAATGGACTTCTCTCTGCCATGCTGTCTTGGATTCATTGCTGGTAATGTGCCTCACTCTAACCCTCCTCTTTACTTAGCCTTTACGACCTGGCTTATCAGTCAGTGAGTTATTACTGCTGTTTGCCGGCCAGCTGCAGTCAGCTGGCAAGGACTGACACATACCCTTGCCCAGGCCCCACCCCCATTTCCCCTGACCACTGATTGTTTGGAGGTTTCCTGGCTTTTGTGTAATGTTTTCCCTCCATTCCAAAAGATTCAAATGCCTCTCCTAAGGCCGAGTTATTGACAGGAAGAGCTTTAAGTGAAAATATTTGGGGGTGTTTGGGGTTCACCCCTTTTGCCTTCAGCTCCACCCCTTTTGCCTTTGGCCATGCCCACCACTAGCATGTGGCCCTCAAGACCTTCTCCCAAACTGAATTCAAGTCCTTGAGCGGGAACAGGTTCAACACCCGTGGTTTAATGGGATGTTTGTAGTGAGCCCCTGTATTAGAAAGGCAAATATTTAGTTATGTATAGAGGATCCAAATTCAAGTTGCCTAAAATGTAAAATGAGAGGCCAAGAGTAGGAGTAGGTCATAGGGGTGTACGAAACCCCGCTTACCTGGCTCCGTCGGGTTCCGCAGGTGGGGGGAGGTGATCCATTCCTCCCCCGGGAATCCTCGATGGGGGGGGAGGCAATCCATTCCTCCCCCCCGGAATCCTGCCCGGCTGGCTCCGCTCTGCGGCCAGGCTGCGGAGCCGCCAGCCAGGCCAACCCGCAGCGGGGCCTCCAGCCGCTGCTGGGCTGGTGTGGACGCAAATGGCATCCTGTGTAGAGGATGCCATTTTCATCCTTTCCCCTCTCCGTGGTAGGCTATGTAAATATTTACGTAGCCTATCATGGCTAAAGCAGGGACGCAAATGGTGTCCCCTACGAATTTGTGTTCCCACTTTAGCCGTGATAGGCTATGTAAATATTTATGTAGCCTATCACGGCAAAACTAAGGGAACGCAAATGGCGACAGCTACGGTGGCCGCCATTTGTGTTCCCTTTTTTTCCCGCCGTGATAGGCTACGTAAATATTTACGTAGCCTATCACAGCAGAAAAAAAAGGGAACGCAAATGGTGGCCACCACAGCCGCCGCCATTTGCGTTCCCTTAGTTTTGCCATGATAGGCTATGCAAATACTTACATAGCCTATCACGGCTTCCGCAGGGATGCAAATGGCGTCCCTGCGGTAGCTGTGATAGGCTACGTAAGTATTTACGTAGCCTATCACGGCTATATGGAAGAAGCGAATGGCGGCTGCAGATGTGGCCGCCATTCGCAATGCAGCGTGGATGGCAGCAGGTAGGTGCTGCATTCTGGGCCCATTTTGTGGGGGGGGGCTTCGTTCCGCCATGGATTTTGGGGAGCCAAATGCGCTGGCATTCAACCTCACCGAGATCCATGGCGGAATTCTCCGCCATGCCTAGAGTAGGAGTAGGAATAATAGTTGTTATTATTCTTATTATTTACATTTCTATACTGCCCCATAGCTGAAGCTCTCTGGGCGGTTTACAGAAGGTAAAACATTAAATACAATATACAGAATTTAAAAGCAACTTACATAAACATACACAGACAAAATACACAAACAACATATAACTAAAAACAACTTTGAACTGTCAGTTATAACTAAAGACACATCCAGGACCGATTAAAACTCATCATGTGCCGCCAAATGCCTGGGAAAAGAGAGAGGTCTTCACCTGGTGGTGAAAAGATAATAATGTTGGCACCAGGTGAACCTCATCGGAGAGCTTGTTCCACTGATGAGGGGCTACCACTGGGAAGGCCCTCTCCCTCGTGGCCATGTTCTGAGCTTCCCTTGGAGGAAGCTATTAATCTGTTACCTGCCCCAGTCTGATCCACAGCCAAGAACTTCAGGTAAAGGTCTCAATGAGTCTAAAATCAGCTGCAATAATACATGTGTTTTCATTTTAACAGGGCTGGAGATTGAACATTGCTGCCTTCTACCAGGCCAGACTATCTGTCCATCAGACTGGAAGTGGCTCTCCAAGGTCTCTGGGGCTCTGCCACTGAGCTGTGGCTACTCCTCAGTTTGGGATATTAGTCTTGTTCAGCCACATACTGAACATAGGGGCTATGGTGTGAAAGGATTTACATCTTGCGGTTATTCTGAACTCTTTGGCAACACTACATTGGGCATCTAAGGCCCTCTTCCAGGTGCCTCCTCCAAGGGAGGTTCAGCGGGTGGCAACAAGGGGGAGGGCCTTCTCGGTGGTGCCCTATGGAATGAGCTCCCCAACAAGGCCCGCCTAGCGCAAGCACTGATAACTTTTCACTCCCATGTTAAAGCTGGCCTCTTCTCTGAGGCATAAGGCAGCATACAGTGAGTTTTTAACTAGGTCCTGGATTGTTTTTGCTTGTTTAAACATTGTTTTTAGATATATGTTGTCTATAAAGGGCCCCTTTACACCTCTCGTGTTGCAGAGATGGCCCTGTATGGCCACCACTGTGTGCAACATGAAATATATGAAAATTACAGAGCCATCTGGCATAAAAATGGTGGGTTGCAGTGAGGAGTGGGCGGCTGCAGGTAGGGATGTCAGAGAATTCCGCCACGAATCTCGGTGAGGCCAAATGCCAGTGCATTCAGCCCCCTGAAATCTATGGCAGAACGGCCTGCCACCACCACCCGCCCCCTGCGGATCCCCCCCGGGACGAGACTTACCTGGAGCAGATGTTCCAGACAGCGGTGGCTCCGGCGGCGGCTTCAGCGGCGGCGGCTGGTCTTCCAACCGGCTGCCACCGCCGCCATTTGCAGTCTGGTCGCTTCTGGTTTGTTTGTTTTTTACATAGATGTGATAGGCTACGTAAAGACTTATGTAGACTATCACGTCTGGGTAAACAAAAAAAAAATGCGTATGCCAATGGCTATAGCCGCCGCCATTTGCATTCCATTTGCGTTCCTCATTTGCGTTCTCGTCATTTGCATTGCCACTTGCGTTCCTTAGCCCGCTACGCTATTTGCATTCCCCCTTATTTTCACCGTCTTAGTCTACATAAATATTTACATACACTATTTTACGTAGTCTATTACGTAGACACGTAGACTGGGTGAGGGGATCAGGGCGGTGGTGAACGCCTCCCTTGAGGAGGGAGTGATGCCATCAGCCCTCAAGGAGGCAGTGATAAGACTGCTCTTAAAGAAGCCCTCCTTGGATCCTCAAGTTCTGAATAACTTTCGTCCAGTCTCAAATCTGCCATTTTTGGGCAAGGTGATTGAGCGGGTGGTGGCAGTGCAGTTGAAGGCACACTTGGAAGAAACTGATTATCTAGACCCATTTCAGTCGGGCTTCAGGCTTGGGCATGGGACAGAAACGGCCTTGGTCGCCTTGGTAGATGATATGAGGAGGGCTCTGGATAGGGGTGAATGCTCCTTCCTTGATCTCCTCGACCTCTCAGCGGCTTTTGATACTGTTGACCACTGTATCCTCCTGGACCGCCTGGAGGGGTTGGGCAATGGAGACACCGTATTGCGGTGGTTCCAGTCCTTCCTCTCCGGCAGGTACCAGAGGGTAGCACTGGGAGAGGAGGTTTCGGACCCGTGGCCACTCACTTGTGGGGTGCCACAGGGTTCCATCCTCTCCCCGATGCTATTTAACATCTATGTGAAGCCGCTGGGGGCTATCATCAGGAGGTTTGGGGTGCAGTGTCATCAATATGCGGATGACACGCAGCTCTACCTCTCATTCAAATCTTCACCAAGGTTGGCCATAGAATCCCTGTCCAAATGTCTGGAGACGGTGAGTGGCTGGATGGGGAGGAATAGGCTAAAGCTGAACCCTGACAAGACCGAGGTACTTTTGGTGGGAGACAAGAGGAGGCTAGGGGATGTTGACCTGGTGTTGAATGGGGTACGGCTACCCTTGAAAGACCAGGTCCGCAGCCTGGGGGTCATTTTGGACTCCCAGCTGTCCATGGAGGCTCAGGTGTCAGCTGTGAGCCGGACAGCGCTGTATCAACTCCATCTGATACGGCGGCTGCGCCCCTTCCTTCCCGACCATCTGCTCCCATCGGTAGTACATGCCCTGGTCTCCTCTCGTTTAGACTACTGTAATGCGCTCTACGTGGGGTAACCCTTGAAGACGGTTCGGAAGCTGCAGCTGGTACAGAACGCAGCGGCTCGCCTGATTAAAGGCAGCCGCCGGCGAGATCACATCACTCCAGTGCTGAAGGACTTGCACTGGTTACCAGTTGTTTTCCGGGCCAAATTCAAGGTGTTGGTTTTGACCTTTAAAACCCTATATGGTTCTTAAGGAGCGCCTCCAGCAGCACCAGTCAGGCCGCTTAACAAGATCAGCCTCGGATGGCCTTCTCTCTGTCCCATCAGCCAGGACAGCTAGACTGGTGGGGACGAGGGAGAGGGCCTTTTCTGTAGTGGCCCCCACTCTGTGGAACTCCCTCCCTAGGGAACTCCGTCATGCCCCCTCTTTAATGAGCTTCTGTCGTGCATTAAAAACGTGGCTCTTCAGGCAGGCATTTGGGGTGGGTTAGGGTATTTTAGAAAATGTTTTTATTGTAGAATTTTATTGATTTATTGTATGTTGTACATCGCCCAGAGTGGCTGGGTGACCAGCCAGATGGGCGATTAATAAATTAAATAATAAATAAAATTAAAAATAAGACTAAGATGGCCAAAAATAAGGAATGCAAATGGTGGCGGCCATAGCCGCTGCCATTTGCATACGGGTTTGTTTGTTTTTTTTAACCCAGATGTGATAGGCTACATAAGTCTTTACGTAGCCTATCATGGCTGAATACAGGGACACAAACGGCGGCGGCTATGGCAGCTGCCATTTGCGTCCCTGCTAGCCAGCGGCTGGATGTCCGGCTGCTGGCAGAGCCGGCTGGCAGCTCCACGGAATCCCCGCGGAGCGGAGCCGGCCATCGAGGATTCCTGGGGGGAGGGACAGAGCGCCTCCCCCCCCGTCGAGGATTCCAGGGGGAGGGACGGAGTGCCTCCCCCCCCAGCGGATGTCCCGACCAGAACAGGTAAGTGATTCATACATCCCTAGCTGCAGGGCGCTCCCAAACTGCATGATACTTATTTTTATTTATTTATTTATTTTTATTAATTTATTTCATTTCTATACCGCCCAATAGCCAAAGCTCTCTGGGCGGTTCACAAAAATTAAAATCAAACGGCACACAATAAAACAATTTAAAATATATAGAACATTAAAACCACAATATAACAATACAACCACAATAAAACCTAGAAGCAGTGCAGGAATTTAAAATACAAATTTAAAACAGCAAAGCTAAAAGTCTAGAAAGCTAAAATGCTGAAATGCCTGGGAAAATAAAAAGGTCTTCACCTGGCGCTGGAAGGAATACAATGTAGGTGCCAGGTGAACCTCACTAGGGAGCTCATTCCACAGCCGGGGTGCCACAGCAGAAAAAGCCCTCCTCCTAGTAGCCACCCGCCTCACTTCCTTTGGCAGGGGCTCACGGAGAAGGGCCGCTGACGATGATCTTAAGGTCTGGCCAGGCACATACGGGAGGAGGTGATCCTTCAGGTAACCTGGCCCCAAGCCGTTAAGGGCTTTAAATGTTAATACCAGCACTTTGAATCAGGCCCGGAAATGGACTCGCAGCCAGTGCAGCTGAAAAAGTACTGGCATAATATGAGCTCACTGGCCAGTCCCTGTTAACAAACTTGCTGCCCTATTTTGGACCAGCTGAAGTTTCCTAACCATTTTCAAAGGCAGCCCCACACGTATAACGCATTGCAGTAATCCAGACGAGAAGTTGTCAGAGCATGGATAACTGTAGCTAGGCTATCTCTGTCCAGATAAGGGCATAGTTGGTATACCAGCCTAAGCTGATAAAAAGTGCTCCATGCCATTGAGTTCCCCTATGCCTCAAGTGACAGTTCTGGATCCAAGAGCAGCCCCAAACTACGAACGTGATCCTTTAGGGGGAGTGCAACCCCCTCCAGAACAGGTTGAATATCACCTAGCTGGGCAGATGAACCACCCACTAACAGTACCTCCATCTTGTCTGGATTGAGTTTCAGTTTATTGGCCCTCATCCAGTCCATTACCGTGCCCAGGCACTGATTTAGAACAGCCACTGCCTCACCTGGGTTTGATGAAAAAGAGAGGTAGAGCTGGGTGTCATCCGCATATTGATGCCACCTCAGCCCACACCTCCGGATAACCCCCCCCAGCGGTTTCATGTAGATGTTAAACAGCATGGGGGATAAAACAGAGCCCTGTGGAACCCCATGGCACAATTGCCATGGCACAGAGCAATAATCCCCCAGCACCACCTTCTGGAATCGGCCATCCAAGTAGGAGTGGAACGACTGCAGTGCAGTGCCTCCAACTCCCAACCCAGACAACCTATCCAGAAGGATACCATGGTCAATGGTATTGAAAGCCACTGAGAGGTCCAGGAGAATCAACAGGGTCACGCTCCCCCTATCCCTCTCCCAGCAGAGGTCATCCCACAGGGCGACTAAGGCAGTTTCCATTCCAAAACCAGACCTGAAGCCTGACTGAAATGGATCTAGATAATCTGTTTCATTCTTGACAAGAACACATGCAAGTGCCCCACAGCTCGGTGAGCAGGGGCTGGGGGGCTGGATGCAGGGGAGTCCACTGGACTCCCAGACCCAGTCGGGTTGTCGTGACACCCCTAATTATTGCCAAAGCATTGCCCTTAGAAATCCAAGCTCCAGTACAGAACCTTCCTGAACTGGGGGAACGGGCATGTAGGAGGAGTCACAAAGGGATCAGCCAGTCTCCATTTATATACCCTGTGTAAGCTGCCCTCCAGCCCATGTGTCTGTGGGCAGGGCAGCATGGGTTCAGACACCCATACGTGCTGGCCTGGGACAAAGTCTATACAGGACCTGTGTATTTATTTGGGCTGTAATACAATGAATGACATCACGTTGGGCCAGTTCGCATGACAGCCTTCTTCTGAAGCAGCTGCCTGAGGCATGGTCATTTCAAGCATCCTCTAGGATAGCATACCTCAGATATCACAACGATGCCTCCCCAAACAGCCTTATTTAATTTTTTTTATCAACACTTGGATAACTTGTGGATTTCTTCCTCAACAACAACAAAACAAACCCTTCTACCTTGTTAAAAAGGCAAGTGGCTTGTTAACCACCTGCATGTGCTGGTTGCTTGCCAGTCTGATTTACATAATTATCCTCACCAGGCATGGCTTGTTGTGTCATCCAAACCTGGTGAGGGTGGCTTGTTGGGGAGGTTAACAAACCACCCAGAATTCACAGCCTGTTGTAGGGCTGCGGGGTGGTTTGTTAACCACCCCAACAAGCCAGTCTCACCGGGTTTGGATGACATGAGAAGTTGTGGTGGGGGCTTGAACTCGCTATGTGGTTCCCACAGGTGTTGCAACCCACCATGGCTTAAATAATCCATGGTGATCATGAAAAACAGGTCATTATGGGGCTGTTCGCACAGCACACTAACCCACACTCAGTTGTTGAACGTGGGTGATTGTTGAACCATGGGTTGTTTGTTGAACCGTGGGTTAGCGTGATGTCTGAATCCTGGACATTTTCATCAGGGTGGCTTGCTAACCATGCAGGGTGGCTTGTTAAGCTCCCCAAACAACCCAACAACAAACCATGGGTTCTCAATAAGCCACATTGTATGGTTAACAAGCCACCCTGAAGAAAATGTCCTGGGTTTAGACAACACACTAGCCCATGGTTCAACAAACAACCCACGGTTCAACAAAAACCCACACTCAACCACTGAATTTAGGTAAGCATGTGGTGCAAAACCATTGTTTTAATCAGTGGCAGTGCAATCCTATCCATGTCAGAAGTATGTCCCAATGAGTTTTAATGCGGCTTGCACCCAAATGAGTGGGTACTGCATTGCAATCTGAGTCAATTAACTGATTGATTCTGTTTGCATAACATTTGTGACCCGAAGGCATGTGATGCAGGTAGAAGTCTTGCTGAACCTGAACAGGTACAGACCTAGTCAGTGCCTGGAAGGGAGACCTGTACGTGGGGACCCAATGGATGCCACTTTGTGTCCCATCATGGAAGAGAAAGGTCAGATCAAAGTGTATTAAACAATGAAAAAACATTAATTCTGAAGCAAAAAAAGTGGGCTTTGTTTTTAGGAGATTCACGCATGTGTTATGGCAGACATCATCTTAGAAGAAGCATTCCCTCCCATGCAAGACAGAGAAGGGGGGAGGCCTCTTCTAAGTTGGCCTCTTGCCAACTGCAGTTTATAAAAATGCTGTATTAAAAGTTGTTTTTTATTTGTACCTGGCTAATCAGGGGTACTTTTTTTTAATTAATCACAAATTTTACAATCTAGGGATGAAAACACTTCCAGAGCAATCTTATGGACCCTAGACAGCATCTGGGTGCCACAGGATGCTGTAGATTTCCACCTCTGAGTCTGGACACAGAGCTCCAGTTTTGGAGATCCAATTATGGATCTCCCTGTCTTACTCCCCAGCTACCATGGAAAGCTCTGTGGTGACACCTCACACAAGGTCAGAACTCTGACCTTGGAAAGAAGATGGAGAGGGAGGAAGGGGGTGTGCCAGTGGATGGGAATGGGAGGGGAGAGGCCGATCTATCTATCTATCTAAAATATTTCTTGGCTTCCTTTCAGGGCAGAAGCTCTCCCAAGGCAGCTTACAGCAATAAAATATGTAAAAACAGTTAAAATACTTAAATTGATAAAAACATAATAAAACAATAAAAGCCAACAATAAAACCAGCAACCATGTAAACAGCAGTAACAGCAACAATAGCAGTCATATCAAAAGTAGGCTAAAGTAAAATAATATGTTTTCAAGGCCTTCTTAAAGGTCTGCCATGACGGAGCATGGCAAACTTCTGATGGCAGCTTGTTGCAAAGGTGTGGGGCTACTGCAGAGAAGGCCTAGGATCCATCACATCCAAAGGCCTCTCAGGTTCCATCCCTGACAACTCACAGCAGGCTCGGAGGCCCATCTAGCAAAAATCATTGCAAATGTCTCTACTGTTCCTCCTGTCCTGCATGGTTCTTGCAGGTAGGGCTCAGGATGGAGCCTTCTATCTGCCAGATATCTGACCGAGAGGAGTGCAGCCTTTATCAATTAAATATTGCAGCCCTGACACACATAGGAACAGACAAACACACACACACACACACACACAGATGTATGGTTGAACTCTGGCTTGGCTGGAGCAGGAACTTTCATTAGGACAGCTTTTTCAAAGCTGGTGCACTCCAAATCTTTTGGACTACAACACCCATAACCCCAGACCATTGGCCATGCTGGCTGAGGAGGATGGGAGCTCAAGTCCAAAATATCTGGAGGGCAGCAGGTTGGGAAAGGCTGCCTTAGGGGGTTTAGCCCAGGTGCTGCACAGGGGCTTCTTCTGAAGGCTGAGCAGCTGCCTATGGGATAGCCCTTTCAAGCGCCCTCTAGGACTGCATCCCTCAGATATCACAATGATGCCCCCAAGAACAACCTTATTTTTTTAATCAACATTTGGATAACTTGCATATTTCTTCTTCAACAACAACAAAACAAACTCTTCTACCTTGTTAAAAAGGCAAGTCTGAAACCTGTGCTCAAATTATAGCATGCAGGAGGCCTGTCTCTTTAACCTTTTGTGTCAGCTCCCGTAGCTACTGTTTTGAAGGCTACAGGTAGATCTTTGGATAGCTAAAACTGAGGGGAATCAGGGATGGGCTTGCAGATTTTATTAAGGGTCCCTATATCGCCCCCCTCCACTATAATTTGAGCACTGGTAAAGGCCTTCAATAATTCAAATTGAATGACCACAAAGCATCATGTGCCTATGGCAACAGGCAAAAACTGATGCTAAAAATTATATCTGGGGCAGTAAGGACAAGCCACTCTAATCCAGAAAATCAAACCCATGTGGAGAAACAACTGGGCTGTACATATGCACCCAAAGGCCGCCCAACTTAGTGATGGAGGTAGGGGGAGGAATGTGTGCAGGAATGTGGCGAACAGATGTGCAAGGTCATGCGCAATCTGACATGGAGGCTTTTGCGTAAGTCTGTGCAAGCGGCTTGGTGTCTGCATGTGCAGTCAGCCATGTTCTACTCTTGTAAAGTCTGGACTAAGGCACAAATATGAACAAATGCAATGTACCTCTCTAACATCCTCACTTCCACTATGACGCCTAAAAGAATTTGATCTAAACCAAAGGCTCCCGAGATAGCTGGCTAATAGCACATGCAACTTCACAACACGATTCCCCCTTCTATAGGCAAACAAGTGAAAGATATAAACACCTTTCCTACTCAACCCTCTTGAGACTCAATGCTTCTCAGCTGGCATACAGATCACTGGGGTCAAGGGAACTTCAAAGTGATGGGCAGACTCAGAAAAGGAAACAATGGAAGGCCAGGGCTGACTGAAGTCAATAGGGAATCAATGTGGCATCTTTGACTGATGAGATGCTTTTAAGAGAAAAGCTTTCCCACTATGGAAGATGGGGTGCAAAACAAATACTTACCCTCCTTCAAAGATCTTGATCCTGGCTGGCTCCCCTCTTTTGGAAATGGGAACATCATCTTCCACTTTTCCTCTTTTATCCTCTTCTTTATCTGTCCTCATTACATCTTTCCGACCTTCACTGGGAAGGGGCGAAGGCAGATGAACCTACCTCACCAAAAGATCAAAGTAATGGTTTATTGTTATCCTTCAACAAAAGGGCTGCTCATGAACACAGAACCCTCGGACAAGGGTTTTCCAGAGAAAGAAAAAGCGGGCAGATACTTGCTGCTTTGGCATGGAGGAGAAGGCTGTCAGTGGCTACTAGTCCTGATGGAGAAACGCTACTTCCAGTATCAGAGGCTGTATGCCTATGTGCACCAGTTGCTGGGGAACATGGGCAGGAAGGTGCAGATGCACTAGTGTCCTGCTTGTGGGTTTCCCAGTCAAAAGCTGGTTGGCCACAGTGTGAGCAGAATAATGGACTAGATGGACCCTTGGTCTGATCCAGCAGGACTCTTCTTATGTTTTTGTGAAAGCATTTATATAAGTTAGGGTTGTGCAACCTTTTTGGTCCTAAGGATGGTGGGGGCTCACACGTGTGCATGTTTGTGTGTCCGTGTGTGCACATATACGCTGCACATCTGTTTGTGCAAACACACACATACATGCACACACATCCACATAAAAGCCAGATTCCGGCTGAATATCAGGAAAAAATTCCTGACTGTTAGAGCAATATGACAATGGAACCAATGACCTCGGGAGGTGGTGGGCTCTCCCACACTGGAGGCATTCAAGATGAGGCTGGACAGCCATCTGTCAGGGATTCTTTGACGTGGATTCCTGCACTGAGCAGGGGGTTGGACTCAATGGTCTTGTAGGCCCCTTCCAACCCTACTATTCTATGATTCTGTGATAACTCACACACACATACCCCACACGCATACACACCACTCACTCATGCACACATATGCATACATATCACTCATGCACACAAACACACACATCACTCATTCATACACATGCACTAGTCCTTTAAACCCAACTCCTGTCCAGAGGCATGGCATCTGCTTTGTTCAGATAAAACCAACACACCTGCAAGGGTGGGACAGGGGACACACACACACACACACACCCATTACAAGTTGGGCAGGACAAACATTTGTGTTTTGCAGTGAAGGAAGCTAGGGTGTATACCAGGGTATCTAGACAGAAGAGTGGGTGCCAGTTTTTCTGCCTTGTGACCAGTCAGTGACAGGGAAAAGGGGTGTGGGGAATGGATAAATAGGTAAATTAGAGCCTAGGAATAACTTTTGTCAGACAGACAGAACTAGTTCCCTGCACATGCCAGTCACACACCAGGAGGATTAGGCTTGTCGTGTTGTGCAAACCCAACAAGAACCCTAAAACAGCCAATGGGTCCTGGGTGGCTTGTTACTCATGGCAACAAGCCACCCTGGTTGGGTTCACACAACAGAGCTGTTCACACAACACACCAACCCACACACAGACGTTGAGTGTGGGTTGTTATTGAACCGTGGGTTGCTTGTTGAACTGTGGGTTAGCGTGTTGTCTGAACCCAAGACATTTTCTGCAGGGTGGCTTGTTAACCATGCAGCGTGGCTTGTTAACCACCCTGAACAACCCAACAACAAACCATGGCTTCTCAAGGTGGCTCATAGGAGAAAAATAAGCCACACTGCATGGTTAACAAGCCATACTGTGGGAAATGTCCTGGGTTCAGACAACATGTCAACATAGGGTTCAAGAAACAACCCATAGTTCAACAACAACCCACACACATTCACTGAGCGTGGGTTAGCGTGTTGTGCAACCCAAGTCAACATGACAAGCTGCACTGTCGATTATGCTAATCCTCCCTAGTACACAATTGGCATGCATGACAGGGGAACTAAGCCACCTTGGCTTATTTCCCCAGCTGCGATGTTGCGAACCGGGCCTGTTTATACCTAATGGTCTCTACAGGACATAGAAAGCAAGTAAGGGTGCAATCCTGTTGAGATAGCTGGTCACCTCCAACTTCTTTCAAAGTCGGAGGTGGCTGCCTATCCAAGGCAGGGCAGCTGAAATACAGAGGAGACGATTCCTTCCGTGCTCTGGCTGCCCTCAAGTTTGCCTTAGATGCCCGATTCCAGGCTTTGAAGTGTGGCTTTGGGGAGGGGTTGGGAACGGGGCTGGAGACCGTTCTAAAACAGCTTCTGCAGTCTCCTCCCCTCTCCTGCCCCAGGAACGCCCACTTTTCACCCTGTCCATGTTCCGTGTTATGAGCACGGACAGGCATGGGGGAGCAGCCATCACGGTTCTCTCCACCCTGGCTACAAGGGGGAGGGGGCGGGGAGCACGGTTTCCCAGCTCCGAGCTCGTAGCACTGTCTACGAGCTCAGAGCTGGGAAACCAAAAAATCCTACCTCTCCCAGATGCTGTCTAAGGGACATAGGATTGCTCTCTAAGTCATGTATGAAGTTGGTTAAATCTTTGGAACTGTTCCCCGAAACAATCTGGAATTCATCTAAACCTTTTTTTCCTGTAGTGATATTTTTTTAGCGTGCTTTCAAGTTAACCAGTCCTGCAGACGATCACCCCAAATACTGTGCCAATAAAGTACCCCTCTTTGACTGCCCCCCAAGTGGCTCCCAGCATTTGGCCTTCCTTTCATCTCACCGGTAAACACTTCACATTGTCTCCAGCTTAAACTCAAACAGCTTTTCTCCAGGGCAGCTGTACAACGCTATGATTTCTAGCGTGACTCTGTAAACTGTATTCTGTTTACACCAGACTGATTTGTGCTGCGTGAGGCCCAGCTAACCAGCATGCAGTCTTGGATCTGGACTCCATAACGCTACCTCAAAAGAATGTTAATGCCATGGAAATCTGTGATGACATTACCAAGCTGTGAGCTAACGAAACACCTTCCTCATCCTCGCCAACCTCCAGTTTTGTACTGCGTGATAAAAATGGAAAGATGTCTTCCCCTTTCCTACTGATTGCTAGCAATGTGGTTTTCTGGAAAAATTTTAAACTGGAAAATTTTCTAGAACACTTCCCTACGCAAATTTGGGAAATTTGCATAGGGTAATTTGCATTAGAATATTTTTCAGTTTGCATTGGAAAAGTTCTCGATGCCCTACAGCATCTTAATTTTACTTGTATTTAGTAAACAACAAGGCTTTTAAAAGTACCCCATGTGATGGTTTGCATGGAAATTTCCATCCACATGGTAAAGCAAATGGGAGTCTTGTGCTGCTTTTGCACTGTTCTGCGGGAAAACTGCTAAAGACATTTTTATTTAAACAAGCTATTCCTGAATGACTAGCCACAGTTTTAACTTTATATAACTTTTTTATTCTTTTGAATTTTGATCCCCCCCACCTATTATAAACTGATATAGAGCAGTTTATACATTTTGCAAATAAATAAATGCATGTAAAATGCATCAGAGCAACTGGCTATTGCCAACTCAGTAGGCTTATGTATGATTTCTTTTAAAATATCTCAAAACTGGTTTGTTTTAAGCAACAGAGCTGGTGCTCTGCAGCAGGGCCTGTGGCCCTCTAGATGCTGTTGAACCACATCTCCTATCATCCCTGCCCATTGGCCATGCTGGCTGAGGCAGATGGGAGTTGGAGTTCAACGACAGCAAGAGGTCCCTAAGCCCTTCTCCAGAGAGTCCTTTAGGTGAGAAGAAGGAAGATGCTTGTACAAACCACTCCTTAGAAGCACGACAGCACCTGTGTCAAATTCTTACCCACAAGGGGCAAGGGCAAAAGGAAAATCAAATTTCCTTACCTCAGACATTTTGGGATTCCTGGAACTTGAGGGAACAAGCCTCCCTGCCTCTGGACGTGGAGCAGTAGCCATGGTGTAGGTTTCTTTGCTCACCTTTTGCTTGGAGCGCAGGAGTGAGAGGGCTGCTTTAGTGGATATACCAGGGAGGTTGGGATTATACAAACTAACGCACCAACTGGCGTACACCGAGGACCTTCGGTCAACTTGCTGGATGTGATTTGGCTTTATGTAATTTAAATAGCACCAACTGACATTAGTAGTTGTATGGAGACTGGGGAACTGAAGTACCTTCTTAATGTCTCTACCATCTCGCGACTTCTTTGAACTTTGAGCAGCCTCCGAGGAAGCTGCTGAGCCCGGAGGGTTTGCCGCAGGGGGTTCGACTGGATCTTTGGAATCTTCCTTCTTTACCATCTGCGGAGAATCCTTGTTTTGCAGCTGCTTGCCTGCCAGCTGTTTATATTCCTCTTGCCCCTCAAAGCTCGAGGCCTCGGACTGTGGCAAGGCAGGCCGTAGTGTACCCAGAGCTTCTTGCGGCTCCAACCGTTCAGGCGATATGTCAGGGGGCCTTTCTGCCTTGGCTTTCCTTTGGTTGTACTTCTTCCCTTCCACTGTGGCACTCGGTGTTGTCGCTATTTCCAACTTCTCCTCTGTTTCAGAGAATTCTTCTTCCTTCACTCTTTTTTGCTGCTGAGTTTCCATAGTGAGCTCCAAGCTCCCAGCCGGAGACAGCATCCGCTTGCTTCCTCCAACTGTAGATGGGCTCCCTTCGAGACCCAAGATGCTTTCGGAGGCAGAGCCCAAGGGAATGTAACTTTTCTTTTCCGACAGTGATAATGGCAGTCTCAGATATGGAGTCTGGAACAAGGACTTCTGCTCATCGGTGATCATCTGTGCCAATTCGAGACCGACGCCATGAACATTAGCTGTGCAGACGAAGGTACCCTTGGCCTGATAATCATCCAATTTTGGCAGGATGATGGAAGAGGCGCTGGAGTGGGACTGAGTGACCAGGATTTGAGAGAGAGTGGTATACATCGCGCTCCCATAGGATGGCATATTAGTCTGAATGCGGACTGGGACGACAAGGGACACCACAGGCTCTGAGCATGCGGGCACCACCAACTGAGAGATGGAGACAGATGCAGAGGGACTGCTTGGTCGGGTCAAAATATGCAATCGGCTCTCTGAGCCATAGTCTATGGATGGGGAGAAGCTGGGACTTCCTGCTGGTGGAGAGAGGCTGGATTTGAGTTGGGGCAAATGGGCACCAATCTCACTTGGCAACTGGAGAGCGAGCTGGGACTGAAGGGGCAGAAAAAAGGCAGAAGAAAGCGGGGGGGAGCCTGGGTAGTGTACAGGAAAAAGAGGTGGGCTCTGCCTGAGTGCCACATCAGCTGGGTGAGACATCAGCGGAGGGGCAATATGAAGTTGGCCTGGGTGCAGCAAAGCATCCTGCAGAGGAAGAGCTGAGCTCTGAAAGATGGAATGAGGTATCTGCGGAATGGAATATTGAGCAGAGAAAATGTCCGCCATGGCCTGGGTGGAGAACAGCTCTACTGACTGTCCTGGCTGTGGCAAAAGGTGCTGGAACGGCAAGAGAGAGATCTGTGGGGTCATGTACTGCTTCTCGTGAAGTGTCAGCCGTGGTGCAGGATGCTGGAAAACCTGGAGAGCTTCACTGTAGGGATGGGGGTAGGTGGGCTCAGAGCAGTCTTTTGGCTGAGCTTTGTCAGCTGGGTAGCCTCTGTGAGAAGAAGAAGAGGAGGAAGAGGAGGAAGGCGGCTGCTGATGGGGCAAGCTTGCGGCAGGAGATTTGCTGGAAGGCTGCAGCGATTCTTCTGTCTCTGTCCCTCCTTTGGGGCCGGGGTCTGGTTCATGCTCCGGATGCCTGGTGAGAGATGCCTGTCGGACCAGAAAACACTTCCTCCTCTCTGGTGGTGGTGGTGGTGGTGGTGGTGGCGGCGGTGGTGCCAACGTCATTGGAGGGTGGGATGTGGAAGCAGGAGAAGACGATAAGCTCCCGAAGTCAAACGATTTGCTGCGGGTCTCCGACATGGGAGAGGAGTGGGAGACATTGGGTGTTTGCTCGGAGGCAGATCTCCGCATTTCTCGGGAATGGTGGTGATGGTGGTGGTGGCTTGGCACTGTTAACATATGTGGGCCGATGCCAAGAGGTTTTGTGTGGGATTCAGAGGGCTGGGAAGCAGCTTCCTCTCGCTCAAATGAGGCTGAGTGGCTGGAAGCATGGGAGATGCTGCTTTCCTGGCTTGGGCTTCTGACTGACTCAAAACTGGACTCTCCAGAAGAGTGAGCTATTTCTGCTAGCCGTAGCCTCTTCTTTTTGGGTGGCAGTTTCTCTGCAGGAAGTTGTGAGAGAGACTGGCTCCTCTGTGGCCACTGAAATTCTTCTGTCTTTTCTGGCTCTTTTGGCGGAGGTTCGGGCTCCATTTCTGGCCTGTCAGGCTCTTCGGTGACCAAAATCTCAGGGACTTGGATGTTGGGTTGACGCACAAGCTTTGGCTGCAGGGAATGAGGTGGCCGGCCATGCTGGGCTGCTGGTTGAGATGTATATGGCAGCAGCTTTTCCTCTCCTTCTAAACCACTCAGCTGTTCTGTGGAATCAGACTTCTCAAACAAGCTTGTGTGTTGGATGACAGAGATCTCCTTTGAGGTTGTTCTCCTCTCCTTGCTTTCTGTACTAAAAGATGGTTTCATAGTCCTGGAGTGAAAACTTACACTAACATCAGAACGTGGCATAGACTGACTGGGATCTGCTGGTGGCTTAATGGACTCAGGAATTAGGTTCAAGGCCACATCCGTGGATTTCAAGCCACTAAACTGAGCAGCTCGGCCAGCACTAGAGGATGTTTCAGTCATCTCAAAAGCTGGAGGATCCTCATCATCCCCAAGACTCTTCTCTTTACGCCTCTTCCTCAGTGGAGTAAGCTCTAAACTAGTTCCCAGCTTATAATGCATCATCTGTGACCATGGTTCAGATTCCATAAAACCTTTCTCAGCTTCTGATATGGTATGAGAACTGGAAGAATGAGGCTTGGAGATCTGGAGTTCTGAACAATAATACTTTTTGTGGGCTTCGTAATTATCCCTTTTCTTATACCGAGCACCACAAATGTTACACTCGTACATAAAGCCTTTGGCTTTTGTGCCCTTCCTCGATTTTTTGGTAAGCTCACTCTCCTTGGTCTCTTGTTCCTCAGGAGGTTTGCTTTCTTTGCTTGCTGTGCTGACCTCCTCCGAACTATACTCCATTCCCAATGGTAGCTCAATGGCGGGCTGCCGTTTTAGCATTCGTGGGTGGGAAGACACCTGACTGCGGCTTAAGACCTCCGACTCTGCAATGTGGTCATCAAAAGAATAACTACCTCTAAAGGTATGCGGGGAACTCATAGTGCATGCAGCGGAAGGCATAGAGTGGCTTCGTAGGAGAGGCACTGTCTCTGTGGCACTGTGGGATTGCTGGAGTGATAGCAATGATTGTTCAGGCTTCATTTTTTCTATGTGGGATGTCAACGACTTTGAGGAATCAAGCTGGCTGCCGGAACCAGGTTTGATGTCTAACTGAAAGGGTTCTCTGTATGCACCAGACTTCGGAGATTCGATACTGCTCCGTCGAGACAAAGAACTCCTCCTTGGCTTAACACTATCTATTTCACTGGTATCCACAACAGCTTCGTTAATTGTAATCAACTTGGTGATATGTTCAATAACCTGCGTTCTAGGCACAGACAAAGGGACCGTGCTAGGTTTTTCTTCAGCCGACACCTGTGGAAATTCCTGGGTGGTGGCTGCAGCTAACATGGTAGTCCGTTGGCCAATCCTCCCGCATTTCCCAAAAATAATTTCTGCGTAAGATTTTGCATTGGTGTTTGGTGGGCTGATTTGCTGTTCAGCGCTCTCTGACCTTGAGAAATAGCCTGATTCTGTGCTGCCTTTACTGCCAGGGCTAAGAAAAGCCTGCTCCTCGATCACCTTCTTTCTTTCACTTAGCCGGAGAGCAAGCTTCTGTTTGATGGTATGCGTTTCTTCCGGTTTATGACTTTGCGGATGCTCCAAAGTTGGCTCCACAAACTGGCTGCTGTCATCAAGAGACTGGGACATGCTAGAATGGGAAAAAGAGCAGCTCTCCTGACTAGAGCCTTGACTTCCTGCCCCATGCAGCATCGTTTGCTTTTGCCTGGGTGACAGTTCTGCCAAATGGCCAGGCGTGGTCCTCGTCTCCTCTTCGGAATCCGTGCTTTCTCCTTCAGTAGGCTCTTCAAATTCCTCTCCAACCATCTTCTCCATTTCCAAGCTGGAAGGATACGACTCTGTGCTAGTCCCCGAAGACAGCCCAGCCTTGATTCGGTGAGCGTGAGATTTCCGGTGTTTATACAGATTGCTCTTGGTTTTAAAAGAAAAGCCACATGGAATACATGGATAGGGCCTCTCCCCCGTGTGAGACCGGATGTGTTTCTGGAGGACACTTGGCTTGGCACAGGGCCGGCTACAGTACTGGCAAATGTATTTGCCTGGTTTCTGGGGTTTCTTTTCTTTCTTGTGCCCTTCTTCAGAGGGTTTTAGGGAAACCTGTGAAGTGCGAGGGATGTAGACCTTTTGAACAGAGGGCATGTCCTCTTCGGGAACGATGGCGGAGTGGGAAGGTATGATCTGGCTGTGACTGGCATGAGGCCCAGAGGATGGAAATGAACTAGAGGGAACTGCTCGTGGTGGATCAACTAGCTGCCAAGTGGGCCCCTCAAGGACGTGTTCCTGCTTCCGGGGAGGCATGTATGCTGGTGACAGAGGGAGCTGCTGAAGTTGGGTGAGGTGGGATGGGTGTTCAAAAGCAGAATGCTTGGGTTGCGTTTGTCCCGTCTTCTCTTGGGCCTCCTCCCTTGAAAAATGCTGCTGCGATCCAACGTCCTTTGTGGAGCTACTCGGATACGTAGCTGCAGATGAAACACTGCCTTGGAAAGCCTCGCCTTTCACAAGCCTCTTCCTCGGACCTTCCTCACCCTTCTTTGTGCTCTTCTGACTTTGTTCAGGATCCATGACCTTAGAAAGGGGAGCGCAGTATTGAGAATTCTATCTGGGGAAGGTGTCGGCACACTTCATTTACAATGAAGGAAGGTCTTCTCTGCAGCCCCCAGCTTTGCCTGCATTTGCTATGAAGCCGGAGCTGCCAAAGAATGGCTGTAGATTCAAGATTTCAAAGTGTCACTAGCTGCTATTTGATTGTGGGTGGGGGGGAGGAACAAAAAGAAGGGTTGAAGGTTAACAGAGTTCACACTGGGAAAGCATGACAAACTACTTCAAAGCAGGAAAACTGTCCAAAACTTTTAGTCCAAATATTTTCCTTGTGAATTTTGTTGAGGCTTTAAACCGGGCCATTTTCGCACCATGGATGGTGGCAAGATTTCAAAGATGAGAAGCAACCCGCAAAGTGTCTCTTGTTCTTCTCTCATGCAAAACTTTGTAAACTGGAGACTCCCATGCTCCTCTTGTAACCAACTTCCTCCTCAGCTTGTAAAAACAACAACACAGCACCCAGTGGGATTGTGTGAGCACACGTGTGTGCGATTCTGTCTTTGTTTTTCCGTTCTTCCACTTCGGCATTCAGAGACCTTGAAAAATTGACTGCTCACATTTCTGAAATGACATCAGTCGGTGAAAGAATACACACAATTACTGCAGTTTGAAGTCATCATATTTTAAGCAATTCAATATTCAGACACTTTTATTCCTGCAAAAGGAGGGGGGGTGCAGGGGGGGGCAGGGAATCCAATCCACATGCTTTATCTGTGTGCATCATGAGATGTGCATCTGAACTTCAAACGAAGGTCTAAATTACAGATGGCACCGAAGATCCATGATCAAATCTTCCAACTTGTTTCCATGGAGCTTAAAAAGCAACCCTGAAGAATGGGATGGGGAGATTGGGTCAGGCCAGTAGCCCTGGCACGAGGGGGCATCCAATCTACCCCTCCCTTGCTGTTCCTTGCATGAAATCTCTCCTCTGCTAAGCTGCTAGTAGCCTTGATGGAGAGGGGGAAAAAAGAGTGAGTCAGGTACTGTTATTGTGCCTATTTTCCCACCCAGCAGCTTTGGGCAAGGATGTTTATGTCTTTCAATGGAGGAGACAGTGAAGAGGGGAAAGGCTTAAACAACCCCTTCACCAGGCATGCGCCAACCCCTCTCCCCTCAGTTGATCTGAAACTTTAAAAGGGAACATAGAGAGATCCAATCACTGCACTCCCAAGTCAGGAGAGGGTCCGTTAGGGCCAAACTAAATGTGACATGAATTGTGTGAATGCAACTAATGTTCATTAAAAAAAAAAAGTAAAAAGCAGCCACAGGGATGTCTGAGCAGGATCAGGACCACAGGGATGGGGAAGGAGAGTTGAACACTTTACCTCCACCACCGTGGTCCTCATGAAAATCACCTCTTTGAAGCTGTTTTTTTGTACTGGGGTGGGGAGGACTCTCCATTGCTGCCAATGGAGACATCCCTCCCAATGCAAATAGTGTGCGTGCGTTTGCGTGCACAATGATTTTCAGCAGAAACACGGTGGGGGAAGGTTTAAACTTTTCCCTCTCCATCCCATGCAGTTCCGATGCTGCTCAGACTTCCCCGGAAATATTCACATTTTTTAAAAGTCACATTAAGAATAGCCTTAATTCCAATTACTGTCACATCTACGATAGCCTCAGTCTAGATCTACACTACTGCTTTGTAGTGGTATTGAAGTGCACTGCTAACTGCTGGGGCACATGACACATTCTGTATACCACTATCATAGTGCTATTTCCTGCTTCTTATTCCACATTATCCAAAATACTGCAATGAATGTCACTGTGTGTCCTACAAGGTATAAATGCACAAGAGGGATATAGTGTTATCATGACGGGATCGTAATGATACAACACAAGATGTAGGTCTGGCCTTAAGTCTAATTAATGTCACATACAGGATAGCCTTAATTCCAATCCTGCAGATGCTTAACCATGGAATCTGCCCCGCTGGAGGCAGTGAAACTTGCTTCTGTGTAAGTATACATACGATCTGGCTTCTTGGCTGCATTGAACTTGGTTTCTTGCAGCTTAGCTTTTGTTTTTACATTAAAAGAAGAAAAAAACCCCAACACATAATGCAGCAGTAGATGTAATCCAGAAAAAAAACATAGCCAGGATGACCCCAGTCTGTAAATGGTCACCATAACAACATACTGCATTTGATTTAATGAAATTAACTCTCTTTTTTTCTTTGCTTTTTTTTTCCTTCTCCTGCAGCTGCTGCAAACTGAGACTTTATCAGTTGGACACTTGCATTTATCATTTAAGTTTTCTGATTAACATGAGAAACTTTATCCAACAAAGGAGCAAGGAGACGTTCTCTGGGGCTTGCATGAAAAGGAAGTAACAAGGGAAATGATCAAGAATAGGCAAGGCACAAATACAGAATCTGATTTCATAGTTGGTCTTATGAAGTCAGACTTCCAGAGGCCCGTTTGCATATTCAGTAGGACTTACTTCTGAGCAAACATCATCACAATGGGGCGGTATGGGAAGTGTTTGTCTTTAACGTGTTAGGTTTAAATATGTTTATATTTAATTCTTAATAAAATGCAGGTTGAACATATGAAGCTGCCTTATACCAAATAGGGCCACTGGTCCATCTAGATCAGGGTGCTGAACCTCTTTCAGCCCAAGGGCTGAAATTCTATTCCTGAGAAGCTCTCTGGGTGGGGCCTAAGGCAAAAGGGGCATCGTCAATGGTACAAGGGGTGGGGCCCAGAACACCAAACACATCAGCATATTTGTAGCTTACAGCTCTTGTTGCCAGTAACTAAGCCTTTTTCAACATTTTATTTATTTTTATTCATTTACAATATTTATATACTGCTCCACATCAAAAATTTTAGAGCAGTGAACAAGATAAAAGAATAAAACCCCATAATTAAAACAATGAAAACATTTTAAAAGAACAGATTCTGAACTTAATAAACCGTGGCTGTTCATTCAAGGAAGGCCTCTTGAAATAGCAATGTCTTCAGGAGGTGCCCAAAACAACACAACCCTGGCACCTGCCTGACCTCCAAAGGCAGGGAGTTCCACACAAAGGGGGCCACCACACTGAAGGCTCTTTTCCTGGTGGACTCCAGCTGGGCCATAGGTCTGTGTGGAACCACTAGGAGCGAGCCCTCCAATGACCTCAGTGACTGGGTGGTTTGGTGGAGAAGAAGGCGCTCTCTTGGGTCTCCTGGTCCCAAGTTGTTTAGGGTTTATACACTAGTACTAATACCTTAAACCTGGCCCGGTAGTGAATAGGCAGCCTTTCTCCCCACCCTTTTTAGAAGGGGGCAAAGCTGCACAAAAGCCAGGAAATCACCAAACCACTGGTGGTCAGGGGAAAGGGGTACTGCTGGGGTAGGGCCTTCTGGGTTATCCCAGAGGGTCAATTTGGCCTGTAGGCCAGGGTTCTGCACCTCTCACCTAGCTCAGCCTTCTTCAACCTGATGACCTCCAGATGCATTGAACTACACCTCCCATGGGGTTTGTAGGCCAACACATCTGGAGAGCACCAGGTCAGGTAAGGCTGATCTTGATCAGTATTGTTTACTCTGAGTGGCAGCAGTTGACTGCGGTAGCTACAGAGGCAGAGGGACAGACCCAAGTTTAAGCAAGTGAAGAGGGACTGTAGCTTAGTGGTAGAGAGCACGTGCTTCTGAAGCAGAGGGTAGAGTAATACTGAAGTCCTGCTTAGAGTAGACCCAATGAAATGATTACCTTAAAAGCTTTCTCTTGATATTTATTTATTTACTTACTTACAATATTTATATACCGCTCCATAACAAACACTCTCTTCCAACAACCTAAGAGACGACTTTATACATGGACTTCACCAGATAGTCGACACCGAAATCAGATTGACTACATCCTTTGTAGCCAATGGTGGCGGACATCTATGCAATCGGTAAAAACAAGACCTGGAGCTGATTGTAGTTCAGATCACAAACTTCTGATTGCACAATTTAGAATCAGACTGAAGAGAATAGGGAAGACCCACAGAGCAGTTAGATATGAGCTCACTAATATTCCTCATGAATATGCAGTGGAGGTGAAGAATAGATTTAAGGGACTAGATTTAGAAGATAGGGTCCCGGAAGAACTATGGACAGAAGTTCGCAACATTGTTCAGGAGGCGGCAACAAAAAACGTCCCAAAGAAAAAGAAAACCAAGAAGGCAAGATGGCTGTCTGCTGAGACACTGGAAGCAGCCCAAGAAAGAAGGAAAGTAAAAGGCAACAGTGATCGGGGGAAATATGCCCAACTAAATGCAAAATTCCAGAGGTTAGCCAGAAGAGATAAGGAATTATTTTTAAACAAGCAATGCGTGGAAGCGGAAGAAGATAATAGAAGAGGAAGGACAAGAGGCCTCTTCCAGAAAATTAGAAACATTGGAGGTAAATTCCAGGCAAAAATGGGTATGATCAAAAACAAAGATGGCAAGGACCTAACAGAAGCAGAAGAGATCAAGAAAAGGTGGCAAGAATATACGGAAGATCTGTATAGGAAGGATAATAATATCGGGGATAGATTTGATGGTGTGGTCAGTGAGCTAGAGCCAGACATCCTGAACAGTGAGGTTGAATGGGCCTTAAGAAGCATTGCTAATAACAAGGCAGCAGGAGATGACGGTATCCCAGATGAACTGTTTAAAATCTTGCAAGATGATGCTGTCAAGGTGATGCATGCCATATGCCAGCAAATTTGGAAAACACAAGAATGCCCAACAGATTGGAAAAAATCAACTTATATCCCCATACCAAAAAAGGGAAGCACCAAAGAATGTTCAAACTACCAAACAGTGGCACTTATTTCACATGCCAGTAAGGTAATGCTCAAGATCTTGCAAGGTAGACTCCAGCAATTCATGGAACGGGAATTGCCAGATGTACAAGCTGGGTTTAGAAAAGGCAGAGGAACTAGAGACCAAATTGCCAATATCCGCTGGATAATGGAGAAAGCCAGGGAGTTTCAGAAAAACATCTATTTCTGTTTTATTGACTATTCTAAAGGCTTTGACTGTGTGGATCATAAAAATGGTGGCAAGGTCTTGGTGGTATGGGGATACCAAGTCACCTTGTCTGCCTCCTGAGGAATCTATATAACCACCAAGTAGCAACGGTAAGAACAGACCACGGATCAACGGACTGGTTTAAGATTGGGAAAGGAGTACGGCAGGGTTGTATACTCTCACCCTACCTATTCAACCTGTACACAGAACACATCATGCGACGTTCTGGGCTTGATGAAGCCAAGGCTGGAGTTAAAATCGCTGGAAGAAACAACAATCTCCAATATGCAGATGATACCACTTTGATGGCTGAAAGAGAGGAGGAGCTGAGGAATCTTATGACGAAGGTGAAAGAAGAAAGTGCAAAAGCTGGCTTGCAGTTCAACCTCAAAAAAACCAAGATTATGGCAACCAGCTTGATTGATAACTGGCAAATAGAGGGAGAAAACATGGAGGCAGTGACAGACTTTGTCTTTCTAGGCGCAAAGATTACTGCAGATGCTGACTGCAGCCAGGAAATTAAAAGATGTTTACTTCTTGGGAGGACAGCAATGACAAATCTTGATAAAATAGTGAAGAGCAGAGACATCACACTGACAACAAAGGTCCACATAGTTAAAGCAATGGTATTCTCCATAGTAACCTATGGCTGTGAGAGCTGGAGCATAAGGAAGGCTGAGTGAAGGAAGATAGATGCTTTTGAACTGTGGTGCTGGAGGAAAATTCTGACAGTGCCTTGGACTGCAAGAAGATCAAACTAGTCCATACTCCAGGAAATAAAGCCAGACTGCTCACTTGAGGGAATGATATGAAAGGCAAAACTGAAGTACTTTGGCCACATCATGAGAAGACAGGAGACCCTGGAGAAGATGCTGATGCTAGGGAAAGTGGAAGGCAAAAGGAAGAGGGGCCGACCAAGGGCAAGATGGATGGATGATATTCTGGAGGTGATGGACTCGACCTTGGGGGAGCTGGGGGTGGCGACAGCCAACAGGAAGCTCTGGCGTGGGCTGGTCCATGAAGTCACGAAGAGTCAGAAGCGACTGACCAAATAAACAACAACAACCACATCGGAGAGGTGATAAAAGAATAAAACACGATATTAAAACTATTTAAGCATTTTAAAAGAAACGGATTCCAAAGGTAATAAACTGCGGCTGGTCACTCAAGGAAAGCCTCTCAAAATAACATATGACTGCTATTGTTGCTGTTACTGTCATTATCGTTGTTGCTGGTTTTATCATTGGCTTTAATTGATGTTTGTATTGTTTTTATCACTTTAAATATTTTAAGTGTTTTTATGTATTTTATTCCCATAAGCCGCCTTGGGAGGGTTCTGCCCTGAAAGGTGGCCAAGAAATGTTTTAAAGAAATAAAAATAAATTAAGTCCCATTTATTTATTTAATTAATTAATTTATATCCCATCTTTTTCCCTCCAAGTAACCCAAAGCGACGTACATACTCCTCTTCCTCTCCATTTTATCCTCACAACAACAACCCTGTGAGGTAGGTTGGGCTGAGAGTCTGTGACTGGACCAAAAGTTACCCAGTGAGCTTCATGGCCAAGTGAGTGGGGACTAGAACCCAGGTCTCCCAAGCCCCAGTCTAACACTCGAACCACCACACCACACTGGCTCTCATCCCATTCATTTCAATGGGTTTACTCTAAGTAGGACTGTAGTCGGATTCTACCCAGAAGTCCCAGGTATGATCCTTGGCATCTCCTCTTAAAGGAGTAGAAACCAGGTGAGATCACTTTCTGAAACACTGACGAGCCACTTGCAGACAGAGGACACATGATACTGGACTAGATGGTCAGTCTGACCTGGAATAAAGCAGCTTTCTTTGTTCCAAGATTCTAATTCTAATTTTTTTCTAATTTTTTCTGGAAGTAATTGCTAACCTTCAGTCCATGTACTGTGCTGTGTCATAGATAGTGGCTCACCTCCAACACCTCCGAGTCCATCGTTTCTATGGAAAGAGAACAACAGGTTGTGCCAAGTTTGTTTCACTTTTAAACAATCTGCAGGTAGTTTGCAAAGATGTGAAGACCGATGGACCATGCTATGCAACAGACATTTTAATAAACATTCGTGGCAACGTGTCACTCATTTCAATCGACCTGTGACAAATAGTGTTTTCTGACAACCAAACAATCTCTGACCCAGTTAGGGATGTCTGGATCAGTTTATTTCTGATTTGTCTCACATTCACGAGTTTACCCACAAGTCTGTTCCGTCCCGTTTCCGCATAAATCTGCGAATTTTTTTTTTTTAAATTAAATTCCACACAAAAATTGGCATTTAAATGTGTACTTAAATCCATATGTCTGAATGTATTTTCTCTCAAAATATGCATCTGTAAATGCACCTCGATGTGCTTTTTGAGCGAAGAACTGTGTCGGGACATGCGAGAAGTGCGGAAGCCAGTGGGAAACTAAGTTCCAATCCACACATTAGCTCGGGAGGTGCAGATCAGGTCAGTCCTTGTTGGATTTTGCAAAGACTGAATTCCTCAAACATCTCCAGGCCCACCCTTTAAATATGATGCACTCATCCCACAAGTTTGCACATTATCCATAGGGAGGACCATGGGGAATAGCGAGCTGGGGTGTGTGTGTGTGTGTGTGTGTGGCTATACTCTTTCTACAGCAGGGATGCTGTGCTGCTCTTTGGGATTTGTGATCTCTAAAGTACTAAAAGCTCGCCCTTGAGATAGGGCGATTTGGCAACTTTCTAACCAGCACTTCCAATGACAACGTGTCCTCTTTTACTATCCTCCTTTCCTCCCATGCCCTGTTAAGGCTCTGACTTTGAGTGGTTTGATGAGTCAACCTCAACTGTAGCAGGGTGACCATTCTCTATATGATGGGCTGCCAGAGGACCATCCTCTGTTTGAAGGTATCCTTTATTGGAAGGGCTGGCCTGTCCAATTTCTGTTTAAAGATAAAGAACTATAAAAACTGCTATTGCCCATCCACAGTTAGCACCTGAACAGCAGACTGAACAGGCGGGCACTCAGGTCACCTGGTTACAGTCTTACGGACTATGGTGAGATGAACTGTATTCCTATTGAAATTAGAGCTGTGTGCAAATGGCCTCTCAAAATTCCCCAGCGTATTTGTCGGCAGAGAAATTGAGGGGACAATTTCACCGAATCTCTCCTCGGGGAGGAGAAATTCTCCAACAGTGTCTCACAGAGAGGGCTTACCACTGGAAGGGGTTGTAGCACAGGTTCTTCCTTTTTTCCTAAGGGTTTTTGGTTTATTGCACTGCTTCTGTAGGTGGCAACAGCATCAACTGTGGTGAGGCTTCCACTCTTCTGAGGCAGGATTTTGAATTTCTTTTTTGAGCTTACCTAACCACTGTGAAGTGGACGAGGGTGCTGTGTGTGTTTTCTCTCTTTATTACATATCTTTCCATTGGCCTGCAGCCTCCCAGGCCACCTGCACTTTCTGAACTGAAAAAGCCCCATGGGAGGCATTGCCTCATGATGTCTTCCTCGTGATGGCTTTCACTGAAGTGCAGGAAGCCAAGAAGTCTACAGACTGCTACAGAGATGACTACACAATGAAAGACAGGACACTTATGCACACTCCTCAGCCACCTCATAAGTCAGATATGCACAAGAACCCCAAACCCAACACATGAGAATTTCTCTGAAATTACTCCTTTGAATTTCTTTTCCAAAGCAACTTATTTTCTATCAAATTGAATGAGAACGGTTGAAAAAAATGCACGACAAATTTTTGGCACAGCACTAACTGATATTACAATCATTATTTCTAAATTTGCATCTATAGCATAAATTGGCATATGTAAATGTTATGCGAAAGGAAGCCCTCTTCTTGGGTGATACATGTCCTCTTTTTTGGTGATTCACAAGTGGCCAGCCTGTTTGTTGCTGTACCCTTTTATCTGTGGCTTGATAACAGCAGAGAAATCAATACTTCCCAAACTCACACTATGGTACAAAAAACTACAGGGGCTATGGTTGAAAAACTGGCATCCCTAGACATACGGATTGTAGACCAACACATCTGGAGGGCAATCCTACCTGATGGAGGTTGTTCATTTCCTTCACAACAGCTTTTGAAGCAGGGCGTGTTCTTGAACTGGCTTTAACAGTTCCCCTTTAAAGGTCAGTTTACTAATAACACCAATACCACTTTTTTCAGTTCAACACTAGTAACCAATGATCATTATGAGGGTTAACCTTAATATTGTAATATTGACTCTAATTGAAAATTAGAACTAGAGCTGTGTGCAAATGGCCTCCTGAAATTCGCCATCCTATTTGTGGACAGAGAAACTGGGGAAATATTTTCAGAAATTTTAGCTCAGCTGTAAATATACACACATGCACACGCACGCACGCACGCACACACAGCACTGCATTCTTGGTAAAACACATCAAGCAGACTAAAAACATTTCACCAAAGACCTCCAGAGAGTAAGCAAACTGAACGAGAACCCTGAACTCCAACTACAGTGCAGCAGCCAACGCACACGCGCGCGCGCGCGCGCGCACACACACACACACACACACCTGCTCCACTTAATGGCAGGAGAGTAGGGAATACTTACAACAAAGTTGATTATTCTGTGGCTCTAATGGTGTTTGTTCTTTTTAAAATGTTTTTGCCCAGGGCTTAACCCAACCTGCAAAACAACAAAAAACACACGCCCATCAGAGAAATGCATTTCAAATGAAACCACGTAGGTAAGACTTGGGTGCCTGAACAAAACCCCTCACCTGGTAACCGATGTCAAAATATAGGTTCAGCTCATCCCATAGAGAAATGCTTCACCCCACATGGTGAGTTTACAGACGCTAGGCCTACCTGCATAAAACCCTCAGGTGGGGGAAATGAAAAAAATCACAAGATTGACACGTACCTCTAAAGACCGTTTCACAGAACACGAGGAGGTGCCTTAAACCAGATCAGACCAATTTGCATGAGCGCAGGGTGGTAAACAAGCCATGGTGAATGTTCACCACCCTGTGTGTGCCGGTCACATCCCGGCTGATTCACATAATTATCCTTGCCAGGTGTGGCTTCTCATGTTGCCTGAACTCAGAGAGGGCGGTCGGGGTGGTTAACAAACCACCCAGAACCCATGGACTGTTGTAGGGTTGTGGGATGGTTTGTTAACCACCCCAACAAGCCACACTCTCCGAGTTCAGATGACACAAGAAGCCGTGGCGATGGGGGCTTGAATTGGCAACATGACATTCATGAGCGCCACAACCACAACCCACTGGGCTAATAAGCCACGGTGGGCTACGATGTTCATGAGAACCAGGTCTCTGTGTCCATCTAACCCAGTATTATGTACTTGGACTGGCAGCAGTTCTGCAGGGGCTCAAGCACAGCCTGCCATCTGGTCCTTTTAAGTGCAGATGTGGGAGAACGCTCTCGCCCCCTTCTGCATGCCAAGCATTGTCAGCTACTGCTGAGCTAGAGACCCTCCCACTAAGACAGGGGTGGGAAACTTTGGGCAGCTCTGGGGGCCACTTACCACTGCCAGGACCCTTTTGCAGGCCACATTCCTGCCTCCACCACAAATTTCAGTGGTATGGCAGCTGGGGCGGCAGGAGCTGCATTAGAGGAGGGGGGGGTGTCACATGTGGCCTGCAGCCATGTTATGTGTATATGTATTTATTTATCTGAAGGATTTTTATGCTGTTCCTCAGCCAAAAAGGCTCCCAGGGCTGCTTACATATAACCAATTAAACAAGGCAGTCCCTGTCTGCTGGCTTACAATCTAAAGAAGACATGACACACAAGGGAAAAGGAATAGGGAGGGAAGAGGGGGGAAACTAAATCTTTCAGTGGGGCTGGTGGAATGGCCTTGCTCTCCCTCTCATCTCCTTCCATACAGCCTGCTGGAATGACAACGGTCGAGGGAGGAGGAGACTTCACAAGGAAAGTCTTCAGCTGGGCCGGCGGAATGGCCCTGCTCTCCCTCTCATCTCCTTCCATACAGCCTGCTGGAATGACAACGGTCGAGGGAGGAGGAGACTTCACGAGGGAAGTCTTCAGCTGGGCCGGCGGAATGGCCCTGCTCTCCCTCTCATCTCCTTCCATACAGCCTGCTGGAATGACAACGGTCGAGGGAGGAGGAGACTTCACGAGGGAAGTCTTCAGCTGGGCCGGCGGAATGGCCCTGCTCTCCCTCTCATCTCCTTCCATACAGCCTGCTGGAATGACAACGGTCGAGGGAGGAGGAGACTTCACGAGGGAAGTCTTCAGCTGGGCCGGTGGAATGGCCCTGCTCTCCCTCTCTTCTCCCTCAGCTCGGCCTGCTGGAATGGCTCCTGGTGGTGATGGCTGAGGGAGGAGGAGCCTTGTTGCCCAGCCCTGTGCTAAGGGGCTAGGACTGACTTAAGCGAGGGTTTAAACCTTTTGGTGGGTCAATGGTCTGTGTCCTTCACAGCCTGGGCTGCAGAACATCTAGCCCTGCAGAAATTGTCAGCCTCTTGGGGGCCATGGGGTCTGCTTTATCTGAGAAGTAAGTCTGCAGCAGCCTTCCCCAACCTGGGGAATCTTTTTTTTTTTTTTAAGTAATGATAAAAAATAAACAAATGAGCAACCAACAGCCCTCAGAGGGAAGCAACTCTTCTCACTCTTTTGCAATAAGTGCAAAAGACCTCTCTCTCTCTCTCTCTCTTTCTCTCCGTGCCTGTGTTTAAGCCGTGTGTTCCTGAAACCTAGGCTTTTAAAGGGTCCAGCTTCTCTTACGTTACTTTTTAAACATTACTTTCTCTGAGGTAGCTAGAAGACCAGTGAAGGACTTTGTATAGCACTTTCAGTATAACCAACTGTCTACTGCAGAATGGAAAGGAATGACTGACTTTCCTCCAATGCTTTTTTAAAACCATTTTTGCTCCAGAATTAAAAGGCTTATAAGTAGCCAAGTCTGCCACAACGAGGCAAATCTCAGGGGACTTCTGGACCAATGGCTTCACCAGAGCTACACAAAAGCTTCCCAAGCATTTTCCTTGGTAGAGGTCAATGCAACAATCTTTATTGTTGCTCTGACATTTTTCAGCTCTTGGGAGCTGCATTACAGTGGTAGGTGGGGCCAATGGGAAAAGGGGGCTGGGCCCAAAATCCAGAACATCAGAACATCAGAAGACCAAGGGTCTATCTAGTCCAGTATTTTGTTCACACCATGACCAATCAGCTGATGACCAGGAACCCTCAAGCAGGGCATGAGCACAACAGTACCCTCCTGCCCATGTTCCCCAACAACTGGCATACATAGGCATACTGCCTCTGATACTGGAGGTGGCATAGAGCCATCAGGGCTAGTAGCCATTAGAACATAAGAACAGCCCTGCTGGATCAGACTAAGGGTCCATCTAGTCCAGCATTCTGTTCACACAGCAGCCAACCAGCTGTCAACCAGGAACCCACAAGCAGGCCATGAGCACAACACCACCCATCCCAGCAACTGGTGTACCTAGGCTCACTGCCTCTGGTAGCACATAGCCAGCAAGACTAGTAGACATAACAGCATATTTTTGCGTAATAACAGCATATGTTTGCTTAAAGACCATATTACCTGTAACTAAGTAGTAAGAGAGGCATTCAGACCTTTTCAAATGGGGGGAAAGGGGGTGGGATCAGGGGAAAGGGGTGTCGTCATTTGGGGAAGCTGGGAGGGCCAGATTTGGCCCCTGGGCCTAAGGTTCCCCACCCCTGACTTAAGTGGTATAGCATCATCACCTGTGCAACATTTTGCAACAGTCCGGTAATGGACTGGATGAGGGCCAATAAACTGAAACTCAATCCAGACAAGATGGAGGTACTGTTAGTGGGTGGTTCGTCTGCCTGGCTAGGTGATATTCAACCTGTTCTGGAGGGGGTTGCACTCCCCCTAAAGGATCAGGTTTGTAGTTTGGGGGTGCTCTTGGATCCAGAACTGTCACTTGAGGCACAGGGGAACTCAGTAGCACGGAGCACTTTTTATCAGCTTAGGCTGGTATACCAACTACGCCCTTATCTGGACAGAGATAGCCTAGCTACAGTTATCCATGCTCTGATAACTTCTCGTCTGGATTACTGCAATGCGTTATACGTGGGGCTGCCTTTGAAAACGGTCCGGAAACTTCAGCTGGTCCAAAATAGGGCAGCAAGATTGTTAACAGGGACTGGCCTGCGAGCTCATATTACGCCAGTACTTTTCCAGCTGCACTGGCTACCAGTCCATTTCCAGGCCCGATTCAAAGTGCTGGTGTTAACATTTAAAGCCCTTAACGGCTTGGGGCCAGGTTACCTGAAGGATCACCTCCTCCCATATGTGCCTGCCCGGACCTTAAGATCATCATCAGCGGCCCTTCTCCGTGAGCCCCTGCCAAAGGAAGTGAGGCGGGTGGCTACTAGGAGGAGGGCTTTTTCTGCTGTGGCACCCCGGCTCTGGAATGAGCTCCCTAGTGAGGTTTGCCTGGTGCCTACATTGTATTCCTTTCGGCGCCAGGTGAAGACCTTTTTATTTTCCCAGGCATTTTAGCTTTCTAAATTTTTATCTTTGCTGTTTTAAATCTGTATTTTAAACTCCTGCACTGCTGCTAGATTTTATTGTGGTTGTATTGTTATGTTGTAGTTTTAATATTCTATATATTTTAAATTGTTTTATTGTGTGTTTGGTTTTTAATTTTTGTGAACCGCCCAGAGAGCTTTGGTTATTGGGCGGTATAGAAATTAAATAAATAAACAAACAAACAAACAAACATTTTGAGAGCTTTTGGGCTGCATCAGCCTGCCAAGAGACCAACTTTCCCACCTCAGCCAGTGATCCCCACTCTTTAATGGGTGTGTGTACGTGGGGAGGCAGTCCTTTTAAAAGCCGCTGCTCCCGGCAGCTAGTGCTGCAGGGCAGAACTTTTTCTGTGGAAATTTTTCCAGCACTTTACTTCTCTGCGGAAATTTTTGCATTTCATCATAAGGTCATTAGTAAAAAACAAAAAAATGACTGCATGCCAACTGCAAACACAGTATTCATCTAGCTTAGCAGGAGGCGGTTTCAAAGTCGTAATTAATATTTTTCAGGCAATTATTCCTAGCATACATACATGTCACTGAAATACTTCTGTCTCAGAGTGAAATGGAGCTAATGAATGCTGACAGCCAAACTGAAGGTGCCCCAACAACCTCAGTGGAAGGGAGTTGAACTCTCTTGAAACAGATGAGTGGTTGTCAGCATGTCATGCACAGTTCTTTGGGTTGCTAAAATTAATTAGTGTGTCAACAGTTTTCAGTGCTTTGGGGTTTTTTCCCCTTAAATTTAAACAACATAAATGAAGTACATGATACTATCTTTAAAGAAAGTATCCCAATAAAAATTTCTACATAATATAAGACTTAGATCACATTGCTTTACTTTTTCCCCTCAGGTATTTCAGATCAAATACTTGTAGTGTATGGGTGGCACGGGGGGGGGGGGTAACATGGGGTACTTTGTTCTGGCTTTGTTGTTTACTAAATACAAGTCAAATAAAACATGCTAATGGTGCAATCCTATGCACATTTAGACAAGAAAAGTCCTGGCTGGCTGGCTGGGGAATGCTGGGATTTGTAAGACTTTTTTCTGTCTAACATGCATAAGATTGAGCCTTAATTTAGATCTCTCTAGGGCAAGGTTGGGCAACTTGTGCCCCTCCAGATATTCTGGCCTACAACTCCTATCAGCCCTAGCCAGCATAGCCAATGGTGAGGGATGATGGGAGTTGAAGGTCAAAACTGGAGGCCCACAAGTTGCCCACCCCAGCAACTGTTACCCCATAGGGTATCAGAACATTTTCCAATGCAAACTGAAAATTTTCCAATGCAACATAATTTGTATTGGGAAATTTTCCAAAACAATCCAAAAAGTTTCCTAGGCAAATGATTCTATGCAATTCACCTGCATTCACCTGCATGCCATTTGTATTGGGAACCTTTTTGGATAATTTCCCAATTCAAAATTTTCTGGAAAACCCACATCCCTGCTGGCAGCTGCTGCTCCATCACAGCCAGCTCTGGGTTTTTGTTGTTCTGTTTGTTTTGTTTGTTTGAAACCTCAGCCACTTCTGTGGAAAAAGACCTTTAGTTTCGCTTCTACAAGTACATTACAAGAGCTCATTTTCTGTTCAAGCAAATAATCATTTGGAAAGGACAGCTGAGGGAGGGGGGGGGAGGAAACAAAAACACCAGCAAAAAGCCCCTCCCTGCCCTCTGCTCGAAGTGCTAGAAATAAAATACAAAGGCAAGAGATCTGTAGGAAGACCGTTATAGAATAGAACCATAATATTATAGCATGGGAAAAGACCTTAGAGGTCACCTGGTCCAATTCCACTACTCAACACAGCATCCACAAGACAGGGTTTCCCAAGCAACCACAGTATCCCCTGACAGGGGGTGGTCCAGCCTCTGTTTCAAGACCTCCAGGGAAAGAGAGCCTGTCCCCTCCTGAGGAACTCTGCTGTACTGTTGAATAGCTCATAGAATCATAGAATAGTAGGGTTTGGAGGGTCCTATAAGACCATTGAGTCCAGCGCCCTGCTCAGTGCAGGAATCCAACTCAAAGCATCCCTGACAGATGGCTGTCCAGCCTCGTCTTGAATGCCTCCAGTGTGGGAGAGCCCACCACCTCCCTAGGTCATTGGTTCCATTGTCATACTGCTCTAACAGTCAGGAAGTTTTTCCTGATGTTCAGCTGGAATCTGGCTTCCTGTCACTTGAGCCCATTATTCCGTGTCCTGCCCTCTGGGATGATCGAGAAGAGATCCTGGCCTTCCTCTCTGTGACAACCTTTCAAGTACTTGAAGAGCGCTATCATGTCTCCCCTCAGTCTTCTCTTCTCAAGGCTAAACATGCCCAGTTCTTTCAGTCTCTCCTCATAGGGCTTTGTTTCCAGTCCCGTGACATTCCTGTTAAGGAGGTTTTTCCTCACATTTAGCCAAAATCTGCTTCCTTGCCATTTCCACCCATTTGATCTAGCCCAGCTCTCTGGTGCAAGAGAACACAAATCTGCTCCATCTTCTGCTTGACAGCCCTTCAAATATTTGAAGCAAGCTATTTAAGTTTCCCTTTAATTGTCTCTTCTCCAGGCTAAGCAAACCTAGCTCCTTCAACCATTCCTCATACAATTTGGTTTCTGGAGCCCTCACCATCCTCATCTAGACACACTCCACTGTGGCCAATCCTAACCCACCTCCCGCCCAGAATTAGAGCTGGGTTGATCTTCTCCATTATTTATTTAGTACATTTCTAATCCACCCAATAATTAATGTTCTCTGGGCAGGTTACCAGTTAAAAAACTGAAATGCCATTTTAAAACACAGTTAAAAGTAGAAAATACAATCCAAATATTTAAAAGAATAAAACACAATATAATGCAAAACAATAAACAGCACGGAAATTGATAAAAGAGCCATAATAACCTACAGCTAGGTCCCTAAAAAGCCTGGGAGAAAAGAAACGCCTTTGCCTGGTGCCGAAACGATAAGAATGTAGGTGCCAGGCAAACCTCTTTGCGGAGATTATTCCATAAGTGGGGTGCCACCACTGAGAAGACCCTCTCTCTCGTAGCCACCCACCAAGCTTCCTTTGGCAGAGGCACCCAGAGGAGGGCCTTTGAAGAAGGGTCTGAGCACGCACGCGCAGGAGGAGATGTGGCTTTATTTCCTTGATTGCTCCATGGATGTGGTCCATTCTACATTCCACTCCTTCAGGATTTCAACTTAACTAGGAGAATTTAATTCTGGAACTGGAGAATGTTGTGCATACCAGCTTTCATTTCCTCTAGTTTATCTGCATCATATCTCCCCATGTTACCAACCCACACCTATGCATTGCTTTTTTGTGGTGCTGTGTTTTCCCAGTCTTTTGGTCATCATACATATGATCGCACCAAGACTGCTTTTTGTGTGGTGTTTTTCAATTGCGCCATGCACTCCATGCACTCCAGAACATCAGGACAACACTGCATGAACAAATCATGTCAAGATTGGTGGGTTTTTTGTGGTGTTTTCCTAATGTAAACATGCACTCCTGCACTTCAGTACAACATTGTATGAACTGATCACATCAAGGTTGTTATTTTTCCAGTGTTTCATCAATGTGCACGTTGACACATGATGAATAAAAAGTTAAGGCAAGCTGGATACAGTGCTCTGTACAAAATTTCTTTGCATTTTTTTTAATGAAATAATGGAGGATTCCTAATGTATTGCTTTCACATCAGAAACAAGAGCAAGTAATTTGGAACTCCAAAATCCAGGAGCAGGGGAATTGTACTAGTGTACAAAGCTCTAAATAACTTGGGACCAGGATACCTGAGAGAGCACCTTCTTCTTTACCAACCTGCCTGGTCACTGAGGTCATCAGAGGGTATATCCCTGGTGGTTCCACATGGACACATGGACCCGTTGAAGTCCACCAGGAAAAGAGCCTTCAGCGTGGTAGCCCCCTTCCTGTGGAACTCCTTGCCTTTGGAGATCAGGCAGGTGCCAATGCTGTGTTGCTTTCGGCACCTCCTGAACACATAGTTATTTTTAGAGGCCTTCCCTGAGTGACCAGCTGCGGTTTATTAAGTTCAGAATCTGTTCTTTTAAAATGCTTTAATTGTTTTAATTATGGGGTTTTATTTTTTAATTTTGTTGTTCACTCGTCCCTAATTTTTGATGGGGAGAGGTATATAAATAAGTATATAAAAATGAATGAATGAATGAATGAATGAATGACATGAGGAGAATTTCAAAAGTATCCCTGCTAAGATGTCACAACAGGTTTGGGTGTGGGGAGAGAAACCCCACCTCCCTGAAAGATGAAGGACCTCTCTCCTCTGTCCGAAGGTTTTTCCTGTACCAGCCCCTGCAATCAGTCCAAGGTGGCTACCATTTTAAATGTCCAAAAGACATTTAAAGGGGCTGGTTTCAAGGAGCATGCGAGTCCCTTGTTACAACAGCTTCACTGACTACCGGTTTGTTTCCAGGCAGAATTCAAAGTGCTAGTTATGACCTATAAAACCCTAGTTGGCTTGGTACCAGGCTACCTGAAAGACCATACGAGCCTGCCTGGTTCTTAAGATCTTTGGGAAAGGCCTTTCTTTTGAGATCACCACCTTCAGAGGTGTGTTTAGTGGTGACCCAAGAGAGGGCCTTTTTGGTGGTTGCTCCCTGGCTGTGAAACTCCCTGCTGAGGAAGGTATGCTCACTCCCTTTCTGCTGTCCTTCCACTGGCAGACAAAGACTGCTTTATTCAAGCTGGCCTTTGGTCTGTAAGTAGGTCTGTTGAGCTGAATGCTGTTTTTACTCTGTTGTTGTGTTTTCATGGTTTTTAACTGTTTTTAATGCATTTGCTTATTGTTGTTTTTATCAGTGATTGTAAGCTGCCTTGAGTGCCATATTTGGTAGGAAGGTGGGGTACAAATCAAATCAATAAATAAAGAACAATCCAGAGCAATTCTACAGCAGACGCCCCAGGGCATTGTGAGAAATTTTAAAATGGCAGGTGATACTTGCCCACCACCTGGCATGGGGATCCAAGACAAGCATCATTGCCAGTGGTCCATGATGTCAGGTGGTGATGTGATTCCTGTGTGCAATGATGGACAAATTGAGGGGATCAAAATGGAAGGGACACAAGAGAGGAGAGCAAGGAGGAGTAAAGCGTGCCCAAGACCAATGAAACATCCAGGGCATTGGAAGAAAAATTAGATGGTGGGTACCACCACTGAGAGGAGCTCTCCCACTCCTTACAGTAGTGTAAAAGGAAAGACATCAACTGCTCTGCCGTGAAACTAGAGAGAATGCGGGAGAGCAGTTAGGGATTCGGTGATGAAGAGGGGACTCGCTGGAGGCCACTTTGCCGAGAACACCCTCAAATCTGGATCCAACCCTGCCCAGTGTTCTCATCTTTGGGGGGACCAAATTCTAGTGTTCACAAGGAAGCAATATTTTAGAGTTGTACCAGTGGAGAATGGTGGTTCCGATGTAAGTGGAGCAGCAAATCTGCTCCACGTTTCAGTCAGAGCCAATCAGAAATCTAACGGAGCTATCCAATATGCAAAACACCTTGGATAGCTCCTTTAGAGTTCTGACTGAAACCCAGAGGGTTCTGACTTTAGAGTGCTGACTGAAACCCAGAGGGGAACTTTTGTGTGGAACTTCTGAGTTGTACAGAACTTTTCTTTGAGCAAGAAGAAGAGCATGACATCTGAACTGGCTGGTATACCATGCAATATTTCTTTCATAACCTCCAAACAAAACAGCTTGTGAAATTAAAACCACCAACACCAAGACCTGAGGAATATCGGGATGATAAAAACCGTACATCACTCGCATTTAAATTCACATCCCATCTTTTGTAACCCATTGCCTGTTGTCACATTAAGGTGAAAAGCAGAATCAATTAAAACCGAAGGAAAAAAATAAAGCAGAAACAGCCACCAAGGTTCTTTTATGGCTTCACTAAAATGACAAAGTGCTCTCTCTCAAGCTGAAGTTTTCTTAATGCCTCCCATTTGCCAAGAATACAGATACAGAAAGTGGGGGATGAATGCTGAGATAAAGGTCTAAAATGAAATAAAATAAAATAAAATAAAATGTAGCAGCTGTGGGGCCTTCTTCCCAGATGTTGGGATGTTGCTGAAATCAGAATGTGTTAAATGCTACTGCATTGCAAGAGTTGCATAAAATAGTTGCATTTACTTGGATAAAACAGTTGCATTTACTTAGTACATTTACATCTCACCTTTAATCCAAGGAGCTCAAGGTGGCACCCCTCAGGTTTTCTACCTTTCAAGGTTGTTGGGAGGATCTTAGGCTGAGAGATCCAAGGTCACCCAGTGAGAGCTTCATGGCCGAGTGAGAATTTGAACCCAGGTCTTCCGAGTCCTATTCTGACCCTCTAACCACTATGCTACATGTGAGTGCACAGTAATCCTTAAACCAGAGGGATTTACCATGTATAGTTATTCTCAGGGTTTCTACAACATGAGGGGCAGGGGGCGCTGTTTTGCAAAATTCTGTAAATAACTGAAACCAGCAGTAAAATTAGCTATGTCTGTTGGTGCTAAATAGATACTGCATCCTTGCTTTAGGATACGCAAGCCACATTAAATATCCTGTCTCCCAATATATATATATCCTCCACAATTAATGCCTAGCCATATACCTAGCCTGCAAGCAAAGATCATTTTGTTTTTGTTTTTATAAATTAAACTTGGGGGATTTTTTTTTTTTTTTTTGGTCTCTACAAAAAGACTTGGTAAACCATTTCGACCACAACAGAAAAGCTGTGTGGCCATTTATTTGTAGTAACAGCTTTAAATAGAGTGCCCACTACCTTCTTATAATATTGCTTCACTATTTTGGGATGCGGTGACTCGAGCAAAGTAATATTCGCACTCATGAGCAGCAAATTACGATGGCTGCAATCATGTACTTAAGTAGGGCTGCTGAAATTCCATTACAACCTAATGAGCCTAGATGCTGAAATCCTAAAATATATGAACTTACTTCACATATCGGCCCCTGCAGGCTCTATGCAACCTTATTGAAAACACATGCTACCAGGGCCAGCCCTACCAGGAGGTGATATGAGATGGTCACCTCAGGCAGTTGATTTTGAGAGTTATTAAAGGGCAGCAAATGGTTGATTATTTTATTTATTACTATTGTGTTTTCACTGCCAGTGGGTAGGGGGCAGAGGCAGGGGGGAGAGAGGTGCTTTTGGGATTTCTGCCTCAGGTGCCAAAATAACATGGCTGCCCACCTTGAAGCATTAGCTTTGGCTTTTACTCTCTTCTCCCCACCCATGAAATTTTATTTTATTTTCAAATAAAGTTAACAAAATATAGGCAACAAAAAGAAGAACAATGTACCCAATAATAAATCAAGATCACTAAACACTCAAAGGAATTTACTAATTACAATTCTTGATCTATAACCAATATGCTTATGGAACATCTACAGTAAAACAGCCTTCACAGGAGCTCAATACCTAATGAAAGAGTAAAAATACAATTGGTAGGATGTATAAAAGGAGCATGTGAGAGTGTATCTTATTGCACTGCCTTCTTGTGGCGAAGGGGCTTGAGTAACTCAGTGAAGCCATAAGCTATGCTGTGCAGGGCCACCCAAGACAGACAAGTCATGGTGGAGAGTTCTGACAAAATATGATCCACTGGAGAAGGAAATGGCAACCCACTCCAGTATTCTTGCCAAGAAAACCCCATGGAACGTATCACAAGGCTAAAAGATATGACGCCGGAAGATGAGCCCCTCAGGTCGGAAGGTGTCCAATATACTACTGGGGAAGAGCAGAGGGAATTTCCAAGTAGCACCCGAAAGAGTGAAGCGGCTGGGCCAAAGCCGAAAGGACACTCAGCTGTGGATGTGTCTGGTGGTGAAAAGAAAATCTGATGCTGTAAAGAACAATATTGTTTAGGAACCTGGAATGTCAGATCAATGAATCAAGGTAAGCTGGAGCTGGTCAAACATGAGATGGCAAGATTGAACATTGACATCTTGGGAATCAGTGACCTAAAATGGACAAGCATGGGTGAATTTAATGCAGCTGACCATCATATCTACTACTGTGGGCAAGAATCCCTTAGAAGAAATGGAGTAGCACTCATAGTCAACAAAAGGGTGGGAAAAGCAGTGCTGGGGTACAATCTCAAAAACATTAGAATGATCTCAGTACGAATCCAAGGCAAACCATTCCACATCACAGTAATTCAAGTCTATGCCCCAACCACTGAGGCCAAAGAAGCTGAGGTTGATCTGTTCTATGAAGACCTGCAACACCTTCTAGAACTAACACCAGAAAAAGATGTCCTCTTCATCATAGGGGATTAGAATGCTAAAGTAGGAAGTCAAGAAATCACCGGGATAACAGGCAAGCATGACCTTGGTGTGCAAAATGAAGAAGGACAAAGGCTAATAGAGTTTTGCCAAGACAACACGCTGATCATAGCAAACACTCTTTTCCAACAGCACAAGAGGCGACTCTACACATGGACATCACCAGATAGTCAATATTGAAATCAGATTGATTATGTACTTTGCAGCCAAAGATGGAGAAGCTCTATACAGTCAGTAAAAACAAGACTGGGAGCTGACTGTGGCTCAGATCATGAGCTTCTTATTGCAAAATTTCGGGTTAAATTGAAGAACGTAGGGAAAACCACTAAACCATTCAGGTATGGCCTCAATCATATCCCTTATGAATATACAGTGGAGGTGAGGAATAGATTTAAGGGATTAGACCTGATAGACAGAGTGCCTGAGGAACTATGGATGGAGGTCCGTAACATTGTTCAGGAGGCAGCAACGAAATCCATCCCAAAGAAAAAGAAATGCAAGAAAGCCAAGTGGCTGTCTGATGAGGCTTTACAAGTAGCTGAGGAAAGAAGGGAAGCGAAAAGCAAGGGAGAAAGGGGAAGATATACCCAACTGAATGCAGATTTCCAGAGGATAGCAAGGAGAGACAAGAAGGCCTTCTTCAATGAACAATGCAAAGAAATCGAGGAAAACAATAGAATGGGAAAGTCTAGAGATCTTTTCAAGAAAATCAGAGATCTCAAGGGAACGTTTTGTGCAAAGACGGGCATGATAAAGGACAAAGAAGGCAGGGACCTAACAGAAGCAGATGAGATTAAGAAGAGGTGGAAAGAATACACAGAAGAACTATACAGGAAAGATCTGAATGTCCCTGATAGTGCGGTCACTAAACTTGAGCCGGACATCCTAGAGAGTGAAGTCAAGTGGGCCTTACGAAGCATGACTAACAACAAAGCTAGCGGAGACGACAGTATTTCAGCTGAGCTATTTAAGATCCTAAAAGATGATGCTGTTAAAGTGCTGCACTCAATATGCCAACAAATTTGGAACACTCAACAGTGGCCACAAGACTGGAAAAGGTTAGTTTACATTCCAATTCCAAAGAAGGACAATGTCAAAGAGTGTTCAAACTACTGTACAATTGCGCTCATTTCACATGCCAGCAAGGTGATGCTCAAAGTCCTACAAGGGAGGCTTCAGCAGTATGAGAACCGAGAACTACCAGAAGTACAAGCTGGGTTTCGAAGAGGCAGAGGAACTAGGGATCAAATCGCCAACATTCGCTGGATCATGGAGAAAGCCAGAGAATTCCAGAAAACGTCTATTTCTGCTTCACTGACTACGCTAAAGCCTTTGATTGTGTGGATCACAACAAACTGTGGCAAATTCTTAAAGAGATGGCAGTACCAGACCACCTTACCTGTCTCCTGAGAAACCTGTACGAGGGTCAAGAAGCAACAGTAAGAACCGGACATGGAACAACCGATTGGTTCAAAATTGGGAAAGGAGTACGACAAGGCTGTATATTGTTGCCTTGCTTATTTAACTTATATGCAGAGTACATCATGAGAAACGCCGGGTTGGATGAGTCACAGGTTGGAATTAAGATTGCCGGGAGAATTATCAACAACCTCAGATATGCAGAGATACCACCCTAATGGCAGAAAGCGAAGAGGATCTAAAGAGCCTCTTGTTGAGGGTGAAAGTGGAGAGTGCAAAAGCTGGTTTGAAACTCAACATTAAAAAAATGAAGATCATGGCATCTGGCCCCATCACTTCCTGGCATATGGAAGGGGAAGAAATGGAAGCAGTGACACATTTTATTTTCTTTGGCTCCAAGATCATCACAGATGGTGACTGTAGCCATGAAATTAAAAGACGCTTGCTCCTTGGGAGGAAAGCTATGGCAAACCTAGACAGCATAGTAAGAAGCAGAGACATCACCTTGCCGACAAAGATTCATATAATCAAAGCTATGGTTTTCCCAGTAGCAACATATGGCTGTGAGAGCTGGACTATAAGGAAGGCTGAGCGCCGAAGAATCGATGCTTTCGAACTGTGGTGCTGGAGAAGACTCTTACGAGTCCCCTGGAATGCAAGGAGGTCAAATCAGTCAATCCTAAAGGAAATCAACCCTGAGTGCTCATTGGAAGGACAGATCCTGAAGCTGAAGCTCAAATATTTTGGCCACCTAACGCGAAGAGAAAACTCTCTGGAAAAGACCCTGATGCTTAGAAAGATTGAAGGCAAAAGGAGAAGGGGACGGCAGAGGATGAGATGGCTAGATAGCATCACCGATGCAATGAATATGAACTTGAGCACACTCCAGGAGAGAGCGCAGGACAGGAAGGCCTGGTGTGCTATGTCCATGGGGTCACAAAGAGTCAGACACGGCTTAATGACTGAACAACAACATTGCCTATATTTTGGTTGAAATTTGATCCAGAAGTATGAAGAGCTTCAGTGTAAGAAATGAATGGAAACCCTTGTGCTATATCTTTCAGTAAAGTTAGGAGTCCTTGCTTGCCACACTTGCTGAGTAAGTTTAGACATAGCCATAGTCTTTCCAATTTTATCAACCCACTGCTCTTTAGTTGGTTGACTTTACTGTCTTGAGATTTTTTTAAACATACTTTCCCAGGAGTTTCTGTTGTTGTTATACTTCAACCTGAACGTTCAAGCATTTTTTCAAAGTATTGACATGCTGGCCTTTTGAACTTATAAATATATCTATATATCTATAAATATTAGTCCAGGGTGGTTCAGAAATTTGAAATCCCCAATGCATGTTATCAAGCCAAATGCCACACCAAAACAGAAGCCCTTGGGATAAACAAAAATCCCCTCAGAATGGGTCCCCCTCCTTCAGCTGTCTCTCTACCTCAGTAACACAGGAAAAGGAATGTTGTCCTGATTTTGTCCTCCTTGTAGGCTTCCCAGAGGCATCTGGTTTGCTTCTATGAAAAACAGAACACTGGACTGAGATAGGCCTTGGTCCAATGCAGCAGGGCCTTTCTTATGTTCTTAATAAGAACCAGTCACTTGTCAAGTTACTTGATGAATCCATGAAAGAAATGGAACTTGAACCCCAAATTGTCCATCTATCCCTCCATCCTTCTATCTCTCTCTCAGACTACAATGCAAACTTACAGCTGACATTACAACACGATCTAATCAATTGTTGACTAATTCCCTGGCAAGATCCACCATAAAAAACATGGGTAGTTTAAAACTATTATTAATGAGGGTGCCAGCATCATGCGGGGAGAACCTGAAAGGGTAAACTAACCTGAGGTTTAACCACACTGAGCCAGAAAACAGAAAGCATATACTGACTGTCCCCTATTAGCATAGACCATGGGAGTGGAATCCAACCTCTATTTCAACCTTCTCCAATCTGGTGCCCTCCAGATACTTGGAATGACAATTCCCAGCATTCCTGACCATTGACCCTGTTGGCTAGGGCTCATGGGAGCTGAAGTCCAAACATTTGGAGGGCACCAGGTTGGAGAGGGCTGCTCTATTCAATAGGTACAACAACCTCCAGAATGTATAAGTGCCCAACTCCCTGCCTGGTTTGTAATGCAATCAAGGCACATGGTTCACCTATAGATGGGCTATCCAGAGCCCTCAAGAGGAAAAGCACCACAAGAAATACTGGAAAACCCACTAGGATATCATATTTGGAACACTCAGTCAACAATTAGTGCCCATTAAGGGTAGGAACGCACACCCCCAAATATGAGCACACACCGTTACCCTCTGCAACTTTTTGCACTAATCCACCCATGGTGGGGAAATCAAACACCAACAGTATTGTGTGTTTCTCTTAGGCTTTATTTTTTGTGTTCACCACTCCAAAATCTGTTCCAGATATGGAGCGGTGTATATGTATGTGTGTGTGTGTGTGTGTGTGTGTGTGTGTGTGTGTTTCTTTTGAATTCAGAAAAAACTCTCCTGAAAAACTGATTCCTTAAAAAGGAATTTTGTGCAGACAGCAGATCAATTCATCCCTGGTGTTTGTCCGCCCCTTGCTCACCAAGGATCCTACACCTCTTCCTTTTTTTTGCTGCACACACTCTACTTTTGTACCATCTTGGTGGGTTCAAGGAGAACCACAGTTTACATTCTGTGTCATACAGGCTTCAAAGGCTCAGCCAGCCTTCAGTCTCCCCATCACAGCGATTTTTCCTGGATGGCTGTAGATAACGAGTTGCATCTTGTTGTCAAAGAGCCAGTGCGATTTAACCCATCAACAATTCTTACAGGACAACCCATACAACCTTTCCACTCAGGTATATAGGAATGTTGGAAGCTGCCTTATATTGAGTCAGACCATTGGCCCATCCAGCCCAGTATTTCCTCCTCTGACTGGCAGTGGCTCTCCAGGGTTTGACTTTCCCAGCCCTACCTGGAGATGCTGGGGACTGAACCTGGGACCTCTTGCATGGAAAGCAGGTGCTTGACCACTGAGCTATAACCCCACCCTTGTCTATAATATGAACTCCCAGATCACAGCAGAACCCTGAGGAAGATGTCCCTTCTACCTCCTTCACTTTGGGATAGGTAATTTCTGCATATCTTTGCTTCAGTCTTGGGGCTGATCTACATTGTGCCCGCCATCGCAATGAATTCGGTGTCCCGTCAGGTTAAACACTCTCGCATTAAAACGTGATTATTCACATTCACCCATTTTCCCCGTTGCAGTGCTTCATCGAATGCACAAGCTCAGTTCACATTTGAGCGCTGTGCTGTTTTCCTGCGCGTGCTTGTCTGATCTCGGATGCTAAGCGGTGTCGACCCCAGTCAGTAGTTGGATGGGCGACCACCTAGGAATCAGGCTTCCTGCATTGAGCAGGGAGTTGTTGTATCCCTTCAAATGAGGCTAAGTTTTACCCCCTCCTATCCCCCGCTCCGGCTGTTTTTAAAAAAATTAAGATATTATCCTCGCAGAATCGGGGCTTCTCCGTGATGTTTTTTTTTTTTTTTCTAATTCAGGCATGAACTTCCAAGCTTGGAAGTTGTGAAGCTTCACAACTTTGAAGATCATGCCTCAATTAGAAAAAAAAAAAAAAAAAAACATCACGGAGAAGCCCCGATTCTGTGAGGATAACACCTTAATTTAAAACAAAACAAAACATCCAGAGCGGGGAATAGGAGGGGGTAAAACTTAATCTCATTTGACGGGATAGAACAACCCCCTGCTCAGTGCAGGAAGCCTGATTCCCAGGCGGTCTCCCATCCAAGCACTGACCAGGACCAACCCTGCTTAGCTTCCGAGATCAGACAAGCGCATGCACATCCAGCCCTTTGCTTGTTGCTGAGGAAACGGGGGCTGCAAAGGAAGCTATGCGATCGGTAGCCAGAAGAAGACATGGGGACATCAAGAGCTGTGATTGGACAGGAGGGAAATACAAACACCACCACATATGAACAGGCAGGGGAGGGGACTACGACTGGATATGGTAGCGAAGGCGGAAAATCACAGCACATTAAGGGGAGATACCGGGATATTAGGGTATTGAAAGTGGGAGCACGGAAGTGGGAAATTCCGGTTCCAATTCGAGGCAGCTACTACGCAGTGTGAAAGGCGGGCGGTGAAACCTCATTGGAAGCGAAAAAAGGCGGTAAGTGTAGATCCAGCCTTGCTCTCTGACTGGGTTTGCACGTAACGAGAAGCCAGTGTGAAGGAAATTCCCCATGTGGCTTCTTGTCGCTGCAACAGCCACCATTTGGACTAAACAGCCCATGGATTCTGGGTGGCTTTTCAAGCACCCCAACAACCCACCCTTGCTGGGTTTGCATTTAATGAAAAGCTATGGCGTGCTCCCACCATGGCTTCAATATTCAAAATGGTGGCCACGACAGCAACGAAAAGCCCCACAGGGAAATTCCCCCACAGTGGCTTCTCGTTATGTGCAAACCTGCCCTCTCTCACATCCCTAGCCTTTAAAACAATGACCCATATTGCCTTGAACCATTATTTACATTTTGGGCCCTTTCTCCAGCCCCTTAGGTCTCGTGCATGTCTTTCCTACACCTATCACCCTGCCATTTTTTTATTTGGTATTAGCTTCCCCTCTTCTACCTTCCTATAACCCCAAACACTGCTCCATGTCACCTGGTCCTTTCCCTGTCCCCTATCTTTTCTATATATTTAACCAAATAATTGTCAGCTCCATCCAAATGCCATTCAAGCACCTATTCAACTTTTCTAAAACAACAACAACAACCCCAAAACAAAAGAACACACATATTCAAGTACCCTCAACTATGGCTTGTTATCTCTTCAGTCCTTTCCTCATCTGGCTGCCATAATATTTGTCAGTCACCATGTCTCAAGGTCAAAGATTCTAACATATGTCAGGCAGGTATACATGTGTATTATTATACACCTGTAGACAAGGACACATGGTAACAAATCGTACCAAACAGCTGGGATGTCCTACAAAATGTCAGCAGTATGGAGTGTTCCTGTTCATGATTCTAGCCAGCCAGGTACACCTTCTTCAAGAAAACTCCATCCCATACCCCTGCCTCCAGTTTCCACTTTCCCCCCTTCCAACATTCAGTCAGGATTCCGTGCCCACTGAGCACGCTCAATCCTTATCGAGCTGTGGGGATTTCTCCTCACATTGGGCTGTTTTGAGGATTCCCCCTCTTAATTCTCCCTCCCCTAAAGATATTTTTTTTACTTCTTTAAAAGTTAGGATTGCCCCAAGCTTATTGATACTTCTCTCTTAAATGCCGAACGTGCCACTTTGGCCCCATAAAAATTAGAGGACTGAGTTTGCTTTTATTTGTTTAAAATATTTATACACAGCCCTTCATTATCAAATTACAGGGCAGTATACAAAATACATTAAAGCAACAATTAAAATTAAACAAAAAGGATAAAAGCAACAACAAAGACAGTCTACTATGCCAGGTATTAAATCAGCAAATGCCTGTGTATACAGATAAGTTTACAGCTATCTAAACACCATCCAAGATGACACCTGTCGCACTGCAGCGGGGAAGAGAATTCCAAAGCTGGGGTGCCACCACAGGAAAGGGTCTCTCCCTGCACAGTTTCCTAATATTCTAAACTATTAGTATAATTTAGTCCCACAATATCTTTTCCTTATCTTCCATCTGTGCATTATTATGGATATTAAGCCATGAATTGTCAGTTTTCTATGCTAAAATGTCAGCCCATCCAATATGAGCCAGATCTCACCTGTGACTACCCAGTGGCCCAACCAGCAATTAAACAGCCCAAACAATTATCCTCAGTTCAGGGTCAACCGCTTAACTCCAATATTCCATTAGTCAGAGTACCATCTAAATAGCAGTTCAGATCTGAGTGCCCTGTGGCCCTCTGACTCATCAGAATGCTTATGCATGGGGGCCGAAACCAAAAGAGACATTTTCTGCCTGGCACAACACAACCAATGCTTCATCTGCAAGATTTAGTGCCTACCTTTAAATATACGAAAGGGGTTAAACAGCCCAAAAGGCTTCTGGGTTCCTGTGGATGACTCACAGGAAGGATGGTCAAGATGCATCTCTATAAAATATTAAAGATAATAGACCTCTCTGCCACAGACTTCGGCAATATCCAACAGGGCTAATTGGCCCCGGATCTTTCCATCCCTTCTGAAAGTCGCTAATGGTCCTCTGGGTTCACAAGCAGATGTCAACAATAGATTACAGGTACCACATTTTATTCACTGCAAGTTACAGCTTGGCATTTAATTAATTTTTTATTATGACAATACACATTCTCCCTCCCCAACCCCTCCACTGACCAAGGGGTTGGCCATAAAATTGCCCCTCCAGAATCAAACTAGGCCAAGCGGAACGACGCATCTGCAGAGCAGAAAGTCACTGGGTGAAAGTTCTTTTCCTTGAAGTTCAAAACTGGGCTGGAGTGGGTGGGAATGCATTTCAGGCTGAGTCAGTTGTCTGATCAACATATCTAAAACCCAAAGCCCCTGTAGAGAGAGGATTCCATTTAGCCTGTACAATTCTAACAGGAGAGATGCTGTTAACATTTCTCAAAAAGCACCATTCCGGAAGAACCGTTGCTCAGTGGTCATGCCACTTCCATACACATCTTTTCACATGCAAAAGGTCCTGGTTTCAATCCTTGGCATCACCTTTGACTGAAACTGTGGGGAGCTGCTGCCAGTCAGTGTACACAAGATGGAGCTATGGTCTGAGTCAGAATAAGGCAGCTTGCTATGTTCCTGCTATTCCAGACTGACAGGTCAAGCCCTGGCAAAGGTGAATCTCTAATTGACATTACATACAAATGTTATTTGACCTTTTCACAAACCAAAAACTGAAATTCATCATTGGGGTGGGGTGGGGGATAAAGGGATTTTATTTATTCACTAGAAGCCTATAGATTTTATTTATTTCCTAGAAGCCTGCAGCCCAAAGACTGGTTGGTAGGTTGGCCATGTGTCGTCTTTTACAGAAGGCAGCCCTCTATCTGAATGGCTGCCAGAGGACTATCCCCTATTTTGAAGGCATCCTCTATTTCAGGGGTTGCCTTCCAGATATTTTGGCCTACGGTTCCCATCATCCCTCACCAATAGGTTTGCTGGCTAGGGCTGATGGGAGATGTAGGCCAAAAAAGGGGTTGCCCTCCCCTTTGTCTTTCTGAAGAGCTGACCAGTCCAACTCTGGTTTAACGATAAAAAACCATCAGAAAGCTGGGCCTTGAAGGTACCCATCAACAGCAAATGAGCAAGGCACACAGGTCACCTGGTCACACAGTCTTCCACACTATGTTGAGATGTACTATATGTCTATGCAAATTATTATAACAACATCCATGTAAATTATTATAATAACGTCCAAATCTGCATCTATAAATCAGCAAATTTTGTGCAAATCAGTGCCCCCTTTTGTTGTGATACATTTCCTCTTTGTTGGCAGTTCATAACTGGCCATCCTACTGTCTGGTTAGCTTAAAATCAGTATTCGAAATTCAGCCTTCCCCAACACGCTTGGCATTTAGAACCTCACTGTACCTTTTCGGATTGTCACGTCACAATGCTGCAGTTTGTTTGTTTGTTTGTTTATTTGTTTATTTATTACATTTATATCCCACCTTTCATCCATCAATAGAACTCAAGGTGGCTTCATGCAGTTCCCAGTTGGTCTCCCATCCAAGCACTGAGCAGACTCACACCTGCTTAGCTTCAGCAAGGTGGCTGCCTTGTGTGCCTTCAGACCATGCCCAGGTGGTTTCTTTATCTGATTTATTGCATTTTTATTACACTGTTCTGCCAGTTTATGCTCACAGCAACATAGGACAGGGTGTGCCAGGAGTAAGCCAGAGCTGGTACAGCCATCGGGATAGTCTTCGTGAGCAGAAGGGTTCCCAGTGATGGGGATTATTTGATATTGGTGCCTCCTGTTAGAAAGGCAGTAAGCAGAGAAAAAGAAAACAAAAGGTAGAACAGAATGAGCATTTACCAGTCCCACATACATACAAGGCTAAAGAAGGAGACCACACCCTTCTTTAATGAAGAAAAGGTAAAAATACTTTACTTACAATTCAATCTTACATATCATATGCAGGTACAGCATAGACTTCCCAAAAAAACAGCTCGTTCAGTCCATTTGTGTTCTATGACACCGGCAAGAGCAAGAGTGCTTCAAATAATGGTGGAAGTCGGGGGGGGGGGGAGAGAGAAGGGGAGGAGCAAAAGGAACAAATACAGGGAACCACATTGTAGACTATAGAGATCCTGAGGCTACCTGTGGCCTAAATTCCCATGAACTAACTGCAACACTGCCCCCTTCCAGTATCTTGCAGATGAGGTTGCAATATGCCCAACACTCAGGAACTGGAGTGGTTCTGCCCACCCAGGCTGGTCACTGGCTCTCCTCAACAGGAAGGGGTATGAAGGCTTCCTGATCAGGCCACCTTTTCCTGGGTAACAGCCATCTTTTCACTTTTCCTGGGTAACAGCCATCTTTCCTGACTCCAGCTTAAGCTTCTCACTCTGACCCTAGCTCACGCACAAACACTTGCCCCCAGCTCTGACTTGACAGTTGTCTATGGATCATCCCTAATAGGCTGAGAGACTGCGAGGGGCCCAGATCCACCTGGTGACAGTAAAAGTCACAACTAAAAACTGTTCAAAAATTGCATCTGATCTAGAATCCTGAGGCCAGACTGTTGACTGGGGCAATTACATGGCGCATGCAACTCCTATGTTAGAACAGCTACACTGGCTACCTGTCTGTTTCCAGGCACAATTTAAAGTGCTAGTTATGATTTAGAAAGCTCTATATGATTTGGGATCAGACTAGCTCAAAGATCACATTCTCCCATATAACCCTGCCTCAATTTTAAGATGTTCAGGGGAGGCCTTTCTCTTGGTACTGCTGTCATCACAAGTATATTTAGTGGCAATGCATGAGAAGGCCTTCTTGGTGGCTGCTCCCAGGCTCTGGAGCTCCCTGCTGCGGGAAGCTAGGATGGCCCTCTCTCTGTTGTCTTTCCACCAGCAGGCAAATATATTTTAAATCAAGCAGGCCTGTGGCACACAAGTGGGTCTGTTAGATTGGGTGCTGCTTTTATTCTTTTATTGTTGTGTCTTTTAGTTGTGTTTTCAGTGTATTTGTTTTATGATCATTTTGGTTCCTCTCATTGTTAGCTGCCTTGAGCACCATTTCCTTGATGGAAAGGCGGAGTATAAATCAAATAAATAAACAAACAAACTCGCAGCATCTCCTGTCACAATCAAGATTCTAAGGGTGCAATCCCATGTGTGTTTAGATATAAAAAAAAAAGTCCTACAACTCCAGCAGGGCTGGCTGGGGAATGCTGGGAGTTGTAGGACTTTTTTCTGTCTCAACATGCATAGGATTGCACCCTAAATCTTGCAACATTAAGCCCTTCCTTGGCTCATAGTTCCAGTCCTCCAGACTTTCCTGGCCTGCCCACTTCCTTCTTGGCACTACTACACAGCTCTTCCTTCCTCAAAGGTCTGTGTGTAGTTCTGCCCTAATCCTACACATTCCTCAGCAATTCCTTTCTTGAATTCCAGGTCTCCATCACCCATTGTTAACTCCTGTCTACCTGCTTTCTCTTACTTCGTTTATCTGCTTTACCTCTTGACCAGCACTTCAGCACACCTGTCAGGATGGAAACTGAGCCCATACAGCCCCAGAGCAGTTGTGATTCTGAGGGAGAACATAAATCCGTGGGAGAGGAGCTTGCTCATCTCTCACAAGCACAGCAGCTGACAGAGATTCCTCCTACCAGCATTCCTGGGATAGATAGTGACCCTGGCAGTGAGAGAGCACTGGAGGGGGGCTTGCTGGATGCTCGGCGCAGACGCAGGGAGTGACGACAGATGGAGAGCGCTGAAAGGAGGCGCTCTACTCGTTTGGCGCTTGAACAGCGGTCGCGTCCCGAGGACCCAAGGGAAAAAGGGAGGATCTCTCCATAGCCCATAAGTTCAGTCTTGCCGTGGTTCTCCTTCAAACGGGGACCAACTGCCTTACCTGGAGCTTAGGCTACTCTGCTATCTTTCCCCAGTTCCTTGCTTAGTCACTAGTGATTAGTATCTGAAAGAGTCATAAAGTAATAAAGGAATAAAGCCTTGGAAAGAATCCTTGTTGTCTGTGTCCTGAGTTGGCTATTGGAAGGGACTGCAAGAGGCAGCTAGGGCGCTCCTGACAACACCTCTCTCCCATCCTCTCCCCAAGAGGATACAACCTCTCCTGATTTTGAGCACTGTGACACTTTGGTTAGAGTCCCTTCTTATCTCAATTTCCAGTCTCTTCTGCTCTTTTTCTCAAGCCTCACTCTCCCACCTATTCTTCTTTCAGGTTACTCGTCTCCAGTCCATTGCCTGCTCTGCACCCTTCATTCAGCTGTCCTTTATTGCCCTGTCCCTTTGCTTTCCTACCACCTGGGACCTCTTCCCCATCCTAAGCTATCCCTCATATGAGGCTTTTAATCCCAGCCAAAGTGACAACTTTCCCCTTCCCTGACAGAAGTTGAACAGTTAACCTGCTACCTGAGCAACTGTACATTCTGAGCCATCACAGCAGCTCAACCAATCAGCACCAGAGTCGTCAGTGCCACAAGGACATGTTATATTAGGAATTTGTATGCCACCTTCTCTGCCATAGGAGAGGCCAACAGAACTTTCAAAAAAAGAAATTCATTTAGTTATTTAATTTCTATACCGCCCAATAGACGAAGCTGTCTGGGCGATTCACAAAAATGAAAACCACAGAGTACGACATAAAACAATATAAAATATAAAAGCTTAAAACCACAATATGACAATACAACCAGAATAAAACCTAGCAGCAATGCAGAGATTTAAAATACAGATTTAAAACACCACAGCTAAAATATTAAGAAGCTAAAATGCTACAATACTGGGAGAATAAAAAGCTCTTCACCTGGCGCTGGAAGGAGACTAATGTAGGTGCCAGGTGAACCTCTCTAGGGAGCTCATTCCACAGCTGGGAGGCCACAGCAGAAAAGGTCCTCCTCCTGGTAGCCACCCACCTCACTTCCTTTGAGGATGATCTTAAGAGTCTGGGCAGGCACATATGGGAGGAGGCGATCCTACAGATAACCTGGCCCCAAGCCGTTTAGGGCCTTGAATGTTAATACCAGCACTTTGAATTGGGCCCAGAAATGAACTGGCAGCCAGTGCAGCTGGAAAAGTACTGGCATAATGTGATCTTGTTGGCCAGTCCCTGTTAACAATGATAAAATGACACTATAAAACTGCAGAACACATCACAAAAAGAACAAAACCTTCTTCCAGCAAAGCCCCATTAATAGATTACTTCATAAAACGCCTGTTTAAATAAGACTGTAGCCCTATTCAGGTGTTCATCTGCTCATGTGTAGGGCTAAAGGGCAGGATCCAACAGGGGCCTTCCGCACATGGCCAGCCCCCACCAGGCCCAGGGCACATGCAGCCCCTGCCACTGACGGCCGCGATGTAGCGCTTCTGGGGGCATGCCCTGAGATGAGTGGAAGTACTCATTTATGGAAGTGTCATGTTGTGCCCCTTTTGGAAAGAAGTGCTACATAGCGGCCACCAGCGGTGGGGGCTGTGCATGTGCCGGGGCTGGCAGAGCCGGCCACATGCAGAAGGCCCCTATTGGATTCTGCCCAAGTGTGGAGGGGGATGTGGGCACACACATAAGCCCCACCTCCAGCATCCATGCATGCCCAGTACCCAGTTCGTCCTTCCTATGTTGAGCATGAAGGTCTGAAGAGGGCTCTGTAACCGTGTTCAAGAACCTTGCCTTACCGGGGTATCCAGTCATGGAACTCTGTCAGCGTCTTCGGCTTACAAAGTGCATGCCCATGATCCCCTACACTTTCGCCCTATACACAAGTAGGCAAATGCCTGAATATGGCTTGTCGGGCATCCAGAAGCCTCTGACAGGTGGGAACCTTCCAGTAGGAAGTTCTATAGTGGAAGGATTACTTCTGAAAAAAAGTACAATCCCTGCAGTACAGAATTTTATCTGCCACCTAGAAGAGAGCTGGGGGTGGAAGAAACATTTCCTAGGGCTGTGCTGAACATTTGCAGCAAAACAAAAAAAAAAAATCAATGTGTTTATAGGGCTGGGGGTGGGGAGGCAAAAAACAGGGAGAAAGAAGTGGGGTGGAGAGCTTCCGACGACTTTGGGGGCCTGTTTCAGGGGTGGAGAACTACCCTTGCAAGCTTTTTTTAGCTGTCAGAGACAGTAGCACAGTCAGAGGCTTCTCTTTCTTTTTTAAACTCCCTCCCCACTCCCCTGCCACCTTTCTTCCTTGCTTTAAACAGTTTTTACCTCAGCTTTTCCACCATGGCTGTGATCTTCTTCCGTCAGGGGCCATCTCTACATTTGAGGAAGGACTCTATGTTAATGATGAGATGGCTCCTGACAGAGAAAGATTGCTGTCACTGTGGTGGTGGTGGTGGTGGAGGAGGAGGAAGAGGAGGAGGAGGAGGAGGAGGAGGAGGAGGAGGAAGAAGAAGAAGAAGAAGAAGAAGAAGCAGCAGCAGCAGCAGCAGCAGCAGCAGCTGCTGCCTCTCACTGTGCTACTGTCTTTGATGGCTAAAAATGTCAGCCTCCGATGCAAAAAAGTCATCTAAATTCCTCCAGCCCAGAAGAAAGCGCCTCCCCACTTTCACAGCCACTGGTGCAAGTAGGTCATTTTAGACCTGGGAAGTACTAGTTCCCCTCTACTCAGCACTGGTTAGGCCTAATCTGGAGTACTGTGTCCAGTTCTGGGCACCACATTTTAAGAAGGATGCAGACAAACTGGAGAGGGTTCAGAGAAGGGCAACAAAGATGATCAGGGGACTGGAAACAAAGCCCTGTGAGGAGAGACTGAAAGAACTGGGCATGTTTAGCCTTGAGAAGAGAAGACTGAGGGGAGATAGGATAGCGCTCTTCAAGTACTTGAAAGGTTGTCACAGAGAGGAAGGCCAGGATCTCTTCTCAGTCATCCCAGATTCCTGCTGAACACCAGGAAAAACTTCCTGACTGTTAGAGCAATACGACAATGGAACCAATGACCTAGGGAGGTGGTGGGCTCTCCCACACTGGAGGCATTCAAGATGAGGCTGGACAGCTATCTGTCAGGGATGCTCTGACTTGGATTCCTGCATTGAGCAGGGGGTTGGACTTGATGGCCTTGTAGGCCCCTTCCAACCCTAACCCTACTATTCTATGATTCTATGACCCTGGATTTAATGGTCTTACAAGGGCAGGGGGGCTTTAGATGGCCATACGCATTGCTTCAGTTGTGAAGCACACACCTAACATTTCTCTCCCCCTGCCTCCAACTGCCAATCCATGCTTTAAAACTGCTTCTACCGTCCTTCGGTGTTAGAAGAACAGAAGTGTTTGCTGACCCTGATATTTATAAGAACTCAGAACTATTAGTCCAAAGGGCCTTAATCTGGAGGACAATTTGTAAGTATTACACCAATCATAGCTCTGTTTTTGTTTTTGTTTTCCTCCCAATGAACTTTCATCTCCAAGCATTCCAAACTGGCACTCCTGAATCTGATACCCAGTTAACGGCACAGCTACTGATGAGGGCGGAAGCTGAAATGCTTAGCTTAACACACACACACACACACACACTGTTGTTAGTCTTTCTATCATTCTTATACATTTTACCTTAAGACAGACTGCATCCACAGTAGATCCAGAGCCTCCGCGTTGCGTTGCTGCTGTGCCACTTTACACCAACCTCTCTCTCCTTTTATACACACACACACACACACACACACACACAGAGAGCTTGTGCAGTTTTGCATTTTAAGCTCACTTAAATCATTGCACCATCATGACTACATTAATAAAATAGAGTTTGCTTCTCCACCTGCACTTCTGTGGGTGGTCATTGCCCCTCACCCCCACCCCCACCCCAGACTGTGAGATCCTGGATGTTGCCCCCAAGGTCCAACCCCTTCTGTGCCACTGTTGACAGGCCCAGAATGGGGCTGAGAAGGTGAGGAGGCATTTTCTGATCGGCCCTAGCATTCCCTGATATAGGTGAAGTAAGGTTATCCAAATGCATGACTCAGCAGTAGAACAGATGGGTTCAATCAGATGAGTCAGCCAGCTCTTATTCACATTGATCTTTAGAAATAGTGTGGAAAAAAATGTGCCTACAACGACAACGGGCCAATATATACATTTGGGAGGGTGGCAGTGGAAATTGGACAGACTCACCAAAATGCACTGTGGAATGGAATAGGAAGAGCGGAATTCATTGCCAGTGCTCAGTCTGACCATCACAGTATTCATCACCATCCCTAAGAGAAATTGCGGGGCTCGCACGTTTGGACAAATCCCCGCATCAACCCCAGCCCCCACCCCCCAGCTGAGGCAAGCAAGCACATTGAGGAGGAGCTGTTCTAGTCTAGTCTATGCACAGAGATTTTTGTCTGAGAATTTGATACTACCTAAATTGCCCAAAGAAGTGACCAAAGCAAGCGACACGCCAACTATGAGATCATCCCCTGGCGCTGAGACTTCATTTGATAATGTTGTTGACATTAGCAAACCTAATCTCTCGCTCTCACTTCTTCAAGGACGCCCACTAGAGGGTGCAATGTCATTGCAAAGAGGCTAGTCCTTGGGGCGGAGGCGGGGGGGGGGGAGTCGGAACTAGGGATGGGTAAGAAATTTGCTCCACTGATTTTATTTTACAATGATTTCAGGTTGATTTCCCCAGGTTGAACCTCCCGGACCCAAACACTAGTTGCGCCCGGAAATCTGTACATTTCCAAGCTTGCAACACGCTCCGCAAAACAAAACAAATGCGTCTGACAATGCACACACACTGGAAAAATGCACTTCCAAAATACGTGCAAACACAGTTTAGTCAGTGGGTCTGTGCATCAAAAAATGTGGGTGTTTCAAAGTGTGTACAAAACCTGCATACATTTGTGTTGCCCCAGCCGTGGGCATTGAACTCTTAGGTTGGAGTTGCCAAGATAGTGATACATCAACTCCATCGGTTTACTTACAAGGAGATGTCATTGGGTAACTTACAACACACAGGCGTACTCAATGGTTGGATCAGGCAGCTTCTCTGAACCACGAGCCATTGGGTCAAATGGGTTTTATACCACACATGTCAGCAACGAGGCAGCATGACAGCAGCAAGTGCCCCTAGAGTTCATTCCCAGCATAGGCTAGAAGAGTTTGGTTCTCAAGCACAGTCACCTGCAGCTCAGCATAAACACACAGCTTCACTTCTCAGGCACGGCCGGATAAGGCTTTCTCCTCATTAGTAAGGAATGCACTGAGAAGGCTGTTATCGGCCTTTTGACTCATCTGCACATGCTCAGAGGCTTACTAGCATGGGAATTGCACCAATAATGAACTTAAGCATTATGGATCTCTAGGCCCCTCTAACACTACAACTGACTTGGCTACGCTCCTGAGGACAATACAACATTCATGAATACATAAAATGCACACAAATTTCCATAGATATTTTTTAAAAAGAAATGAATGAATGCATTGCATTGCATTGCATTGCATTGCATTGCGTTGCGTTGCGTTGCATTGCGTTGCATTGCATTGCATTGCAAGCTTGGGAGGAAATGGGATGGGATGAGTTTAGCCTCAAAAAACCTGACAATATCAATGGGATTGAGATTGACAGATCTGTCTATCCCTTCAAAAAGAAAAAAGAAAAAACACCCTGATCCTGGGGCCAGGAAAGAGGGCACTGTTTTATGTGGACAGACAGCTCTTCAAGAGAGAAAACTGCTAACCTTGTTACAAGCCTAGCAGCTCAAGGTGCAGCATGTCCCCCATAGTTTACACCATTCCTGTTAAGAACAGAAAGGCAGTGTGTGAGCGTGTGTGTGTGTCTGTGTGTGTCGGAAATGTGAACATCAGCTAAATCACATGCCACTATAAACCAGCTGAGCTAGCTTGAAAAATGTGCAGGCTTGCCAATGGAGGCTGGTGGCTCCGATGTCAGTGGGGCAGTGAATCCGTCAGAACTGTAAGTACCTTAGAGAAACACCTTGGATAGCTCCTTTAGGGTTCTGACGGAAACCCGGAGCGGATTCACCGCACCACTGACATCAGAGGCACCAGCCTTTGCTGATCCTTGCAGCTCCCCTCTCCTTCATCAGCACTGCAGATCCTCCCAGCGCCTTTCTGGCTCAGCTCACAAAGTGCACCCTTTGGAACCCCACAGCAAACATTCATGGCCTTATTTTCAGCAATGTGGTAACCCAGCGTCTGGTAGGGATGATGGAGAAATTCGAGACAGACTAAAAGGAGCTTGGATTTCTAAGAATCCGACCTGCAGAATCCGCTGCGGAGTGACCCCCTCGGGCCGTTTGGAGTCTGTGGACTTCCGGGTGATTTTTTTTACTTTCCCGAAATGTACACATATAAATTCGTAGGAAAATACATACGTTTCTGCTGAGGAAGCGTTGAATAGAATGGGGGACAATACGCTAAATATTACGTACTAAGGTAAATTATGTAAATGCTTACGTAAATACTTACATAAATACTTACATAATTATTTGCGTATTTTTCCACATGACGAAAAGAAATATCCGCATCCGTCTGTGGGCGGATGACGGAACAAAAGGCACCTGACAATCCGTGAAACACAGACAGAGCAGATTTTACACAGTCCCTACATCCCTAGCGTCTGGATAATAGCACTTCAGAGTGCAGGCAGCTGGGTTCATGTGTCTAGGGGCTCCTCCATTTAATAATAAGAATTTTAAAATCCCTCCATATTATAAAAATGCATGCACATACAGAATCTAGAATAGAAGGTCATCTAATCCAACCCCTGACTCAATGGGGGGATCTTGCAACTACAAAATAACGTTCAGTCAAAGGGTTCTGATCCAGATTTCTCACCAACATTTTCTCTGTGCATGGAATGTCTTCTTTGATTGTTTGTTTTGAACAGGAAGATCATTCAGTCATGTGAGTAAAGTGGTAAACTCAGTAATGGGGGTGTATATTTTGAAGTGCAGGTGATCATCACGACAGGGCCCATAGCCATGCCCCCAAGGAGGGGCCAAAAATGCAGGGAGCTGTGTTAATCCATATCAACAAACCAGTTCTAGCAGTTCACCACCAGCAAGTCTTTTGTAAAACTAATGGGTCCTAATTGCTCGTTCAAGACCAAGCCACTGCACAATACTTTGTATTAGAACAGAACAATATATTGTTTGGAAAATTCACCTCCCCATCCCCCACCCCCGCTACTGTGAGAACTGCAAGTAAGCTCGGAGAGAACGGGGAATTCTGAGGAGGATGGGAAATTATGTCAGCATCCCTGGTGATAAAAAAAAAAAGTGCCAGTGCTGTGTCCCTGTGAGTCTGGGTCCACTACATCACTGAGTAAACCCAGACACAGTGAGAAGTAAGGGTGTATGAAACATACTCACCGGGAGGTGATCCATCCCTCCCCCTAGAAGCCTCCCTGGCCGGCTCCGCTCTGCAGCGAGTCCACGGAGCCGCCGGCTGGGCCCGTCTGCAACAGGACTTGCATCCGCTACAGGGCTGTGGACGCAAATGGCATCTGGCATAGCCAATGCCATTTGCATCTTTGCACTTTTTGGTGATAGGCTGCTTAAATATATATGTAGCCTATCACGGCAAAGAGCAGGGATGCAAATGGCGTCGGCTATGCCATTTGCGTCCCTAAGCTTTGCCATGATAGGCTACGTAAATATTTACATAGCCTATCACCAAAAAGCGCAGGGACGCAAATGGCATCGACTTCGCCGGACGCCATTTGCATCCGCAGTCCGGGGCAGCAGATGGACGGCAGCGGACGGACCCGGACGGACCAGCCGACAGCAGGTAGGGTCCATCCCAGGGGGAGTTTGGGGGGTGGGGGGGTAGTCCGTTCTGCCACAGACTCTGGGGGGGCGGATTCTAAAGAATCCGGCCTCACTGGAGTCCGTGGCAGATTTCTCCACCATCCCTAGTGAGAAGTAGCCCTGTGCAACCCCCCACATGCCTTCCTGCAAACAGTCTGTTCTTACATGATTCTTAGAAACAATTTAAATAGGCACACATAAGAAGAGCCCTGAAGGATCAACCAAAGTCCTATCTACTTTAGCATTTTCTTCCCACAGTGGCAAACCAGATGCTTACAGAGAGCCCACAAATAGGACATGAGTGCAATACCACCCGTGTGCTCGTGTTCCCCATCAACTAGTATTCAGAATTATGGATGTTGGAGAAATCCTCAACGGAAACAAATGAGTTTGGATTTTAATGAATCTGACCCATGGATTCCGCAGCGGACTGGCTTTTACCCTGTTAAGCGGATTCCACAGACCTGCAGACCATTAAAAAAAAAAAAAAACTCTCCTGAATTTTGCACACATTTTATTGTAGAAAAACATGCATTTTAAAAAAAGGGGGCAAAAATGTGCATCCTCCCCCAGGCTAAAGCGTAAAAATGCAATTGGGGGATTATGTATCTTCGCACATGTGAAAATGCAAATTTGCTCAATTTGGGAAACAAAAAAAAATCCCATTCCGGTGATGGGCAGTGCCTGACAATCCCCAAAACACGGATGGAATGGATTTCACACAATCCATACATTCCTATTCAGAACTATACTGCCTCCAATACTGGAAGTAATATATAGTCAACATGACAAGCAGCCATCAATAGCCTCATCTTCCATGAATTTGTCTAATCCCCTTTTAAATCTGTCTAAGGTGCAAGCCATCACTACATCTTATGGAAGACCATTCCACGTGACATGGTCCTTTCTCAACTGAACCACTCCAAAAATGCAGTCTTCAAATTGCATGTTCAAATGTTCCCAGACAGACAGACAGACATCCTCCATGAATATAAAAAATTAACATGGAGAGAAGTTGGCTAAAAACATATACCTGCTTTCCACAAACAGGGTATTATTTACATGTTGACAGGTATGTAGGTTAGAGGCTTTACGATGGATCAAGACCTAGGCTACATTGCACCAAACCCTACATTACATTTCAAGCTGCTGTTTCTACTATAAATCTTCCTTCCGTCAGCAACATGTGTTTTTTTTTTCCATGACCCAACACCCCCATGTACTGACTGAAATGCCACAGTCCTGGGAGAACTGCACCATGTGCTTACTCTACCCAAGCTTACTTTCATTGGGATCCTATAAGGGGGCCTTTTCCAACTTGGCATCCTCCAGATGTGTTGGGCTGGAGGCTGCTGAGCGTGCTGCTCTATCAAAGCGTGCAAGAAACCAGAGTGAGGGACTCACAATTAAAAGCAACAACATATTTCAGCATTGTGGCAATTTAATGGAACTAACCCGTCAATCTTTCTCTCCCCGTCATCTAAATCAGGAGTGGCTCCATTTCATAAGCGGATAAAGCGTTTCTGGGTTGTTTTTTTTAAAAAAGGCTCTTAATGTTCCTGTTGGGTGCCATACAAATCAATAGCAATAAATCATTAAAAACGGTGTATCTGAAAACCATCACATACGCATAGCTCTCTTCCTCTTTCCTGTATCACCATCTCCAGAAGAGCACTTTCCAAAGGACCTGAAACCAAAAAAACAAGCAAAGAGCCCTCCTTATTATCACAGTGTCCTCCAATAATTTATTCACTTACTATGGATTTTTATCTCTGATTACAAACTTTGGGGGAGGGACCACTTACTTTAAGTGGAGAGAAAGAGAGAATTCCCCCCCCCTTCTCTCATAATCCTAGAACTCAGGGTCACCCAATGAAATGGAGTAGCAGAATATTCAGGACCAAGAAAAGAAAGCAGTTCTTCATACAACTAAGGATGGAGACAGTGCTGAGTAACAGCTGGATGTTATATTTTCACAAATGTTTCAACAATTGTTTCTTTCTTTCTTCTTCCCAGTAACCCTTGGCACAGCCCCAGGCAGGGACGTCTCAAGGGAGGGCAAACTAGTTGGCTGCCTGGGGCGGCAAATTCTGGGGGCACCAAATGACCCACTGAAGGTGGAGACACTCTGGGTCCTCCTCCTTGCCTCTCTGGGAAGCCCTGCAAGAAATGTCACGGCAGAAACGCAGCCAGCACAGGGATGACTCTCCCCTCCTCCTGATCCCAATGGTCAAGCAAAGATCTTTGGCAGGCTGACCAATGCAATTTAGCTATGGAGGAAGCTAATGGGATCTGAGCTAGCTATGAAGAATGAGATCTTGGGGGTGTGGTGGACAGCTGGGTGAAAATGTTGACCCAGTGTGCAGCTGCTGTGAAAAAGGCAAATTCCGTGTTAGGTTTAATTAGGAGAGGAACTGAAAATAAACCTGCCACAATCATGCTACCCTTATACAAATCTATGGTGCGACCACCTTTAGAATATTTTGTATAGTTCTAGTCACTACACCTAACATGACAGTGTAGACTAGGAAGAAGTGCAGAAATGTTCTTATATTCTCAGGAAGGTGCATCAGCATGTCTCTCCCCGCATGTCTTTTCCCCCATTTAAATCTCATGCCAGGAAACCTGCCAAAAAGCTGTTTGGTGGAAGCCAGTCCACCAAACAACTGTTTGGCAGGCTGGCCATAGCAGGATTGGGATGGGGAGGAGCGGTAATTCCCGTGTTCCTCCTCCCCATCACAATCCCCTGCCTTCAAATCACCGAACAGCAGAGTGCAGCCTTGTGTATGGGGAATTTGAGAGCTTGGCCATCTGTGGCAGGCCACAATCAAGGCCTCTGAAGGCCACATCTGTTTAGGGATGTATGGATTTTGTGAAATCCATTCCATCTGCATTTCACATATTGCCAAGTGGCTTTTGTTCCGCTCATTGACGGAATCGGATTTTTTTCCCAATTTCCCAAATTTGCACAAATTCGCGTTTGCACAAATTCACACTTCTGAAAATATGGAAATCCTGCCCCCCCCCCCATACACAAATTTCCCCCAAAATGTCAATTTTCATGTTACAGGGGAAATGCATTTTTTTGACTGGTGGGTTGTTCGTTTTTATATGTATTTTTCTACAACTAAATTTGTGCAAAATTCCAGGAAGTTGCGTTGCTGATTTTTAAGAGCCGCAACTCCATGGAAGTGATGTGTCTTTGGAAAAGCCAGTCCTCTGCAGAATCTGTGGAATGGATTGTTAGAAATCTGAACTCCTTTGATTCCGTTGCAGATTTCTCCGACATCCCTACAAGGGTCCCACGGGATAGGGATGTACGAAACTCCCCTTACCTGGCTCCACTGGGTTCCGCTGGGGGGGGAGGTGCTCCGTCCCTCCCCCCAGAATCCTTGCCAGCTGGCTCCGCTCCGCGGGGATTCCGCGGAGCCGCTGGCAGGCTCCGCCAGCAGCCGGACATCCGGCTGCTGGCTAGCAGGGACGCATATGGCGGTGGCCATAGCCGCCGCCGTTTGTATCCCTGTAGTCAGCCGTGATAGGCTATGTAAAGACTTACATAGCCTATCACGTCTGGCTTAAAAAAAAAAAAAACGCGCATATGCAAATTGTGTTCCTTATTTTTGGCGGTCTTAGTCTACGTAAATATTTACGTAGACTAAGACGGTGAAAATAAGGGGGAACACAAATAGCGTATGAATATGAACTTGAGCATGAATATGAACTTGAGCACGCTCCGGGAGAGAGCACAGGACAGGAAGGCCTGGCGTGCTATGGTCCATGGGGTCACGAAGAGTCGGACACGACTGAACGACTGAACAACAACAACAACAAATAGCGTCCGCTACTCTATTTGCGTTCCCCTTATTTTCGCCATCTTCGTCTACGTAAATATTTATGTAGACTAAGACAGCCAAAAATAACGAACGCAAATGGCGGCAGCCGTAGCGTACACGTGTTTTTTTTTTTTAAGCCAGACGTGATAGGCTGAGTAAGTCTTTACATAGCCTATCACGTCTTGTAAAAAAAAAAAACACCCCCCCCCCGAAATTCTCTGCCATCCCTACCACGGGACATGGGTTGACTACCAGTGAGATCGTTGGATGTTCATCAATCTAACCCCCCAAAAGACTGACATATGCCTTCATGCTAAAAGCATCCAAGCACCTTGATTGAAAATAGGTCTTTCCTCTTCTATGAAAAGTGACACATAAAATTAAACAACAACAACAAACAATAATACCTGAAAGTATATATGAATATACTTAAGTAGCTTATAAGACTAGGAGGGAGGAAACCCTGTAGCTCTCCTTTCTGCTGCATTTGGATACCATTCTCCCATCATAGGAACATAGGAAGCTGGCTTATCCTGAGTCAGATTCTTCATCCATCTAGCCCAGTACTGCCAATGCTGACCGGCAGTGACTCTCCAGGGTTTCAGGCAAGTGTTTTTCCAGCCCTCCCTGGAGATGCTGGGAATTGAACTTGGGGCCTTCTGCATGCAAAGCAGGGGCTCGCCCTTTCTTCTTAAACCCTGGTGACTCGGAAAGAAAGCTCCCCTGACTCTATTGGAGCTGGTGTTCTCAATTAAAACGATCCCAGAAGAAATCAGCATAATACAGCAACTTGCTTTATATAGGTGGCATTGCCTTGATGATCCACAGAGCGTGTGCGCGTGTGCACACACACACACACACAAAGAGCTTCCATGGGACTGAAACAAGAAGAACAAGTTCTGGAAACGACACAGGGTGGAGAGATGGAAGAATCCCCTGGGCTTAGTCTCACTCTCCCATATGAGCCTACCGTTCATGCTTTCGGCTGCTTTCCAGCACTTCGCCCCATCCAGCTTGGAGGCACCAGTTGCAGGCATGAAGCCGATGAAGAGCTCTTGTTGCATAGCAGTACAGGCCAGAAGTAAACAGAGTTAGAATTCCACCATTTCTATATGCTTCTCTGGCTATATGCCAGGGGGATGCAGCAAATCGAGTGAACAAATTAAAGAGTGTTGGACTTGGATCAGGGAGACCTGCTCAGTGACAAAGTTTCATGGGTGGCCTAAAGGCAGGCACTCTTCATCAGTCTGGCAGTCACTCTTTCTCGACCTAACTTGTCGTATGGCTTCTCCCTTGGTGGCCATGGCTCCTGGCTGCAACGGAGGGGAGGGTGAGACAGCGAGGCCCCCTCCATCAGCTCTGCTGAGATCAATGGCCATTTGGCTCCTCTCCTCCTAGAACAGTTTCCATCTGCAGCCATTCCATAATAATAGAATATTATGCATGTGTGTGCACGTGCATGCGTGCGTGCAAATGTAAAGGTACTTAAACGTGCTATTTTCCTTTGCCTGCCCCATCCCATTTTCCTTTTGTATCACGTCTGTTAGACTGCATGGCTCTATTTTCATTCATAAACTGCCTTGAGTGCATCGGAAGACATAAAACTGCCTTGAGTGCATCGGAAGACTATCGTATCTCCCCTCAGAAGAGAAGACTGAGGGGAGACAGGATAGCGCTCTTCAAGTACTTGAAAGGTTGTCACAGAGAGGAAGGCCAAGATCTCTTCTCAATCATCCCAGGGTGCAGGACACAGAATAATGGGCTCAAGTGACAGGAAGCCAGATTCCGGCTGAACATCAGGAGAAATGTCCTGACTGTTAGAGCAATATGACAATGGAACCAATTCCCTAGGGAGGTGGTGGGCTCTCGCATGCTGGAGGCATTCAAGACGAGGCTGGACAGCCATCTGTCAGGGATGCTTTGACTTGGATTTCTGCATTGAGCGGGGAGCTGGACTCGACGGTCTTGTAGGCCTCTTCCAACCCTACTGTTCTATGATTCTATGATTCTAAGACAGTTTTCTGCCTGAAGCAAAGGACAAGATGGTGTGTCCCCCGCTCCCCCATAATCCATATACAGAAGCTGACTGACCTGGCAGTTGAATCTTTCATCAACACTGATGACAGGACAGCATCCTCCACCACACCTGAGGGCAGCAGGCTAGCTTATGGGCTGCAGGGCAGGTTGCATGGTGCACCCACAGCTCTGTCCTCCAACAACTTTCCACTTGTCCTCTGCCACCCACACCCACCCCCAGCATCTGCTGCCTGAGGCAGCTGCCTCACTCCACCTAATAGTAGAGCCAGCCCTGATTGGCAGAAAGATGATATATAAAAGCAGTACATAGAAGGCAGAGCGGCAGAGAGATTGTGGGGCTCAAACTAGGGAGGACAGGGTTCATTTCTCCACTCAGACACACAGTGACCAGTGCCTGACCTTGGGCTGATTTGAACTTAAGACTGGAAAAATTAGAAAGTGAGAGAAACCAAAATAAACAGTGTCCATCCCTAGACGGAACCTGACCTATTCCAGCTCTAAGCTTGGACCTAATTTTGGGTTGGCCATAAAGGTCGATCAAAATGCGTATCATTGACAATAAGCTACTCCAAGAGCCAGTTGGTTTAGTCAGCGCTTTCCCCACATAAGTGAGGGAAATATACAAACTTGGGAAATTGGAAAAAATCAGATTCCATCAATGAGCTGATGATGGAACACAAGGCACCTGGCAATCCACAAATGCAGATGGAACGGATTGTACAAAATCCATATATCCCTAGTCGGAAGCGATTTCCAAAGTCGCAGTGCCTTGATTCCTGATAGCCACTGTCACCAGGGAAACGTGGTGTTTGCATTCATGTACAGCCTGCTTCACATAAACCAGCCTTCCCCATGGGAATGATGGCGCTGAAGTCCAACACATCTGGAAAGCACCAGGCTGACATAGGCCTTCACACGCGCACGCGCGCGCGCGCACACACACACACACACACGGGGGCATGCATGGGGCTGTTTGCCTATAAAGAGAAAAAGTCCTGTGTAAAATGTCCCCAGAGGGACTCGGGCATTACGTTCAGTCTGTTTCACCTGGCAATGGTGAACAGACTCGCCTCCAGTCACAGACACTCACCTCACTGTGAGGCTGTGTCGTTCCTGAAGAGAAATGGGCACCAACAGGGAGAAGTAAATATTTAGGGGCCTATAAAAAGCCTTCCCCGTATGCTGTTTAGTGCTCAAACATATAGGAACTGTATTTTTCCATCCTACAGTGAAGCACCCTTACTACAAACAGAGCCTGTGCTTCCTGAGCACAAGACACCGCCTTGTACCAACCAGGTCATGCTGTTTGTCCCCATCTAGCTCAGTATTGTCGGCTACTCCAACCAGCCAAGGCTCTCTTGAGTCTCAAGCAGAGGTCTTTCCTAGCACCCACTCCTTGATCATTTCCACTAGAGATGCCGGGGATCGAACCTGGGACCTTCTGCACGCAAAGCATGTGCTCCACCACTGAGGTACGGTCCCTTCCTTCCTTGTATACACTCCGTTGCCTACTGATTTAGGCCTGGGTCAACTGATGAAGCAGAATGAGGCGGTAAAATGGACTGTACCACTTCAGACTGCAGGTGGTAGATTATAGCCTTGAATGCTGCCCTATGTACAACACACCCACACACAAAATGCAGGGAGAAAATAGGGCCGAGCTAGAACCTTTCTTCCTTGTGTGCATGTTTTTGTGGGGAGGGGTTTTTTTGGGGGGGCAAGGTCTTTGGGTTTTGTTTTGCTTCAGGACTGGCCCAAGACATTTCACTGCCTGAGGCAGAAAACAAGATGTCTCCCCCTCCCGCCCCATGCCCCAGAGCTGACTGGAATGGCAGAGGAAAGTGTCTTCAATGCTGATGACGGGACAGCATCTCCCACCACTACTGAAGGCAGAAGGCTAACCGAGGGGGTGCAGAGCAGGCCACATGGCCCACATTTCTCTCCTCCATCTTGCTGCCACCTCCCAGCATCTGCCACCTGAAGCAACTGCTTCACTTTGCCTAATGGTAGAGCAGGCTGTTTTCCTTTTTTTAATGGGAGAATTCAAAACCGTGACCCCTCACCTGCAGCCCAAAAGGGTACAGTCCAACTCTGTCAGGACTGAGCCATAGGGAACTGTCAGAGGGAAGCCTAGAGTTGAGCCAGGGAGCTGAGAGCCAAGGAATGCACCAGGGACAGGATGAACATTGTTGCACAGGTGAACTTCCCATATAGGAAGACTTGCATTCCCTTCCTGTCTAGGAGAGCTCAATGGCAAGCCAGGGTTGGGCTAGTCCAGACTCTGAGAAATGCTTCCTTTCCAAGGGGAAAGAAGGGCTCTAAGTCTCAGTTCCAGTAGGTCACCGCACAAGGCAGCAAAAGGTGCCCTCCAGGTTGGGAAAGAACTACAACTCCCATCAGTCCCAACCAGTAGGAAAGGGGTTATGGGAGTTGTTCTCCAAAACATCTGGAGGGCACCAGACAAGCCACCCTCAATCGGCCCCATCCCACAGTGAGTCTCACTTCTACATTCTCACCCCCATTGTCATCTACTGGTATTGTGAGTCTCTCTTCCTCTTTCTCGTCATTGCTCCCACTTGCTTTCTTGACAGGCAGAGAGCCAGGGAGCAAGTAGGCCGCGGCATCTGCTGCTCCTCCTTCCTTCACACCACCACCGTTGTCTGGGCCAAAGCGAGAAGCAGGTGAACAAGCAGGTTGCAATGGTGAACAGGAGAGCAACTCCAGGGGGCTCTTGTCAGTGGGCCCCTGCTGGGGTGTGTGACACCCTTGGCAGGTGCCCGGCTATGCCTACCCTATACGCCAGCCCTGTCTACTACCTCATGGTTCTACCACCTCGGTCTGCTGCATGCTTAAATCAGGCCTCAAGTCCCAGCTTCCCAGAATGCAATATATCTTCAGATGCTCAAATGCCAATTCTTACATTGGAAGGTTTTTATCCTGTGCAGCCAATGAGTCTTCTGCACAAATGAGTATGTGGGTGAGCAGTCAGGGGAGCGTTCCCCTTTCTGATCACTGGTAGGCTAGATGGACTAGCGCAGCCTTCCCCAATGTGCTGTCCACCGGACGTTTTGAAGTACTGCAACTGCCATCATGGGACAATGCTCAGCGGTAGTCAAGACTTGACCATATGCCCAGAAACAGGCAGAGATTGAGCCAGGAGGGCTTTTCTAGGAAGGGTGTTACACTAAAAGGCACTGACCTCTCTGCCCTTCTGCTGAACATCAGTGTGACATAGAGCAGGTTCTCCACTTGAGTGGAGCATGTAGGATAGCGACTTATGGCAGGAAGAGTTTCTGGCAGTATTTTGACCTCAGGGCTCTGAAGGTAAGAATCCGCACTTCAACTCGGTCTTGGACATGAATCAGCACAATAGCCAATGCTTATGAAATAATATTGGAGTTGTAAGCTCTGTCCACCTGGTTCCAATCAAAATGACAAGGGCCTTAAAAGAAAGATGCATATAGGCCAGGGGTCCCCAAGCTTTTGACTTGTGGGCACATTTGGGAATTTGAGAAACTGCTGTGGACGCCACCACAAAATGGCTCCCATGGAGGATGTGGCTAGTCACATAATGGCTGCTGTGGGGGCCTGGCTAATCAAAAGTGAGCTAAAGAGAGGCAGGAGATGGAGGGAGGGAGGGGAACACATCAAGGCAAGGGGTATTGGAGAGAGAAAGAGTAAGGCTAGAGGCTAGAAGGGGAGAGAAAGAAGACTGTCCTAAAGTTTTCCAAGGCTTTTCTTCAAACAATGTTTTTGAAGGGGTCTGGGAGGAAGCTTAGTGGGCAGCGTTGGGAGGTCCCTGAGGGCACAATGGCACCCAATATAGGAAACAGGGGACTACCTTGATGATTTTGAGGAAAAAAAGAGAGGGTTAAGACATAGAGGAAGGGACACATGAATTGTATTTACTAAAGATACATCCCTTTTTCTCTACTCCCATATGGAGGAATTCTTGCCCACCCCCCACACCCAATCCCCGGTAAATGTTTAGATCTCCTTAGGTCACCCTTCGCCAACCAGGTGCCCTACAGATGTTTGGGATTACAACTCCCATCACCCCCAACCACTGGCCAAATTGGCTGGGGCTGATGGGAGACATCACCCAAAACCTTTGGGTGGCACCAGGTTGGGGGAAGGTTGCCTGGAGTAAATTGCTTCTTGCTTGGAGAACTACTGATTGTCATCCAGTGCACATCCATAGGTGGAATGAGTTGGAAGCACCACAGGCAGCATCCGTGGGGATCTGTGGTCTATGGAGCTGAATGCACAACTATGTGGCATGCCTTATATAACCTCTCTTTTTTTCTTGCATTCCTGTCTATTACTGCATGTTCACCCAAAAACTCTTTTCCCTCTCTCTGTCTTTAACATGATCACTCTATCTCCCTTTCGGTGACATCAATTCTGACCCATGCAAATACCATTCTCCATGCGGCATGTTACTCTACCCTTGCAATGGCTAACTTTCTAACAAATTCCCACAGGTGTACACTAGATCAAAACCCTGAAACAGCAGACCATGTACGCCAGCAGACTCAGAGGAGAAATGTGCTCCCCGGAGAGGAGATGGCAATCGAAGTCCCATCCTTGAACTCTTGGGTTGCTGTTTTTTTCAAGAGCCAAGCTGTGAATAACAAAAGCAATCCCGCAGTCCATGTGCACCTCTTCGTTTGGCCAAAGGCAACAAAGATGCTATCATCTGAGGGCTAAATGAGAAACCTGGAATTGGAGATTGGCTCTTGAAGCCATTTCATGACCTATGGGCAAGTGGAAAATGGCCTCCCAAAATTCTTCACCTTATTTGTGGAAGGGGAAATTGGGGAGGGGGGAATATTGCATTGACTATTCTCTCAGAGGGGGCAGAATTCCCTAACAGAGGGTTAAACCTCTCCCTTCCAGTGTTTCCCCAAAATCCCACCCATTTTTTCTTTTCTTTTTTTAAAAAAACACACATTTCTTTCATATAAAAAGAAAAGGTTTCCATTGCAGGTGGAATGTTGGGCAAAACCCAGGTGCTATGAAAGTTTAATGCTCCCCTCCTGAACTGCCATGGTTCTGATCCAGATAGGGGCCACGCACACTTACACGAGACTAAATAAACCTATGATGCCTAGCTACACGATTAGCACAGCATGTACATTGGCCCTAAGAGAGGGGTAGTGGAAGGAATAAGTTGGCCATGCCTATTGCTTCCCCGCAACAATTTTAAAATGGCATCATGCAATATTAAAAGTTGATCCACAGTTGCACCTGAAATTCTCCACCTTATTTGTAGGCAGCAAAATTGGGGAAGCCGCCTATTCGGTGGGACCGGGAGGGGGGAACTGAAATTTGCCAACAGTTCAGGAGGAGCTTGAGAAAGAAAATTTATCAGGAAATTCCTGCCCTTCCTTCAAGGCACCATGTGGGGCATAGTCTACTTTTTCACGCTGTGGATACCGAGATATATTCTGAACTGTTATCGCATGTTTCAGACCATTATTATTATTATTATTGTTATTGTTATTGTTATTATTATTATTATATTGCTGTAAACTGAATAAACACGGTCTTGGCTTTTAAATCAATCAAGGAGAAGCTATTGCGGATAAAGGCAGCATACAACTGACAAGAGCAGAGCTTACAACAATAAATAATTGTGGGTTGGGGGAGCTTGGGCAGTGAACTTTAGTTTGTGAAGAGGGGTGTTGTAATCTGCATGCCTATTTTCACCTATAAACTGTTATTACATTCATATCCCACCTCTCCTCTAAGGAGTTCAAGGTGGCAAACATAGCTTCTCCCCTTTGCCATTTTATCTTTACAACAACTCTGTGAGGTAGGTTAGATTGAGAGACAGCGACTGGCCCTCGGTCACTCGGTGAGCTTCGAGGCTGAATAGGGATTTGCAGCTGGGCCTCCCAATCCTAGTCCAACACATTAACCCAGCCTTTCCCAACCTAGTGCCCTCCAGATGAGTTGATTGCAACTCCCATTATCCCCAGCCAATGGCAGGGCACCAGGTCAGGGAAGGCACCCTCTCATCACTACACCAGACTGGCTTTTTTAAGCATTTGAGGCCCAAATGGGTTTACTCAAATTATGCAGATTTAAGCCAATTAATTCCGGACCGGCATGCACAGAGCTGTGTGTGCCACCCGCATGTGTGTGTGTGTGTGTGTGTTGGTGAGAATGAACTATGTTGGATCTTCCAGCAGTTTTCTCTTGACCATCAGCACAAGTGGCTTGCAGAGGTGAAGCAGGAAATACATACCCTTCGCATGCCAAATAGCCATTTCTGAAAGATCGGGGCAGCAAAATCAACTTAAAATCAAACACTCTAGCAAAATTGGATCAGACTGAGAGGCTGCAACTGTTACCAACTTTCTTGTACTCTGCAGGGCAGGGCAGTGGAGGCTAGTGGTTCCCATGTCACTGGGGCAGTGAATCCACTTCAGATTTCAGTCAAAACTCTAAAGGAGTTATCCAAGGTGCTCTGCACCTTGCCTAGCTCCTTTAAAGTTCTGACTGGTTCTGACTGAAACCCGGAGCAGATGCACCACCCCACTGACATCACAGCCATCAGCCTCCACTGGAGCAGGTGTCTGTATATATCCTCATGCACCTGAGGGAACATTGGTGGTAAGTAGCATGACGTCAATAGTACCAGAACTGGAAAGGTATCCTACATGTCACTGGTGCTAAAATCAGTGTGGCCAGAGTACCAATAAAAAGACAACAACAAACCATGTTAGGAATAATGGTTACTAGACTTTCTAGGTTTCTATGTACAAATTGTTATTTATTATTATTATATCATCATCATCATTATTATTATTATTATTCCATTTATATCCCACTTTTTTCCCTCTTGCAAGGAGTGCGAGGTGGCTTACATGATCCTTCTCCTCTCCATTTTATACTCACAACAACCTTGTGAGGTAGGTTGGGCTAAGAGTCTGTGACTGGCCCAAAGTCACCCAGTGAGCTAAATGGCCGAGTGGGGACTAGAACCTTGATCTCCCGACTCCCGGTCCAATACTCTAACCAATGCACCACACTGGCTAAAGTTGTATATTTAAAAAGTCAGCAAAGATTTTTCAAGAGGAGTCATGCTGATCTTGTTGTTAATTATGGCAAAGAGAAAAAAGGAAACCTGGGGCATCTTCAAGACTAACCGATATTAAGATTTTTGTGCACACATTTGAGGTGTGTGTTCGCTTTATTAATTTATTTATACCCTGTTCTTCAGCCAATAAGGCTCCCAGAGCAGCTTACATAAAGAGCAAGATGAACAAGACAAATCCTGCCTGCATTCCGAAGGACATGACACGAAAGGAAAAAAGAAATGGGGAGAGAACAGGAAAACAAGCAAACTCAGGCACCAGTTCATTCGTTCGTTCTTATTTATTTATTTCATTTATATCCCACCATTCTTCCATCGTGGGATTCAAAGTGGCTACATGTGATGCCCAGGTAGCTGTCTATGTGCCTTCAGACCATGCCTGGCACCATGCCTTTCTTAAAAGTTATAAAGTTTTTATACTGACTGTTTTGAATGGAAACAGTTCAAGGAGAGGAGTAGTCAGATACAGCAGCATTTTCAGCTGGGCCGACAACTGACCCTGCTTCCCATCTCTCCCTCTGCAGCAGCTTGATGGAATGGCTGCTGCCAGGTGACAGTTGAGGGAGTGGGAGAGCCAAGGATAGCTAGTCTCTCAGAAGAGTTGATAAGAGTGGCCCTACCTCCCATCTCTTTCTCTGAGATAGCCTGATGGAATCTCTGCTGCTGAGTGACAGATAATGGAGGGAGGAGCCTGATGGTTAGGGTGGCCACTTATGAATTGCCAAAAAAGAGAAAATGCATCACACACGCACACACCAAAAAAGAGGATAGAAGAGGGCTGTGATTTGCAGAAAATTTGTGTGTGCTAATGTATATGTATAGTTGCAAATTTAGAAATAATTATTCTGATTTAAATAGAAATGCAGTACATCTCATCCTAGCATAGAAGACTTTGACCAAGTGACCTGTGCATCTGCCTGTTCCGTCTCCTCTCCAAGTACTGACTGTAGATGGGCAACAACAGTTCATATGGTTCTTTATCTTTAAACAGGATTTGGACAGGACCCCCTTCAAATAGAGGATGGTTTTCTGGCAGCCCTTCATATAGAGGACTGTCCTCTGTAAATAGGGTACATGGCCACCCTGTGGATGGACCTGGTCTCCCAGCAGAGCTGAGGGAATGACCCAGCTTCCCATATCTGCTGCAGCTGAGGTTGACTCACCAAACAACTGAGCTCAAAGTCGGAGCCTTAACAGTGCATGGAAGCAAAGTGGGACGCTCCCTTCAAAGTATAAGAAAGGGGACAATGCAAAGATGAGCACACAGAATTTTCTACACCTTCATACCATTTCTTAACCTTCCTACAGGTCAATTGCTTCTGACGAGTCATCGGATGTTTGTGTAGGCAAACCCTTTTGAGAGATTTATTTATTGATTTAAAACGCTGAATACATCCCATGGCTTTGATCTCAATAAGCCCCCCAAACAGCTTGCTTCCTACCCAGAAAATCATTTTTTAAAAATACTAAAAAAAAATACCCTAAAAACAGACAAATTTAAAGCAGCAATAAAGAAGTTTATGGAGAAGTGAGAACTCGACCCTATTGGCTCACCAATGCTCCAGAGAATAAAATGGTTGTTAGCCATCATCAGAAGCAGAGGGCAGATGGTGCCTGATGGACATTTCTGAAGGGGGTATTCCAAAATGGGAGAGGAGGTCAAAGAAAAGGCCCTGCCCCAGTCACCAACCACCTAAATCTCTGATTGCGTATCAGCTGGAGAAGTTTGTCTCACAGAGGTGTCCTATCTATCTATCTATCTATCTATCTATATATTTATTTTCCATTAAGGCTAAAGTGATAAGTTCTATTATTCCAGGTCCCCATTAACAGCCTTGCCACCATGTTCCAAACCACCTGAGATTCCCAAACAGTCTTCAAAGGGAGCCTCACGTGTTACACATTGCAGTCATCCAATGTCAGCATTACCGGAGCATGAATAAAAAGATAACTGTCTCCCAGAATGTCTGTGTGTGTGTGTGTGTGTGCGCGCACGCAGATCAGAATGCAAGCTTTGCATTTTTCTTTTTGCACAAAAATTTGTGTGTATTTTCATGGACACTTTTCCAAATGTATGCGCCACTTATGCCGCTTTCTTGGAATATACGCATATTTTCATGCACATTTCTCAAATGGATGCATTTTTCAAATGCATTGTTTTTGCAGCATGAGTCGCATCGCAAGCTCAGAAATGCTCAAAGTTCAACCACACATTGTGTTTGGGTTCGTGGTTGGGTCCAAGAGGTGCGAATTGGGTAAATTCTGGTTAAAAAAAAATGAACTGAAAAGAATTTCTCAGACATCCCTAAGTGAAACCCCATAGAGGTCATAAGCTGGGATCCCTCCTAGAGAAAGCTCCTTCAGATGTTCTGCTGCAAAGGTTGTATTTCAGGTACCTACCAAGCCCAGGGACAAAACCCGGCCTTTCTGGGACCCCAATCTGGCCCTCTAGGGTTCCTTGGATGGCGACACACCCTTCTCTGGCCTCACCGCCTTTTCCCAACAACCTACCACTCAGTGGTTTCCCCATTTTGGTGCAGTTTTCCCCCCATTCTAAAAGGTTGAAATGCCTCTCCTAAGGCTTCATTACTGGCAGTAAGACCTTTAATCTACGGCCTGCTTGTATATTTTTTTATCCCCCCTCCCCTTTTGCCTTTGTCCCTGCCTCCTTTGCCTTAGGCACCACCCACCACTGGAATGTGCCCCCCCCCAAGCTTCACCAAAATTGAATTAAGCCACCCCTGCAGCAGTCCAATCTCATGTAACAGTGGGACCAAGAGCGGGGCTTCTGAAGCTGACCTTAACTGACGGGCAAGCTCACGTGGGAACAGATGGTTCTGTGGGTAACCTGTCCCCATGCCATTTAAGGCTTTTGAAAGACCAAGGCCAGCAGTTGAAAATGAGCCCAGAAACAAATAGCCAGCTAATATGTAGCTGACAGCACCCAGAGTATCAGAGATTTGTTCTTAGGTTGAGCTACTCCACAGTGTGGTTTCTCATTAATCGGGAACATACACTCCACCACCTATCAATATGCTGAGAGCCCAAAAGCTGTACAGCATAAAGAAAGGGGAAGTTGTAAAGAAGGGGAAAGAGGAAGCGAGTAATCAGAGACCGTGTCTAAACTGTATTACACTAGAGTCTAGACCATATCAACTTGCAGGGCCTCCTAACCGCCCTGGGACACTCCATTTAAAGTGTGTCTTTATATACACACACACAAGGAGAGAGATTTTGAAAGCATTGAACAGCACCCCCAAACAAGTTGTTTTTTGGATCCTGGAAGGACGCACTTCATCAATGAAACCACATATTTCTCACAGTGACTGACATAAAACAAATACTGAAGTCTTAAAGCAAAACATCCTGGCTTCTGCCTTATTCAACTGCTCTGCTGTAAATCGAAGGGTACCAGGACTAGCAGCTGGCCTGTTTCTGAGCACAATTCAAAGTGCTAGCTATGACCTAGCCAACCCTAAACAGTGTAGGACCAGGTTACCTGAAGGACCAACCTTCTCCCATATGAACCCACCCAGTTGTTGAGACTGTTTCTATGTCCAGCTCACATCGAACTCGGGGAAGGGCCTTCTCAGTGGCTGCACCCAGACTTTGGAACTCCCAAGAAGAGAGGCTAGCCTAGGGCCCTCACTGGTGGCCTTCCATTGGCAGGCAAAAGCCTTTTTTTTATTTAAATAAGTGTTTGGCTTTTAGAGCTGATAGTTTTCTCCACTGCTCTGTCCTTTAACTTGTATTGTAATGTAATGATATCTTAGGTGGCTGCTATTTTTATAGGCCCTTATATTGATTTTAGATAGTTCCATCTTGTTTGCAAAGTTGTTGTTTTAATTGTGGACTTTAGTGTTGTTAAACACCTTGGGCATATTTTTAAGGAAAGCCAGGGTATAAATGTAATACATGAATAAACCAACAAACCACTTATCCCTCCCACTCACTGTTCACAGCCAGAAACAGACCAAACCAAACACTGGAAATGTGGGCTGTGAACAAATGCAGAATAGGAGAGGGGGTCAATGGCCATGGCTGGGGATGATGAGACTTGTAGTCCAACACACCTGGAGGTCATCCCAGTTGTGGCAGGCTGGCTTAAAAGGTCAGATACAAAATGGATAAGTTGGGGCTTATTTCAATATTGTGCTCGTGTTCTTCACTTCACTGGGGTTGCTATTTCTGATGTTGCTTTTTTGCATGCTTGAATGCAAAATGCAGTCTCAGCTTCAGAAAGGCAACTGGCGAGACATGTCACCATCTATCAAAACAGGAATTGCGTCAGGCCGGAGGTAGGGTGGCCATGTGTCCTCTTTTACAGAGGACAGTGCTCTGTTTGAAGGAGTGCCAGATCTGTGCTCTATTTGATGGTGTCCTCTGTTTGAAGGTCTGTCCAGCTGAAGTCTAGTTTATAGATAAAGAATCAGCCAAAGGAAGAACTGTGCCTTGAAGTTGCCCATCAGCAGTTACACCTGGACAGCAGATTGAGCAAAGGACACAGGACACCTGGTCACAGTCTTCCACACTATAGTGGGATGGACTGTATTTCTATTTAAATTATAGTAAGTATTTCTGTATTTGCATCTACACATATAAATTAGTGCAGGAGTCTGACCGGGTGACCTGTGTGCCTGCCTGTTCATCCTGCTGTTCAGTCGCTAACCATGGATGGGCAACAGTTCTTAGGGTTCTTTATCTTTAAACCAGTCTTGGACAGAACAGCCTTTCAAATAGAAGATACCTCCAAAGAGAGGACGGTCCTCTTGCAGCCCTTCAAATAGAGGACTATCCTTGGTCACCCTATTTTATGTATTCATTTATTCCATAAAATCTCTGTACTGCTTTTATTTTATTTTTAAATCCCAAAGCAGTGTACAAAATAAAATCATTATTAAATATAATAAAACCAATCATTAAAGCAATAAAAGTGATAAAAACAATAAAATCTCATTAAAATAATCAGGGGTAGCTGACAGCGTTAGCAATCAGGGAAATGCCTGGCAAACAAGCGTATCTTCAGTTGTCGGTGGAAGCACTCCACACTAGGACCCTGCCTCATCTCAATGGGGAGTTTATTCCACCATGGTGGGTACCACAATTGAGAAGGCCCTCTTTTGCACCATGGCCAAACAAACCTCAGTAGGCCATAGTACGGTCAGCAAGCGCTCCCCCTCAGAATGTAGACACCAGGGCAGCCTATACGGGAGAAGGTGGTCTCTCCGATAACCTGATCCTGAGCTGTGTAGAGCTAACCTAACATAACCTTGCCTCAGGCCATTTTGGGAAATTAAAATGGATGCATCCCTAATCCCAGCCACCTAGTGCTTATTGGAGCACAGGACTGGGGATTAAAGAGAGTCCCAGGACAGACATCAGACAGTGGGGCCCCAACAGTTGCCTAAAGATGCCATGTGCCAACAGGAGCCCTGATGTAATGCTAATGGAGTGTGAACAGCACTTAGGAGGTTTCCAGGTATGTCAAAGCACATACTGTGGGAGGATAGAAAGGAGGGAATAGCCCTCTGTCGCTTTTTTATCACTGTGCCTTTGCTAGTTGGAGATTACTAACGTATCATATAGTTTACTCTAGCTGTGCTGAAAATTTCTCCCACATTTTTTCCAACCATTCTCATTCAAGTTGATAGAAAAGAAATTGCTTTCATAAAGAAATTCAAAGGAGAAGAAATTTTGGAGAAATTCTCATGGACTGGGTCTGGGGTTCTTGTCTTTACTTATCAGGTGGCCATGGAGTGTGCATGAGTGTCCAGTCTTTCCGTGTACAATAATCTCTGTGGCAACCTGTAGCCTCCTCAGCTTCCCACACTTGAGTTAAACCTATCATAGGGAAGACATCATGAGGGAATTCCTCCCATGGGACTTTTTCTGTTCAGGAATGTCAGGTGGCCTGGGAGGCTGCAGAGCAATGGAAAGATGTGTACTAGAGAGAGAAAACACGCACAGCACTCTTGGCCACCTCACAGTGATTAGGTAAGCTCAAAAACCAAAATAAATTCAAAATACTGCCTCAGAAAAGTAGAAGCCTCAGCCTAGTTGATGCTGTTGCCACTTGCAGGAGCAGTGCAATAAACCAAAAACCCTTAGGGAAAAAAGAAAGAAGCTGTGCTACAACCCCTGTCAATAGTCAGCCCTATCTGTGAGAAACTGTTGGAGAATTTCTCCCCCCTAGGAGAAATTTGGTGAAATTGTCCCCTTCTATTTATCTGCCCACAAATAGGCTGGAGAATTTTGGGAGGCCATTTGAACACAGCTCTAGCTTACTCTCGGAATGAGGGGTGGGGGGCACACAAGGTTCTCCCCGTTTATTTTTTTTTTATTTAAAGCATTTTTGTCCACACCCTTCAGCCTTCAAAAAGGCTCCCAGAGCAGCTTTCAAATCAAACCCATTCAGGAACAGTCGTTAACCCTCCACAGACATTTCTCAGTTTAGTTTACTGTGGAGCAGGTACAGAAATATAGTTACTCACATACAGGATGTATGTGAGAACTATACATCCTGTATGTTCGATCCCCGGCTTCCCCAGGCAGGGTGAGGAAAGAGTCCTGCCTGAAACCCCGTAGAGCCGCTGCCAGTCAATGCCAGTCGGTGTCGACAATACAGGACTAGATGGACCAGTGGTCTGACGCACTGTAAGGCATGTTCCTACGGCAGCTCGCACAGCTCAGTGGGGTGAGCAGGGAGCCTTGCCAAGTAGGTCCAGGCCACACAGGCAGGGGGGGAGCAGCTCGCCAAGCTCCCCCACACCCCAGATGGAGGTGAGTCCATCCACCCTTACTCAGGAGGACCACATTTGGCCCCCAGCCCTGAATTTCTGCATCCCTGGCCAAAAGGAATGGCAGGATGCCAGCCAGGAGCTCGAATGGGAACCAAGACCTGATCTACACACATCCCAGAGTAAAGTGGGAATGACGTGGCAGAGTTTGGAGGTCATTTTATTCTGAGGGTACGTCACTCCCGGCAAGAAAATCAGCTCAACAGGAAACAGCCAGACTAGAAGTTCCCCGTGTTGGGCTTGTTGGTTTGTTTCTTGAAGAGAGCTCCCCACCCACCCCTACCTAATGTATCCAAAATGGTTTCCCTCCCCCTGCAGTCTGAAATGGAATATAATTCACTCTACCACCACAAGATTCTACTGCTTCATCCTTAGGGATGGGTAAAAATTTCATTTCAGTTCAGTTTTGATAAGAATTTACCAACATCCAGAAATTTCTTCATATTCAGGACAAAAAATAACTGTACCTTGAAACAATCGAATGTGAGAGAAACTGAAACTGGCAGAGTCGTCCAACCAGAGCTTTGAGTGTTTCGATCTTACAAGTCTTGTGTTTGAATGAATCCCTGACCATTTAACCATGTTAGTGCTGTGAATTAGTGTCCCCACCTCTTATTCTCTGTCAGAGCTGTTAAAGATGAGGAGCATATGGCAGGCAGGTACACATGGTCCTTTCTGCACTGGAAATAGTGGTACCTATTGAATCTGGCTGGTCCAGGTGTGCAAGAATTTCTTTTCAGTTAAGTTTATTATTAATAATTTTTCCAAGATTTTACAAAGTTCTTCATATTTGGGAGAGAACAACCTTGAGATATTAAACCTGTGAATGTGGGAGAAAGCAAAACATCCATCCCTCCTCATTCTGTTGCATGTGTAGACCATGCCAAACGGATAAGAACATAAGAAGAGCCCTGCTGGATCAGAGCAAGGGTCCATCTAGTCCAGCATTCTGTTCACATAGTGGCCAACCAGCTGTCGACCGGCAACCCACAAGCAGGGCATGAGTGCAACAGCACCCTTCCACCCATGTTCCCCAGCAACGGGTGTACATAGGCTCACTGCCTCTGGTACTGGAGGTAGCACATAGCCATCAAGCCTAGTCACCATGGGTAGCCTTCTCCTCCAGGAATTTGTTCAACGCCCTTTTAAAGCTCATGCTGATGCAAACGAGGATGCAGCAAGCCTGGCCCAAGTCATTTTGTTGCCAGAGGAAAAGGAAAATATAACACACACACCGCCCCCATATTCCACATACACACAGTGGTGTAGTGGTACATTTTGAAGCACAGGCACTCATCATCACAGTCGTCGTACCCGTGCTCCCAAGGAGAGTCCAAACATGCAGGCAAATGTATTGAGCCATATCAACAAACCAGTTCTAGAAGTTTCATCTGCACCAGGAGCAGGTCTTTTGTAAAGGCAATGGATCTTAATTCCCCATTTAAAACCAAGACAGGCCAAAATACTTTGCTTTACAACAGGAAACAATATATTGTTGCTGGGAAAATTATCCCCCTCCCCCTGCAGCTCCTGTGGCAACTGCAGCTAAACTCAGAGGTAGCAGGGAATTCTGTGGGGGTGGAAGATGACATCAGTGTCCCTCCTAATTAAAAAGTGCCGGTGGGGTATCCCTGTGAGCCCTGGCTCCACTGCACCACTGCAAACAGAAGCCAGCCATACTGGTAATTGAATCTTATTGAACACTGGCAATGGGACAGCATCCTCCACCAAACCTGAAGGCAGCAGGCTAGAATACAGGGTGCAGGGCAGGCCACAGGGTACACACTTCTCTATCCTCTAACCCCTTGGCAATGGCCCCTACCCTTCAGCATCTGCTGGCAAAGGCAGCTGTCTCACTCTGCCTAATGATAGGGATGGTCCTGATAATATGGGTGAAAACAGACATTACTTCACATGTGTATCTAACAGCTACATCTTTTTCTCCCTGTATTGTTACTCAAGAGTAGGTGCAGGGGCCCCAATCCAGACTGGGACCCTAGTATGGGGGTAGTGTTTTTGTTTGTTTGTTTTTGTGATCCATATTGGGGGCCCTGCACCTCTAGAGTAAAAATGAAAATGAGACATCGCTGCTAGATACTCATCTAAAGTCAGGTTTGTTTTGGCCCCAGTTCTCTCAGTCCAGCAGAATGCTAACAACTGATGGCCTCAATTCACCTATGCAAACCTGGCAGTCAAGAATTTCTTTTCAAGGCTGAGAATCCTGGACTGGCACAGAGCAGGCTCACTCAGATGTTCGTGACATGTGCCAATACAGGAAGCCTAAGTGAGTTGCATTTCCTATGTTTATGTACAGCATTCATCTTCAAAATAGAGACACGTGCATATCCCCCGTGAGAAGCAAGCACAGACTAACATTGGGAGCACACACAAGGGAAAGCTGGATGAATCCCCAATTTGAACATTAATAATGCACCAAAAGACAGGAAGACTTACTCATGCTTCCTATAGTTGCACATGCCATTGACGTCCAAAGCCAGCATAAGGTGTCATGTATATTTTAACATTTCTTCAGTACTCTTTTTAAGTCTTCACCAAAGTTTGTTATTTGACTTGGTTTTCTTTCAAATCAAAATGCATCATCTTCCAAGGGGTGGAAGCCAACATGATACAAGAAGTCCCAAAGCACAATGGAAGAATTTATGTATGAAAGCTAGCCCTGATAACTGCCCCAAGCCCCCACAGGAGAGGGTATCGGGTTTAAGGGTACCACACTCCAGCCTGGAACCTTGCACTCTTATAATTCCTCTTTTACCTCTAGGCATGACAGGCTTATCCGGGTGTTATAGGGGGAGTCTAGAGTCCTGAGCTTGCTTAACAGCATCAGGACCTCTGCAGGGCCAGATTTGGCCCATAGACATGAGGTTCTGCATCCCTGTTCTAATCTAAAAAGGCTCATACTCTTTAGACCAGCCGTCTCCAAGCTGATGCCATCCAGATGTTTTGGACTACAACTCCCAGCATTCCTGATGGTGGGAGCTGTAGTCCAAAACATCTAGAGAGCACCAGGTTCCTTCAACTCCCATCAGCCCCATGGCAGCTGAGGCTGATGGGAGTTGAAGTCTGAAATATTTGGAGGGCACCAGGGTTGGGAAATTCTGCTTTAGACTTTCTTTGTAGGAAAGTCTAAAGCAGGTTTAGGTTGCAATTCCTTGCACATGCATGCAGAAAAAATTCCCACTGAACAAAAAGAGGACATAGTTCCAAATAAACTCACACAGGACCTGACTCCCAAGTTGTCTTTAGATGCAGGATGTCCTTTTGGATATAATAATCTGCATGTGACATCACCACAGATTTATACAGTGGCATTTATATTTGCTGTTTTTTGTTGCGTGGAGAGACAAAAAATAGCAACACCTGAAATGAGCTAAAATTGCGTTTCCTGTGCCTGCCATGCCCGTCAGTATAAAAATAATTTGCAGGGACTGACGTTCATTCTGTCCAATCAGTTGTCAAATATGACTGACAAGAATTCTGGAGGATGTGGCATCAGTGCATGCAAATTGGGTGTTTAAAAATACACACCTTTGTCAAGTTAAGTATTTATCACATCTGCATTTTGCATGGGTTACAATGAAATCGTAGGAGTCTTACAATAAGTAGTCTGCGGAGTATTTCAGAACCGGTTCAAAACCAGCTGAGATTTGGTGAGTTGCAGCAGGCCCACATGGTCCACCGTGAGTACAGAATAGCCAAAACACATGCCAACAAGGATCTAGGCCAGGCCAGCCATCTGGTGCCCTCCAGATGTGTTGGACTATAACTCTTCTCATCCCCGGCTGGAGGGGACCCAGTTCGGGAAGGTCCTGGGTGAAGCTCTGCTGTATGCCGTGGTGGGGAATCCTTTTCCATCCTGAGGACAAAATTCTATTTTGGAGAATCGCCAGACTTCACCTTCCAAACATCTGTGCGGGGGTGAGGCGTGGGGGTGGGGTGGGGGGCTTCCAGGAAATGCAGTAACTCTAAAGAGTTCCAAACTATCCTGCAAGGAACCTTTCCACTTCAAGCTGTCCAGCTGAAACGAAAAACTGATGCACCTACTCAGAAGTGGATCATTTTGATTTTGACCCCTGTTAGCTCTGTTTTCTCTCAGTGCTCCTTTTCGTGCACATGTGTTGCAGGTGCACAAATAGGAGCTGAGGAACAAGTGAAGGAGGGAAGCAGGAGAGCTTATGCTTGGATTTTGCATGACCCGGAGAGATAGATATACAGCTGTCTGTCTACTTGGAGTCCTGCACTGTGTACATATCACAACCTGGGGATGTTCAGGGATAACCATGGTAGCCAGAGTGATCTATTTTGACCGTACTTCCTAGGTGAGACCTCTCTCTTGTTTTCTAGTGCTCAAGCAACTCATACACAAAGCTTGGTCAGTGGTGCTATCAGGACAGGACTTTAGGGCGGAAGGGCCCCCAAAGACAGCAGGACTGGCTTACCACATTTTGAAGTGAAGCCGTGCATATTTTCATCTAAAAGGGTGGGCAAGAGCATAGGACCATTAATTCCAGAGTCTGAAACTACCTAACTGCATCAGTCAGCTTGCTTTGGAAAGCAGGCCACATAAAACTTTTGCATCCTTGCAAAGATGACAGACACGGAGCCTCAAACTACACATGAAGTTCAGTTGAATGATTCTCTCCTTGGTTTGGTTGTTGTTGTTGTTGCGTGTGTTTAATTCAGATCTGCCTCTGAGGTTGCAGTCAAGAGGGGAAGTGCTGCTTAACCTATCCCTTTCTGCTGTCCGTCCACTCAGTATTACTACCCACTCACAGCTGTTTTTCCTCCCACAGGGGAAAAGATACAGCATATTTCCACCCAGCTTGGGAGTGCGCCATTTTGTTAGTGGTAAGACAGCAGGAAATCAAAGGGTTAATTAAGCAGCCTCTTTCCACATCGCTCCTCCCACTCCTTTTTCAAAATTTATGTCATTCACCTTTTAATATATATATATATATATATATACACACACACACACACACACACACACACGTATATAACAGTAACGATATAAGAACTTGTATTCTAAAATATTTGGTCTATAATAAATTTGACCCATCCAACTCTTTCTCATAAAACAGTGGTGAGGCATCTTAAGCATCCTACTACCTTCCCAGAACCACTAACCCCTGCCCCTCAGGCTGCCCAAAACACATAAGACACACTTCATTAAATTAAAGTGTGTGTGTGTGTGTGTGTGTGTGTGTGTGTTAAGAGTGACGTGAAAGAGAGAACACAGGAGGGAATGGGGGAATTTTTTGAGATTCTCTGCCAGGTGACTCCGGTAAGCAGAGGTTTCACACTTTCCCAATCACCAAAGAGGTCACGAAAGCCCTGCCAAATATCATCAAACCTATTGGCATGTTCTCTTTTCATACAGGTCATTTTCCCATTGGCTGCAATGGTCAACAGGTCAGAAGACTATTGATCTATATCGGATCTCATTCAGCCTATCATCATCATCATCATTCCACGACCAGCTTCTTGGACACCAGCACTGCTCTCTGAAGCCAGACTTCTTGATTCCTGCTCAGTCCCCATATCTGAGAAGTGTAGCCCATAAGTACTAGGGTGGTTTGCTTTAGGTTAAGCCAAAACCTCTTTCCAGAACGGCACAATCATGCAACATCGCCAAAGCATGTGGAATAAGCCCACACACACACACACAGCACCACACATCTGGCAATTGTCTGAGGTCTTCCCATTCTTGCTCACAGTTTTGTGCTAAACCACCACCAGGGCCGACCCAAAACAAAGAACAAAAAGAAACCCTCCCATTCCACGTACAAGAAACAACTATTTTTTAGTTTGTGGTTTGTGTATTAGTTCAGGAAGGGCAAATTAAGTCCGTTCATATTCAGATGGAACCAAATGACTGTATCCACCATCCCTATGGAGGATGCTCTTCCATCACTAGGGATGGGGGAGACATTTATTTGGTTCTCATTTTAATGCACTTACCTGATTTCCCACTTTCAAATCAGTACTGGAATCCTTCCAAATTCACATTTTTTCCAAATTTTGCAATGGAGCTTTTCAGTTAAAAAAATGTATACAAAAAATGTTTCTCCTGGCAAAAGTAATGTTCAGAAATGCATTGCATTAGGAAAATTGCTTGCAAACAAAATGTGCGTATTAGGCAGAATTGCATACAAAAATGCATGTATTTGGAGAAATGTGCACAAAAATGTGTATACATTTTTATGTGATTTTTGTTTTTAAGTCTCAAATTTCAGGGCAAACTGAACGTAAGATTGGAAAAAAATTCTCAAAGTTCAAAATGGACCACATTTAAGACTGGGAAAAATGAGAAATCGAGAGAAACCAAAATTGACAGATGTGTCCATTCACCACTGTTGAAGAAAGATTCAAATGCCAGTCCAGACTCATTCCAAAGCAGCTTCCTATGTTCCTATCTGCTATGTCTGGGACACTACTGTAGCAACATCCTCAGCCAGATTCTGTGTTGTTGCTTGATACTAATCTATAGGAGAAGGGTGCCCTAGCACTGTCTGAACAATCCTATTAAAAAAAAAAAGAACGAGCTTACTCACCCCACTGTTCACTTGCTTCTAGAGCTGCCTTCATCATCAGCTACTTTTTGCATGGAAGTGTTTTTCAGGGGAGGGGTGCATCGGTCCCTTTCTCCCACACATAAAAAGAGTCCCGCTGGAGCAGACCAAAGGTCTATCTTGCCAGCATCCGGTTTCCCACAGGAGACAACTGGATGCTTCCGGGAAACTCCCAAGTAGGGTACAAATGCAAACAGCCCACTCCCACTGTTGGTCTCCAGCAACCGGCAATCCTGGCTCCAGGTTTGTGGGGCAGGGGGGGGGGGCTTTGGCAAGATGCACTCAGTGGGCCCCTTTCCTGGATTGGCCCACTCACTGCCGCTCCAATCCTTCCACTTGTTCAATCTGTACAACGGCCCGGAGTGCACGGCAAGAAGAGGATGCCACCCTATCTCTTCTCTTTTGTCACTGCTTACATGCTCAGAGAATGCAGGAAGACAATGACAGCAAGGAGGAGAGCAGGACCAGAGTGCTCTAGGGGGGTGACAGTGACCCCCTGCTGGGGTGTAGGTGTTGGCAGGCATCCAATGATGCCTACTCTTGATGCTGGCCCTGGCAACAACTAATCAGTGGTAGCCACTGATAGACGTTCCTCCATCAGTTGATCTCATAAATTCATTACACATTGCATGCAGGAGGACTTGCTCTTGTCTGCACAGAACCTACTGCCAATCTATTTCTTAAGAAGATACTTTCTCTTAAGTATTCTGAGAAAGAGAACGATGTGTTTGTTCTCCTCCGTATCTACTTTCTCTACTCCATGCATCATTTCTGTGCGTGCTCCTCTCCCCCCCCCCCCCGGTTTGATCAAGAGGTTGGAGGGCATGATCAAGGAAGGGGTGAGACGTTCATGGCATTGCAGCATGCCTTGTGGACAGAGATCCCATTCTCCTATTTCTTCCTCCCCGCAAGAGCTGGACTGCAGGGGCAAATGCTCTACAACTAAACAGGACACAGAATGTTTTTTTGGTTGGGGTTTGTTTTGTTTTTTTGGAGATTGTGCAAGAAGCTCAGCAGGGGCAGAAAAAAAGAGAGAAAGAAAACAGTGTCCAATGAGCAACAACAGGTCTCTCCTGCATCCGGCTCAAGGGGATCCTGAGTTCCAATAATAGAAGAGAGAACAAGACAGACATGAGGCAGCATACAAGTCAGCAGCCGGACATGTTCTGCATTTCTAGTTTCCAGCAGTGGAAATCTTAATTTCACAAGAAAGGAACATTCACAGCTTCCTCCCAGCCATGAGTCGCCTGTCAGCAGTCCAGGGTTCACACTGTAAATCATAGCACACAAGCTAACATTTCTCCCAGGTGAACAGATTCCAGTTATGGTCAGTTCTAAGGCTTAGGAATGGGAAAGAGAGAGTGAGTGTGTGTGTAGAATACACACCACTCTTGCACTCCTATCAGCTTTGGCATGAAGTCCCACATGTATTATCCCTGGTTTGGAACATGTCTGTCAGTTTCAAGACCCAACTTTGGCAGCATCACTGGTGATATTAATTTCAACTGAGAAGGATTAAGCAGCTTAAATCATTACAGCTCATTTAGTAAGACGTACTGCATTAAAAACAAAACAAAAAACACAAATAATAAGGTGCCACATTCGATTGCCGGGTTCTTGGCCGTAATCTGCAACAAAACACCAACATCTCAGCCCTAAATGCATTTATTTGCAATTAACATCCCATTGATTTTAATAGAGCTTATTTCCAAGGAAGCATGCTTCGGATCACAGTCTAAAAATAGTTTTTAAACACACACAAGTTGGAACTAAATGAGGATCTGATGGAGTACGCTGCCTCTCCCACTCTTGGCTTGGGAAGTGGAATAAACCTCAACTCTGTGCAATGTTCGACAATGACAACAGCTACACCGTGGCTGCACAAACAGCAACTTTGGCTACTGTCACATGGCACAACAGCATTTCCACTTTTGTTTATCTGCATTTATTCTGCCTCTGAATCCAGATGTTCCATATAGCCATCAATGCACACATCATTCTCCATAAATTTGTTTTTTTTAAGCTAGTGTTGTGCCAAAAATTACTCCCACATTTTTTTGACCATTCTCATTCAGTCAGACAGATGATAAATTGTTTTCGAAAAGAAATTCAGTGGTGAAGAAATTTTAGAGAATTTCTCATGGGTTGAGTTTGGGCTTCTTGGGCTTACCTTACTTATGAGGTGGCTGAGGAATAAGCACAAGTGTCCTGTTTTACATTGTGCAATCATGTCTCTTGCACCTGTAGCTTCCTCCTCAGCTTCTTACACTTCAATTAAAGCCCAATGGAAGAGATCATGGGGTAATTCCTCCAATAGGGCTTTTTCAGATCAGGAAGTGCAGGCAGCATGGTAGGCTACCAGGGATTAGGTAAGCTCAAAAACACCACAAAAGTATATTATAGAACACTCTGAGAGTGAGGAAGAACAATAGAAACCCCTTTCGTGGGGGAAGACAACTTTCAGGAAATCGGAGGACAGATTTTGGCAGAGCAGTAACTCCATCTCATCCCTGGAGATAGACAGAACACTGTCCCCACCCCTGGTCACACCTGCATTATGGTGGGTGCAAAATGGAGGCCAGCCTGCCAACACAGTTGATCTTGTCGCAGCATGAAAAAAAACCAAACCCTTACCCAAAAAGAAAGAAACTGTGCTTCAAGCCCTGCCAATGGGGAGCCCTACCTGTGAGAAGCTGTTGAGAATTGCTCCTCCCCCGGGAGAAAGCCAGTGAAATTGGCTCCCAAATTTCCCTGCCCACAAATAAGGTAGAGAATTTGGAGAGACCATTTGCGCACAGCTCTGTTTAAAGCCATCTAAGGCACTGGCCATTGCCACAACCTGTGGTAGCACATTCCGTACAGGAATTACATTTTGTGTGAAGCAGTACTTTCTTTTGTCTGTCTGGAATCAACTGCCTATCAATTTCCCTGGATGGTCCTCAGTTCTAGTATTATGAGGAAAAGGAATCCCACCCCATCAACAGAACTTTATAATTGTAGAGTTGGGGTAGACCTTGGATTTCATCTAGTCAACCCTCTGCTCAATGCAGGAATCAGAACACCTCTGTTCTTTAGCTATCCAGCCTCTCCTTAAATATCTCAAGCAAAGGAGAATCCATCACCGCCCAAGGAGCAGTCTGTTCCACTGTCAAACAGCTCTTCCCATCAGGAAGTTTCTCCTAATGTTTAGCCCAAATCTGCTCCCTTGCAATCCTTGTTCTCAACCATGCTCTCCCCTCCATGGTTAATGTTATGCATGATCCTTGCCTGTGGTGTTGAAGCCACATCTCCAAGGCTTAAGAGTGGTTCGGAAACATTTAAAAGTAAAATAAAAATAATAATTAAAACATTTCCTCGCTTGTCCCATCTGCTTCTATCGTCCCATCTTGACCAATAACTGAATTGTTCCGATACGGCATTTCATGCAGAAGTGTGTTTTGATTTTGTTTAAGATAGAAAAGCAATAGAGAAATATTAAACACACACACACAAAGAACACTCCCTGTACCCACCCTTCCCTTCCAACCCTCCAGAAGCATTTTGAAAACAAACCCAAAGCAAGGCTGCGCACCAAAGCGCACTTAAAGAGGCAGTCAGGCTGCAGTGCTGCACACGCTTCCCTGGGGGTAAGTCCCCTTGATCCCAGTGGGGTTTACTTCTGAGTAGGCATGTACAGGATCGCACCGTAAGTCCCGTTCAACTCAGCAGGACTTACTTTCAAGTAAACATGCATAGGCCATGCTTGCCAAGTGGCCCATTCACAACGTCCGCGCACCCCCCTCCCCCAAACGTCCCACTCTTGAGGGCTCCATATAAACCAAGCCCATATTCATTCCTGACTGGGGGTAGGTGCAAAGCTCCCCACCACCGCCACCTTCATTCCATAAGCCAGGCCAAAATAAATCCTGCTACAGAAGAAAGACACCTCCGCCTTCCTCTCCCACTCAGTGCTCCAAGCGACAGCCTCCAGGCGACTTGGGGGTGGGGTGGGGTGGGGTGGGGTGGGGGGCTGCAGCAATCAATTAATGACACACTCGCAATTAGAACTGGAGCCTGTTGGTTCTGATGTCTTTTTTTTTCTTTTTGCTTCTCTTGCTAGTCTTGGCTCTTGGCCCTTTGCCTGGCATTGGCTCAAGAGAAACAAGCCCTCGGTTAATAATTACACGATGCAGGGCTTCTGCAGCCAGCAAGAGAGGAAAAGTCCCGGCGGCTCATGACAGCCCAGTGACCTCATCACGGGGGAGAGAGAGACATGCCGGCGTGTCACCACCGGCCCCTCTTGGCTCACGTCGGGGAGGCCGGGGCTGCCGCTGCCGCTGCCGCTGCCTCTCGCGCAGCTGAGAACTGGGAGGCACGTCCCCGCGCCTTCCCCCAGCGCTGCCCGCCACCACATGGCACCGAGGGAGAAGAGGCGCCGCCGGATCCCTTACCCAGGCTCTCCTCTGCCGCACGGTCCCCTCGCCTCCCCGCGCGGCCGTCTCTTCCCGCGACGTCGGTTCGCCTGGAAAGAAATAGGAACCCTGAGACGCCTGCGGGGGGGATGTTTCTCTGCCGAGCGGCGGCGCAGGGGAAGGGGGGGAAAGGGTTATTTCAAAGCTCCTTATTTGGGCAGTGATGTCAAGGGAAGTCGGGCAAGCGGCGCCACCCACTTTCTCTCGCTCTCCTTTTTTCCTCCCTCCCTCTCCCCCCCCCCCCCCACATTGTTTCTTGTGGTCCGGCAGCTGCCGGGGCTTTCGCTGCAGACAAGAGACTCCTTCAGCCCTCGGCTCTGAAAGCGCCGCATAAGCCGTCTCCCTTTTGCGATCCCCCGTTACACGCACACTTTCTCTCTCTCTCTCTCTCTCACACACACACACTTATACTTTCTCGCTCTCTCACACACACTCAGTTTCTCACACATTCTCTCACTCACACACACACTTTCTCTCGCTCGCTCTCTCTCACACACATTCTCACACACAACACACACACACACACTCTTACACTTTCGCGCGCGCTCTCTCTCACCCACACAAACACTTTCTCTCTCTCACACACACACACACTTTCTCGCTCGCTCTCCCTCTCACACACATACTGTTTCTCACACATATTCTCTCTCTCTCTCTCTCTCTCTCTCTCTCTCACACACACACACACAGCGCCTTTCCGCCCGGCGTGTGATCGACCTCAAACTCAGTGTTGCAGCAGCCGTGGGAGCGAAAAGCCGAATGCCGAGGCGCTCGCTGGGATTACCCCCCTCCCCCAACTTCCAATTTTTTAAATAAAATAACAGCACAATCCTATACCGCGCTACTCAGCAGTAAGCCCCAGTGGATTCAATAGGGCTTGCTCTCCGGGAACTGGGCATAGGATTGCTGGCTAAATAGAGCAATGTGTTGTGTTTCGTTTGCAGCAGCTAGGCAGGTTTACTTCGAAAGAAGTCCTACCAAGAAGGCTTTTACGCTCAGGTACATAGGACTGTAGCTTTAGGGGTGGGAGAGGGAGAGATGGGGTGCGGGGGTTAACCCCCCCCACACACACACACACACAAACATCATCCGCCCCAAAGCCCATGCCTGTTGTTCGGGGAGCGGCCGGCCGCGGGGGATTAAGTCAGGCGAGATGGAAAAACACTCTGCACGTGCTCAGGAGCCTGCGGAGAGCGAGAAAGGGCCCTGTGGCGGGCCTCCCTGGAAGGTGTCACCGTGAGCGAGAGAGAGACGACAGCAGGGGGCAGAGAGAAGCGGGGGGCGCGTTGCTCTCCTCCTTCTTCCATACGGAAGCGCGCGTCGAAGAGCGGTCCGGAGAGGCAGAGCGCGGGGCCGGGCTGCTTTTGGAGAGCCCGGGCGCAGCAGGACGCGCGCAGCGGCGGCGGTTCGGCGTCCCGCGCACACGCCTCTCGCCCGGGTCATCTGCTTCTGGAGAGGGAGGGGCGGCGAAGGAGCGCGCCAAGCCCCGCCGCGACTCTGGCGAGCAGGCCCCGGAGCCCCGGGGAGACGGAGCGTTCCCGGGAGAGAGCCGGGCGGCACCCGCGAGCCGTCGCGGAGCCAGAGTGCGTCAGGCTCGGGACAATGCCTGCCGGCCGGCCGGCCGGCCGGCCGGGGTTCGCCAGAGCCCTTTCCGGGCACAGCCAGGTGTGGGCCCGAGCCTCCTGTCGCGCTTGAAGCGCCCCGGCCTAGCAGCTGCCCAAGACGCCCAGTCATCATCGCTCCCCAGCGGCTGGCTGGGCGGCTGGCTACGGGCAGCCACCCCCCCCCCCCCGGGCTCCCACGGCGCCACCAGCCCTTCATCGGCTTTGCAGAAGTTGTTCCGCCTCCGGCCCGGGCCCATAGAGTACGCGCAGCCCGCGGGCCTCTACCCCCGCAGCACGGGGATCAAAGCTAATACCAATGCCTCCTTGACTCATTCGCCCCAGGCCATCCTTCCCAAAATGACTAACACCTCCTTCAGCGAGGGAATGGGCTGAGCAAGGTTGTTATTAATAATAATAATTTTTCCGTACGTTTATAGACATTCACGTTTACCAAGGTCTGCCCGCAGGATATCCTCACAACAGTCCTGTGAGGTAGACTAGTTTAAAGACCGGCTCAGGTTTAAATCCCCATTCAGCCATGAAAAGCTCACGGGGTGACCTTGGGTTGTGCACAGTTTCAGGGCCTATGACTCTATCTCAGGATTGTTGGGAGGATAAAGCCGATGTGAGTGGGGAGAACCATGTACGCAGCCCAGAGCTTCAAGGAAGAGTGGCGTATTTATGCGTTTATTTGCTTTAAGCCTCACCTTTCCACCCGAAAAATGGCACTCAAGGTGGCTAACAGTAATAAAACCAAGATTAAAGTAAGCTTCGTTAAAACAACCATAAAACAGAGAGTTCAGAAACTCAGTTAAAAAAAAACATGCACACACACAGTGATAAAAGGAATAAAAATGAAATAAGTGAAAATGTATTTAAGTTACTACTACTATTAAAAATAAAATGGGGCGGGGCGCTAAAACCTATCTGGCAACTTGGGATCTGGAAGGCTAATGTTAACCAGGTAATCTAATCACTGATGTATAGGATTTCTTGAGGGGAGGCACTTTCCACATGTTCAATGTTGCTTTTCGTTTACTTTTCATTCTTTGGTTTATTTGATCGTCTCCTCCCATATACATCTGCCCAGACCCTAAGATCATCTCCAGTAGTCCTTCTCTGGGAGTCCCTACCAAAGAAGGTGATGTGGGAGGCTACTAAGAAGAGGGCCTTCTCTGTTATGGCACCCAGGTTGTAGAATGAGCTTCCCAGAGAGATTCACCTGGTCCCTACATTGTGCTCATTTCCATGCCAGGTTAAGACCTTTTAATTCTCCCAGGCATTTTAGTTTTCACTTTGTTTTTTTATCTGGTATTGTATTTTAAATGTTTGCACTGCTGCTAGCTTCTGTTCTGATTATTTTTATATTTATATTCCAGTGTTAAACTTTTAAACTTTTATATTGTATTTTATCCTATGTATTTTATTGTCTTGTATTTTATTGTTTTAATTGTTGTAAACTGCCCGAAGAACTTCAACTATTGGGCGGTATAAAAATGTAATAAATCACATACACTTTTGCTTTTCCTATACCTGAAGGTAAGTATACCTGTATAAACATACAACATAAAAAACAAGAACAAGGTACAATATTGTGGAGGTAATAATGCAAACCTGCCTTGGAGAGTTGTAAGGATTACAACAAGGTAATATACAGGAAATCCTTTGGACATGTGAAAGCCCTAAATAAATGTTAATAATAATGCTAATGTTAATAGGGATAAGAATAATACAGTCAAACAACAAAAATAGTAGTGGATCATTGCATCCGACTTAGGTTAAGCCTCTCTTGTCTGACACACACATGCATGCTAAGAATCTTGGATAACACTTTGCTCCAAACATCTTTGCCTTCTGGGGCTATATTAACAACCATATGATGCAGGGCCTTCTCCAGAGTGGAACCTTTGACGTGGCATTTCCTTCCCAAGGAAGCCTGCTTGCTCAGTTGTGTGAATGCTTTAGAAAGTCTGTAAAAAAAAGGCTTCCAGGACATTAGGAGGTGATGCAGTAGCTTGATTTTTGTTCCCTGCTTCTGACTGTATTTTTATTGAAGCTTTGTAGTGTTTTACAGTTGTAATTGCATGGCTTGATTGGTTTGATTGAATTAATTTAATAGATTTACATATTGCTTAGCATGTTATTTTTTAAGTTGTTTATATGACTGGAAGGTAGGTTATACATCTAAAAATAAGGTAGGAGTAACAGTTGCTAGGCCTGAATTGGAAAGAAAGGATCCTTCTTGAAAATTGTCCAAATTTTTGTCTAGATGCAACATAAGCCAGGTCTCTCACACTTCAAGCCAGCCCCTACCCCCAGGCGGAAGTAGCTTGCCTCAAACTTGGAAAATAAGTGTTTACTTTGTAAGAGAAAGTTGCCTCAAGCTGGGAACAATTGTTTGCTTTGTGGGGGCATGGTATGCACACCTCGCCCACACCACATGCCATATATTCTTTTAATGATTCCGCAGGGTCCATTGTCAAGTTCCTATCTGCTACTAGTGACATAACTTTTTTAAACTCTTGCTGTAGAAAAAATTAAACACGTGCACACAATTTACCCCAATACTGGATCAGGTTAAACACATGCACACACACACAGAATACTGTCAGATTTAAACAACAACAAAACCCAAACCATAAACCAGAATAACTTCATGTGCAAGTTTATAAGGGGAGAGACAGAGCACAAATTCTTCTATCTAATTTTACCAGAATAGTACATTTATCAGGAGAGCACAATGTTCTTCTTTTCTCCCCCCGCCCCCCCTTGGCAGACAGGTAGGGGAAATGCTGTGGTTGCTCTGCAGTTAGTTTTGAGTGATGGTGTTGTGGAACAAGGAATATCTCTTGTGGGCCGTGGAATGTCTGGCAACCCTAGAATACTAGAAGCAAAGGAGGGGCCTTAGGAACTATTCACACCCAACCACATCTCGGGACTTCTGCCAGCTGAAAAACACTGTTCCCATTTCTTAAGTTTGCACAACCCAGCCCACCAGGACCATACAAATGCCTGCTTACAGCAGATAGCTCCTCCTGAGTATACCCTTTAACAAGCATGAGAAGGTTTCTTTATTGTGACGCGGGGAGGATATGACGGATCAGAGTCGCAACTACGTTTCCATAAAGCTGAAATTGAGAAAGTGGGATGTTTGCCACCAGCATTTAAATTCTAGAATGGAACATGCTGGTGTTCTTGCCTGACTGGGAAATCATGCACTTGAGCCTGGCAGCAGATATTCCTGGTAACAGATGGATTGTGGACAATTGTGGGTTGTCCAGTGGTGAAAACAAGGCACATTTTAATATGCACACAAGCATCTCCTTTCAAGGAGCCCAAGGCAACATACCATGGTTCTTCTTCCACCATCCACTGTATCCTCACAGCAACCCTGCAGGGTAGGTCAGGCTGACTATGTGTGACTGAGCCCAAGGTCTCCCAGTGAGCTTCATGGTTGGAAGGGGATTTGAACCTGGGTTCCCACAATTCTAGTCTACCATGCTTAACCACCCAACCACCCTGGCTCTGACTTCTGCACATCATGAGAGATTCTTTATACTTATTTAAATACTCAACCCTATTTCCAAAAAAAGCAGGACTTGGATCTAAAGAACCATACATCTGAAGTTCCACATACCCCAAAAGGCTTTGGACCTACACGTGTTCTCCCACTCCCATGCCACAGCAACATCACAATGATACAGCCACTTAAGGTAGTTGTCACAATTAAAAACAAAAAATAAATTGAACACCAGAATAAAGAATGAAATTCACAATAAGAGCATCAAACAATTCAGTCAGAAAGCCAGCAGTTAAAATAGCTGCAACAGTTAAAATCACAATATAAAGCATGGTCCAACACCATGTGTGTTTTATCTCATGCTAGGCCCATTTCAAAATATTTGTGGGGTTTAAGCTATGGATGTCCGTCGTGAGGAAATCTGGTTCTTTTTGGCTCGACAGTTCTGTGGTGTGTGTGACTTACTTTGCGTCTGCAAGGCAAGCTTCAGGCTTTCCCCCAGAACTCCAGAAACTTTTCTGTGCTGGGCGGGGGGGGGGGGGTCCCTGCCATTTGCACACATTTCTGAGCAATTTGCACAAATTGCAGCCAGATTTGTGCAAATTATGCACATTCGTCCATAATTTCTGCAAATTCAGCCGTAACTTCTGCAAATTGATCAGAAATTTGCACAAATGGCAGAACCCCCTCCACTCACCCAAATGTGCAAAATTTCCAGAAAATCTGCAAACTGGCCCAACTTTGCTTCAGATCGAGTTGGGTGCTGGGTCGGGAACCAAAATGAAGTCCGGGGGGGGGGGGGAGCTGAACCTAGGAAAATTCATCTAACTCCTCTGCCCGAATAGATTTCTCCAGCATCCCTAGTTTGAGCTCGAGTTCAAACAATGCCTGAGCCAAAAGTCTGCTATGCTGAACTTACAATTTGAAAATGTGGGGTGGGGGTGTTCAGGAGAGCAAAAGATGCCCCCAATTCATTGCTTTCCCCCTCTTTTCCACCACTACCTGTCTCCTAGTGGTGGTGCTCCTCTTGATTTACCCAGACATCCCATCAGAACAGTGCTACATCAACACACATCATTCTGAGGGAACCTCTCAGGGGTGTGTGTGCGCAATTTTACCCCACTCCTGAAAATCACCAGAATAGCTACTTCAGTTTCTTCACTTGCAAAGAGGGCAGCAAAATTGATGGGGAAGGGGTATTTTGTCTCTGCCTTAGAAACCTGGCCTGGTTCGCACAATACGAGGGTGGTTAAGAAACCATGATGACTTGTCCCCGTCCCCCCCGCCCATGTGCCGGTCACATGCCAGCTTATTTTCCTAATTATCTTTGCCAGGTACAGCTTCTACTGTCATTCAAAGCCAGTGATGGTGGCTTGTTGGGGTGGTTAATAAACCATCCAGAACCCATGACCTGTGGTAGGGTTGTGTGGTGGTTTGTTGGCCACCCCAACAAACCACCCGCGCTCGGTTTGGATGACATGAGAAGCCATGGAGAGGCATGAATTTGTAATATGGCACCAGCAGGTGCCGCAACATGGCTAAATAAGCCACCGTGGGCTGCGGTGATTGTGCGAACCAGGTCAATGAATGGTTTCATCAGTGCCAACACCAAATGCCATTCCATCATTTCAGTGTTCCAGGGAGTTGTCATGTAACAAAGAAATGGAAAGTCCAATGAACTAATTAAACACAAAAGCTTCACTTCACTGAGCCAATTAATTCATGATGTTGCTGAGAGCTGGGCTTCTGGATCATTGTGGTGGGGGGTGAAGGGAATTAAGCCTTGATACCTGTCCTGTGCTAGCTTTGTTCAAGGTATCCTTTGCTTTGGCATCTGATTCTTACAGAATGTTCCTTCAAAAAGCAGGTGCCACATCTATGCCATAGGGTGGCCAGGTGTCCTACATTACAGAGAACAGTCCTCCATTTTGGACAGTTGGCAGAGGACAGTTCTCTGTTTGAAGCTGTCCCCTATTCTATGCGCTGTCCAGTCTGAGTCTGGTCTAAAGTCAAAGAACTGGCTGAACATCAGGAAACACTTCTGACAGAGCAATACAACAATGGAACCAATTACCTGGGAGGTGGTGGGCTCTGCCACACTGGAGGCATTCAAGACGAGGCTGGACAGCCGCTTGTCAGGATGCTCTGACTTGGATTCCTGCACTGAGCAGGGGGTTGGACTCGATGGTCTTTTAGGCCCCTTCCAACCCTACTATTATATGATTCTATGAACCATAAGGCGATCAGAGCAGAGGCCTTGAAGTTGCCCATCAGGACTTGGCACCTGGACAGTAGTAGACTGAGCAGGCACGGCGGTCACCAGGTCAGTCTTCTCCACTGTGGTGAGATGTCATATATTTCTATTTAAATCATAATTCTTTCTAAATTTGCACCTGTACATCTACATTTCCATATATAAATGTTAAGCAAATTGGTGTCTTTTTTGGTGATGAGGAAGTGGCAATCATTTCCATGTGCCACGGCAAGCACACAGGTTGGGGTCATTAAGAAAGCCCAGTTGCCTCGTACTCCTGCCCTTCTACTCTGGTCTGGCTGATAGAGACAGTTTTTTCTGTGTGTGTGTCTCTCCATGGAATCCTTCTCCAGCATCCCTGGGGATATATTCACGCAGAGAACGCTCCTATGCATGAGTATCTCCATGGATACATACAACCTTGGTGGCAATCTCTGTGATCGCAGTAGCACCCCCCCGCCCGAAACAGCAACAGTAGAAATAACTCCTAAAAAAGTGGCATTCATACAAAAATCCTCAGCATAGATGACCCTCCTAAAGGAGCATTTTGTTGTGCACTGGACAAATGGGGCCATCTCAACTGGCTCTACCTGCTGAAGAAAATGGGAAGAGAACGGGCGAAAGAGCTACTGGAAAGCAGCAAGTCTGCATAAAGCAGGAAGCAAGAGCCTTGAAAAATACATTCCTTGCAGCCAGCGGGAACCTTCTTCATGCTACTCACATATCTGTATCAATGAGAGCAGTGTGCTGTTTATGGAAGCTCCCCACCCACTTGGTCTACAACTCTTAGGAACACTTTGACCATTCTGGATCCGGCATCAGCTGGGGCCATAGTGTCACAGCCTAGCCCAGGTGTCCGATTTCAATTGTTTCTTCACAGCCCACGCATCACAGCGTTCACAAACCATACAGCAGGAGGGACGCACCCTCCCCTTCTTTAGAGGTGCAAAAGAGACAGTACAGAGGCCATGAATGGAACGGTCGGTGTCCCTGAGCTCACAACCTGAACTAGGCAGAATTTCCAGAAGAGACCTTGCTGCCAGTCCCCTGAGCTTTGCTGAATTAAAAACACGACCTTAATTAGCGTAAAATAGTACTTAATTAGAAATAAAGCAGAACAATCCATCTAAAACATCATAAAGGAACCACAGTTGAAAGGAACCCAAAGGGTATGTTGGGCTGATCCACGCACTGAATAAAACCCACAGGATACACACACACACACACACCCTTTGAGTGTGCCACTTAAGGCTGCAGATGGGGGATAGTAATTTTGAATGCTTCCTCCCCATTAAAAGTTCCCTGCATGTAGAAAGCTAGCAGATCAGGATGAGGCTAGAATCATTCCCCTGGTGTGCTAGCTTTGCGCATGCCAAAGAGTTACACACATACTTAAAAATGTGGTCTTCCTGCCATGTGATTTACTGATGTACCTCAGCTTCACTTCCTTTGATAAACTCTTGTGCTACATTTAAGACATGCTCTGCCTATAAATATAGCCGGAGACAGACAGACAGACAGACAGACTCTGTTGGTGCACATTAACTTCTCTCTTGCTGGTTCATCCTCAATATGTGTTTCTTGGCATTGTATCAGTGATGCTGGTGTATTCTGGTGCCCTGTGCCTGGCTTTAGCAATTACCACATCTTATCTATTACTGATTAGGGAGGGATACTTAAGACAACAAACCTAAACTCACTTACAAGGGAGTAAGCCTCATTAAAATCAGTGGGAGTTACTTCTGAGTAAAACTGCACAGGATTCTACTTTGATACAGCATGTTTCCTAACAGGCTCAAGCACATAATAGGCTATGCCATTGTTTTCAAGGAAATCTTGACTCTTTGAGGGCTCTGTAGCTGCTACAGACTGCCCAAAGGGTCTAAATTAGCTAGTTTGCAAGCTACATTTGGCCCTTTTATCACTGTGGTGTTACTATGAATGCCATCCCTAAAGATTTTTCCTGACACCAGTGGGAGGGAGGATGCAAATCGCCCTTGGACCTCCTGGAGTTGTCCACCCTTGTGATACTAATCGCTTCTAAATTTGCATACGCGCACACACACGTCTGTGTGTGTGTGTGTGTGTGAAAGATAGAAAGACCAACAACAGAGTCTGTTGTTGGTCTTTCTATCTTTCTTCTACATTTTACCTTAAGACGTACGGCATCAACAGTGAATCCAGAGCCACCTTTTTGCTTTGCTGTTGTGCCACTTTACACTAGGGATGGCGCAGGCATTCAATTCAGTCCAGGAATCCAGCAGAGCTGCCCCTGCCCATACCCCTGAGTCCAGCTCGCCGAGCCCCTGCCCCTGCTCACCCCTTGCCAGTGCTCAGTGAATGGCCTGCACTCACCCCAGGGGCCGCGTCAAGCTTTGCATGGCCATTTTTGGAGAAATAAAATGGTGATTGCAAAAATGTGCATATTTGTGCACATGCAAACATGAGCATTTTTGCAGATGCATGTATTTGTATATGTGCAAAACGCAAATTTTTCAAAAAATATGCATTTTTGCACACACACAAATATGCACCTTCAGAAAAATGCTCATTTCACACATGAGAATATGCACATTCGCAAAATGTGCATTTTCGTGCATACGAAGACGTGCATTTTGCAATCACCTTTTTTTAAAAAAAGTGACCACGGAGGCCGCTGGGGTGAGTGCGGGCTGCTCGCCGAGTGTCGGGGGAGCTTGAGTGTGGTCCGGGGACCGGCGAGCAGGGGCAGGGGCTGGGCGGGCATCTGGAGAACCTGGACGTGGGTGAGTTCTCACATCCCTACTTTACACGAACCTCTGTCTCTGTCTGTCTGTCTGTCTGTCTCTCTATATATATATTTGTGTGTGTGTGTGTGTGTACAGCAAATTGGTATTGACTTTTGTCCTCCTTTTTCGTGATACACGTCCTCTTCTTTGGCAATTCTCAAGTGGCCACCCTTGGGCCCTTTCAGGGCGCAGGGCCCCTGTCAGCTGCCTGGAAATACCAGCTGCTATGCCTAGCCTTGTTGCTGGGATTAAAGGCCAACTGATATAATGGCTTTCTTTCTAGGTTTCATATTTTGACAGCTGGTTTTGATCATTTGTTATTGTAAGACTGCTTCATACATCACAAATATCTTGCATGGGAGCAACTTCTGCAAATCCTAATGATCCAACATCTGCATCAGCCTTCCCCAACCTGATGTCCTATAGATATTTTGGACTATATCTCCTAGCATCCTGACAATTGGCCCTGCTGGTGAAGGCTGATGGGAGTTGCAGGCCAAAAAATCTAGAGGGCCACAAGTTGCGCAGCCCTGACACAAAACCATCATGCACTTGGTAACAGGGCCATCTGCACCCAATATCCTTCACAAGAACCATTTCAATGGAAAAATAGAGTTCAAACCTGCAATTAATGAATCTTTTACGCCAATTAACCATCTAAACCAATTAAACAATTAATGTTTTTGGCCTTAACTTTACCATGCTGGTTGCAGAGAATGTCCTGCTCAAAAAATAATGTTCTGGAGTAGTCTAAAAGACACCATTGTAGAACCTGCTGTGTTTTTTTGCTCAGCCAGGCATCTTCCCAAAGGCTAAGGTCTCCTGAATAAACACTGACTTTCACTCATTGCTGAGTCATTGGTACAGCATCACTGATGCCTTTGGGGCAGAAATCTGGGGCTCCATGCAGAATAAATGCCCCCCCCCGCAAAAAAACACAGCAGTTATATCATTGGTTTTATTGTATTTTTGTATTATGTATCATAAATTGTATTATTATTATTATTATTTGTCATCATCATCTTGAACTTCCTACCCAGTTCAATTTTTGGTGCAGTCGTGACCTTAAGCCAAGAGGGGGAAACCTTTTTCCTACCAGACGGCCTTAAGCCAGGGTTGGGGAACATTTTCAGCCCAATTCCAAAAAAGCTTTTGTGAGCCTGCCAATGCATTTCACTATCTAAACTTTTTTTCCAAGAGAAGAATAAAAAAGCACATCTGTAAATACATATTATTTATTCATTTGTTTATTGATTGGTTTATACCCTGTCTTTCCACCAAAAATAGGTTTCATTAACCGTAACAAAACCAAGATTAAAAAAACAAACTTAGTTAAAATTATCATAAAAGCAAATAGATTAAAAGCACATTTAAACACACACACACACACACACTAGCATACAAGCAATAAAAACAGCACCCAATGCAGTAGAACCTGCTTCAGCAACAGAATAGCCTACATGCACAAGGCCTGCTTGAATAAAAATATATTTCTTTTTTTTGCTCCCCACAAGAAATATTGAACACCCATTAAGGTAATGTAGGTAAATTACACTCAGTATCCAACTTATATTGAACTCATTCTCTGATCCTTCTGAAGCCAAAACAGCACCATCCATGTCCCAGAGGGAAGCATCAGCAGTCTGGGGCAGAGAGGGGCGGGGAGATATTTGCAGAAGTAAAAAAAACCAAACACACACACTGTAGGGGAAAATATTCTAAGGAGGAGGGGGGCCCAAAACAGCCCAATGAGGACTGAACATACTCGGTGGCCATGAAGAACTGCTTGCCTGTTCAGGGGCAGGGGGATGGAAAACCAAGGGGGAGATGGAATGGAGTATCCTGGAAGAAGGTATGACTTATTGCTTTGGACCAACCTTCCCCAACTTGGTGCCCTCCAGATGTTGTGGACTTTAACTCCCATCATCCTCCAGCCAGCATGGCCAACGGTCAGGAATTCTGGGAGTTGTCGTCAGGGTCAGCCCAAGACATTTGGTTCATGAAGCGAAGAACAAGCTGGCGCCCCTTCCCATTCCAAGGAAAGGAAGACAACTGGCCCGCCAGATGAATCTGTCTTCAACACTGAGGATGGTACAGCATCCTCAACCACACCTGAAGGCAGCAGGCTAACTTAGGGGGCACAGAACAGACTGTATGGCACACAGGTTTTTCCTCCAACACTGTGCTGCCACCTCCCAAGATCTGCCACCTGAGGCGATTGCCTCACTCTGCCTAATGGTAGGAACGGCGCTGGTGGTCTTACAAAAGGTCTGGAGGGCACCCAGTTGAGGAAAGCTGCCTTGAACTTTGCTCCTCTGAACAGTAGCATGAGACCACTCCACTTTGTAACACTCTTGCAGGTCCCATTTGTAATATACTAAAGTCAGAAGGTTCTGAAACAACCCCCATACAGTCTAAAAGGTCTTAAATGATTTATTCAGTACTTGGAACATGTGTGACAATATCATGAAAAAGGAAGTCCCCCCTGCCCCCGGGAAGGAGCGTGAGGTATGAAGCAGCCCTCAGGGACTCCTTTCCAGTGGGACTCAAGGTTGATCTCCAGTGGCCGCTGGTTTACATCATAAAGAAAATGGGATACATCAGCGTTTCCCAACCCGGTCAAGGGACTCCAGGTCCCAAATCCCCCGCAAGCATGGGAGTTGGAATCCAACACATCTGGAGGGCACCATGTTGGGTAAAACTGGGCTACATCAAGGATGAAGAATAGTAAGCAATGTGAGGCAACAAAAATACATACACACCCAGATCACTGTGGAGATTAACAGGGAACCTTAACAATTGTAACAGAATTAAGACACTGGGAAAATGTCTCCAAACCTTGAGTGACAAACCTGTGTTTATTGTTGGTTCCTTGCCTTCACCCACAGATATTTATTCCCAAGTTTAGGGTCGATCATGCATTTGGGACTCTATACATGCTACACACAGATGTACTTGCTTTGGCCGCTCAATGCAACCCCAATGTATTGTGTATTGTTCTGTTTGTTTTCTTTATTACAGTGTCTGAGAAAATGACATGTAAAAGATGGAGAGATGAGAAACGGGTAAGGAACAGCTCAGGAAACTCAAACATGACCTTCTGATCACATATCGGTCTTCCAAATAAAGAGCAGATGCTTTCCTTGCATGTTAACACTGGCCCCAGCGTGGGAAGTGGAACAGGGGCAAACTTCATGCTCTTCTTAGAGCTCATCTGTTCCTCTTACAATGGGCAGAGGTGAATTCTCTAGATATGGCCAAAATTTGGGAAAGAAGGATAGGCCTGGTGTATACATGCAGCAGAAGGAGGTGGTACATAGGAACATAGGAAGCTTCTCTATATTTATTTAGTATTTTATTTATTTAAACTGTTTTTAACCCACACTTCATCCTAGACTATCAGGGCTGCATACAAGGTAGACAATAAAGCGAAGCTGCCCCAGTAAAATACAATGATCATGAAAATACTGCAATGCAAAAAAAGTCAAGTCAAAAGCATAACAATGGTAGAGCAAACTAAATACTTAAAAGAATCTGGGCCAAAAAGTAAGTTTGAACCTGTTGAGCTTCAATGGGGAGGGTGTTCCACAGATGGGGTGCCACCACAGAGAAGGCCCTCTGCCTAGTTCCAACACAATAAGCTTCCCCTGGGAAACAAACGCAGAGAAGAGCCTCCTCTGATGATCATAAGATACGGGCAAGTTGGTATAGGTGTTCCTGCAGGTTTGGGGCCCCCAAGCCATTTAGGGCTTTAAAGATAAGCACCGGCAGCTTGAAATGGGCAGTCACTGTAACATTTTAAGAATCGGTGTAATATGCTCCCATCTGACTGTACCAGCTAATATTCTGGTAGCTGCATGCTCCACTATTTGAAGCTTCTGAGTCATCTGTAAGGGAAGCCCCATGGGTAATGCATTGTAGCAATCCAATCCATCATTACCAGACCACAGATCACCATAGCCCCTAGTCCATCTTGTTCAATATTGCCAACATGAACTGGCAGTGGCTATCCAGAATTTTGAGCAAGGGGTGGGCTACTTGGAGATGTGGGGAGTGAACCTGGGACCATTTACATGCAAAGCATGTACTCTCCCACTGAGCTATGGCTCTTCCCTTAAGGCAGAAACCTGAGGTGGTACAGTGTGGACCATTTCACTTTAGATTGCAGGTGGAGGAGAAAAACATTTTTGAATGCTTCCTTGTAGAAAAAGTCAATACAAGAAGAAAACTAGAGAGATTCTAGCCTAGCTCACTCCTGTTGCTCTAGTTTCCAACTCCTAGGATGTTGTTTCCACATAGGGGAGCATTCCAAAATATGACCTTCCATGTGTAGTCTGAAGCTGTACAGTCCATTCTGCCACCTCTGGATTCTGTCACCTTCTCCTGCCACATGTAGAGACCCAGCAGAGCCCTTTGCAGATGGTAGGTGCTGTGTTCTGCTCATACAGTAGATCAACCTTCCCCAAACTGGTACCCTCCTGATGTTTTGGACTACAGCTCCCGGCATTATTGACAATTGGCCATGCTAGCTGGGGCTTATGGGAGTTGAAAGCCAAACATCTGGGGGAAGTCTTCAGTAGATACACAACAGAAACATGCCTAAGCTTTCACATCAACAGCACTCCACACCTTTGGGAATCCCTGCTTTTTCAGGGTTCCCAATTGCAAGAAGACCTGCATACAGGTATAGGCATGCTGTAGACATGTATATATAATGTGCATACAGTGGGGTGCATGTGAGGGGGGGGAGCCTGCCACTCCCACTGTACGCAAGCTCATTGAAGAAGATGGGACATAATTAAAAGGCCTCCTGTCCTTCTCCGATCCGCTGCAAACCACATTCTCCAAATGTGGCTAATCTTTCTGAGACCAAGACAGACCGGGGCGGAATTTATGTCCAACCGTATTTTTGGAAGGCAGGGTGCAGGGATAATAAAGCGATGTCTGTTTCAACCCATCTCTGATGTTTTAGCTGTGACCTTGAAGGACCTCTCTCTCTTAGCCGGATTGCTTTGCACCTTTCCTGTGTTCAGCTGAGTCGTCCAAGTTGAGCTGAAAGCATGATAGAGTCAAGCTGTCAAGCACCTTAGATGCCTACCTACCTACCTACCTGCCTGCCTTACATCGCTTAAGGATCAGTGGTGCCATTAAGCTATGTTAGATAGGGATGTGCGAACCCACCCCTGTCTGGGTTCTCCAGGCACCTGCACAGTACCTGCCCCCTCTCGCCAGTCCTCGGACCACGCTTGAGCCCCTCCTGCACTCGGCGAGCAGCCCACACTCACCCCGGCAGCTTTGTTGAGCTCCATAGTCGCCATTTTTTGAAAAATAAAATGGTGATCGCACAAATGTGCATAATTGTGTATTGAAAAATGCACATTTTTGCATATGCACAAACATGCATGTTTGCAAAAATGTGCATTTTCACGCATACACAAATATGCACATTTTTGCGATCACCATTTTATTTCTCAAAAAGTGGTGACCACGGAGCTTGATGAATCTGCTAGGTTGATTGCGGGCTAGTCGCCGAGCACGGGCAGGGGGCAAGCGGGGGCAGGGGCTCAGCGAGTGTGGCTTGAGGGTGCCGGCGGGGGGGGGGGTTCTGCCAGATTCCGGGATGGAATTGGGTGCCCGTGCAATCCCTAATTTTGGACTCCAGGTCTCATAGCAGGGAAGAGGCCTCTTTAGATGGTAATGTGTATTACGTCTGGATTTAATGGTTGTAAGAGGGGGGTTCTTCCGATGGGGATATATATTACTTCACTTACTTCAAAATGTAGAAAACCAGCTCTCCTGCTCATTCTCATAAGTGAGCCCCTGGACTTCTGCCCCAAATATCACTTCTTGATAGCTTACTGATACTTTCCTACCATTTTCATGTTTTGGTCATCCATCTACCCTTCACCTTCACCCCTTCACCCAAGCCTGGCATAGTGACCAGATTTCTCTTCCAGCAGAAACCATTATAATCTTTTAAGAAAGTCTCTGAGAAGAAGAGAAAACATCAGTTTTTTGTTTGTTTCTTTTTTAATCTAGGCTCCTCTGCAATGTTTTACATTTTCTACTTTGATGTTATTGCCAAAATGCAAAATAAGCTCTATGTCATGTTTGTACACTGCCCAGAGAACTGGCTATTAATGGGTGGTATAGAAATGCTGTTAATAAATAAATACATATATTTTTAAAATCCTGTCTTCATCCATCCCCCTAAATGCTATCATACAAACATAAGAAGAGCTTTTCTGGATCAGACCAAGGTCCATCCAGTCCAGCCTTCTGTACACATAGTGGCCAATCAGCTGCTCAAGGGGAAACCCACAACAGGACATGAATGCAACAGCACCCTACCACCCATGTTCCCCAGCAACTGATGTACATAGACATACTGCCTCGAGGAGCCCAGTTTCATTTTTCTGCTCGACAACACCAGTCTGGTAAGATAGGTATAAAATTAAGAGACCAATGCATTGACATTGCTGGAAAGTTGTCCAAAGCCAATAACACGGGGTGGGAAGGAGGCAGATTGGGATTTATAAAGCTTCCCCCCACCCCCTAAATTAAGCTGCTGAAAAAGAATACGGGGTGGGGGGAGAGAGGCTTGTGTAATAGGACTTGGGAACTTGGTTCTGGATACTAGAGTGAGCATGTGCTCAGACCAATGTTGCTCCTTAACCCTTAGCAAATGTCTGCTCACCTGCTATTTTGCACCTGACAGTCATGTGCAGATTAGTAAAAAGAAAGAAAGAAAAGACAGTACATCCTGCAAGCCTGAAGTCTGCCTACCTTGGGTGTGTAAATGTGTATTAAATATATTTCTGAATACTCTGTTGTTGGTCTTTCTATCTTTCTTATGCACTTTACCTGAAGACAGACAACATTCACAACGGATCTGAAGCCTCCATGTTGCTTTGCTGTTGTTCTGCTTTAAGCCAACCCTGCCCCCGCCCCCTATATATATACATACACACACACACACCGAGGGAGGGGGTATAAGTTTTTTATTCAATTAATGTAACTCTTCATTACCCAGAACACATATACATGCGCCTGTCCCTCTCTCTCCCAAACTGTGATCATGCACTCACTTTTCTGCATAGGCTGGCTTGGGAGGAAAATGCTTTCAGAAACCCATGAATTATGGTGCTCATAATTCTGTCCCATAACAATGCTAAAAGACAAGGTTATTCAAGTTTGAAATTAAAATGCTACCATGTTCCTTCCATTCCCTGACCCTCAAATCAGCTAGGTGAGATCACAAAGTCGAAGGAGTCAAATACAAAACACACACATGCTCCAAACTCTCCAGAGGCTAGAAAAAGATTCAGAGCAGTTCCGTCAACTAAAAATGAGCAATCACTCCATCAGGTACATGGAGTGACCAAACACAAAGGTATGTTTCTGAAGGGGATGTCCATTTCCTTCTAGACATAGGGAGACAGGATGTGGACACAGGATTCCAAAGTCAAGACACAGTTTTCTCAATTGGAATTCTCCCCATCACCGAAGAGGTAGCCCCACCCACTTTTGGCTTAGGCCCCTGACAGACTAACACTGAAGGAATGCAGCCTTCAACACCCCTGCTCTAGGTAGGGATGTGCGAACCCACCCTTGTCCAGGTTGTCCAGGCACCCACCCAGCCCCTGGCCCCGCTCACCGGTCTCTGGACCGTGCTCGAGCCCCTCCCATGCTTGATGAGCAGCCCGCACTCACCCCGGTGGCCTCATCGAGCTCTGTGGGTGCCACTGTTTGAAAAATAAATGGCGATCGCAAAAAGGCACATATTTGTGTATGCACGAAAATGCTCATTTTTGCAACTGCACAAATATGTGCATTCACAAAATGTGCATTTTCGCAGGTGCAAATGTGTGCATTCACAAAATGCGCATTTTCACTCATATGCAAATATGCACATTTTTGCGATCACCAGTTTGTTTTTCAAAAAATGGTGACCACGGAGCTCAATGTGGCCATCAGTCTGAGTGCAGGCCACTCACCAAACATGGGCAGGGGGCAAGCGTGAGCAGGGGCTCAGTGAACAGGGCTCGGGGTGCAGGCATGGGGGGCGGTTCCACTGGATTCCTGTATGGAATTGGGCACCCACACCATCCCTAGACCTAGATCTACAAGTAGGTCAGCCAATTCTGACACATCTCTCATCATTGGCTATACTGGCTAGTGCTCATGCAGTCCAACAACATATGGAGAGCCACATATTCCCCATCCCTGATATATCACATGAGGAGCTTTAGTAGAGAAAGAAGCCCTCCCCACCCCCATCCATTGTAGTGCAAGGTTTTGTTTTCCAGTCTTAACAAATGGATCTTTGATCAACAATGCTGATGACTTCAACTGACAAATGATGCACTGAATAAGCTAGTCAGCAAGTGCCCTCTTCTGCCCACTATGAACAAGTTTCATTCAATACTGCAGTCCACTGCTTGGATACCTTCGAGGATATATTCCATTTAAAAATGGCAACAACAACAAAGTGGATCAAAATTCGTAGTACAACCTCTTCCATCATCATCTTCAGTGACTTGCCCTCCAGCCAAAATCTTGATTTTGTGACAGGGCTACCAAAAGCTGCTCAAAATCACAACCTTTGGAATCATACCTTGAACCACTTTCCATTTGTCTACTACTGCACTTTCCTTTTGTGGTTAACGTGGGAGTCACAATGAACCTAAGCCTATGTGGGCTATGATTATTCATCTCTCACCATCTAGACATGAAAAGCACATACCTCCTTTGGGGACTCAGGAAAGCCCATGAACCAGCAAAATCAGCCACTTGAAATGGAAATATATGTAACTCCTAATGTCACTCAGCCTCTTTGTCTTCTCCCACTTAAATGACTGTACTTGTGAAAGAGGATGGGCATTCCTGCAGAGAAAGACAGCAGCCTGAACCCGGTTCTTCTTCCCACTGAGTTTTTAAATAAAAACAGCAATAGGCCTTGCCGTCATAAAAGGCTGTGGTATCCCACTATCAGCATCTGATGTTACTGGGTTGTGTGGGGGTTTTGTTTTATTTAACATATTTTGATTCATTTGATACCTGTTTACCCTGCCTTTTCTTGACAGAGCTCTTGGTAGTGTTCAGTGATCTTCCCCTTCCCCTTATTCTCACAACAACCCTTTGAAGAAAGTTAAGCGGAGAGAACCTGGTCTGAAGGTTGGACAGCCATCTGTCAGGGATGGTCCGACTTGGATTCCTGCATTGAGCAGGGGGTTGAACTCGATGGTCTTGTAGGCCCCTTCCAACCCTACTATTCTATGATTCTATGAACTGTAGCAGGCATGACGATGGCCCATTCCCAAATCACCCTTTTACACCACTGTCTGTCTTTTGTGGAGTAGAAGGTCCGTCAACCTGTTTCCACCTTCCCATCCTGTCTAGGCCAGAGCTCTTTGTGGAGGTGGGACAGGCAACAGGCAGGCACTTGGTCTCCCCAGTCTCTTCCTCTGAGGCGTAATGAACACAGCAGAGGCTCTGCTGGGCTTGGGGTGTCACTTGTCAGAGGATGCTATCGTTGCAAGTGCTTGATTCTCCCAGCTCCACAAATGGCTCTGGCCTGCTCAAGTAGTGACTTTATGCAATGCTGGTAAAATCCTGCAGTGGCTTTATTTATTTAACTCATTTATATCCCACTTTCCTTCAAGATGCTCAAGCTGGTGTACTTGGATCTTTCCCCATTTTATTCTCAAAAGAACCCTGTGAGGTAGGCCAGGCCAAGAGATGATTATTGTCCCAAGGTCACCTAGGGGGCTTCCTGACCAAGTGGGGATTTGAACCTGGGTCTCCCAACCACTGCACCACACTGGCTGGCTATACTTCAGGATGGAACTAGGAATTACTATAAATATGCATGATCCTCCCCACCTCCCTTGTATTTTATCCTCACGACAACCTTGAGGTGAATTAGGCTGAGAGTTGATGACTGGCCCAAGGACACCCAGAGACCTTCATAGCCAAGCAGAAATTTAAACCTGGGCCTCCCTAATCCTAGTCCAACACTCTAACAGAGCAATCCTATGCATATCTACTCAGAAGTAAGCCCCATTAAGTTCAATGGGGCTTACTCCCAGGTAAATGGGCATACGACTGCAGTCTTAAATACTGCACCACAGTAAATCTCATCTGTTGTTAAGCGTGGGATGGTTTTAGGTCCATCTGATAAGTGTTGGCATGGGGTGACATCCCCAATCCACTTCAAGAGCTAGCTATACTTTAAACACCAGTCCAAGCATTTCTGGCAATGGTGTGTTCCACCTAGAGATGGGAAAATCTATAGTTAGTTTTGGGGAAGTCCATCAGATTTCAGCAACCAAATTTCTTCTGTCCCAGTTCCACATTGATTTGCAAAATTCAAGGGGAAATCTGCATGAAAATCAATGCATGCTTTTGTGTGCATTTTTTTTTTCAAATAAGCTCATTTTTAATATAATTTTTCATATGGATGCATTGTTAATGTGCATTTTTAAAATGGATGCATTCCCCCCTCCATAGGCTAAAGCAATTTTCTGAGCACTTTCCCCATATATGCCCCTTTTAAAAAAATATGCATATTTGTCTGTGTGTGTGTGTGTGTGTGTGTGTGTGTGTGTGCGTTGCCTCAACATTTGGGAAACATTTGGGAAAATGCACATTTTGGAACACCACTGTGTTTCAATTTGAGCTTTGGTTTGGAAAGTGCGACTTAAGGATGTTCACATGAAAACGTGGACCGAATGAAATTCTCACCCAACCCTAGTTCCGCCCAAACATCAAACCAGCCAAAGGGTGCCTGAATTTCCAATGCAGCTCTTTTTCCCCACCCATCTGGGGGAATGGTTGTAATGAACCCCAAAACCATATTTTGACTACCTGTTCTTTGAGCCAAAACAAACATCTATTCCCAATTCATGGTTGCGAATTAAGTTATCCCTAAAGACTTCTCTAGTGAAAACAAAAGGCTTTGTGGCACTCATTTTAGTGTGTGTGTGTAAAATGTGTCTTGGATTCTGAAAAAGCATAATTTATCCACAGTTATTCATGTTCTACCCGACCAGTGCCACTTATGTCTCCATAGATCATTCAGACAGAATAAAAAGTTCTATAGCAAATGTACTCCCTGAAGTGAAGAAGACAGATTTAAAATGTAACTTGGTATCTCTGCACATGTAGTACAGGAACTGTTTCATTAATGACTTGGTAAAGTAGTCTAACTCACTTTTTGCCAGACAAGTGGTTAGTGTTATAACCATAAGGAGTGCATTTCCACTTTTGAGTCTCAAAGATATGGTCAATGGGATGCTTCAAACACCCAAATAAATGAATGTGTATTTACTTGAACATTACTACAGATCCCCTGAATAAACTGGTACCATGCAATGATTAAGGTTGCAATCCCAGGCACACGTCCTTGGAAGTAAACCTCACTGAACACAATGGGGCTGTTCACACAACATGCTAATCCACACTCAGTGGCTGAGTGTGGGTTGTTTTGAACCATGGGTTCTTTACTGAACCATGGGTTATCGTGTTGTCTGAACACAGCCAGGGTGGCTTGTTAACCATGCAGTGTGGCTTATTTTCTCGAACAAGCCACCTTGACAACCCATGGTTTGTTGTTGGGTTGTTCAGAGTGGTTAACAAGCCACACTGCATGTTTAACAAGCCACCCTGGCTGCTTTCAGACAACATGATAACCCACCCTGTGGAAAACCTGCTGCATTCAGATGACACACTAACCCACTGTTCAACAAACGTCAGGGTGGAAACTGAGCCCATATAGCTCAACAGCAGTTCTGATTCTGAGGAAGAACAGCAATCCATGGGAGAGGAGCTTGCTCATCTCTCACAGGCACAGCAGCTGGCAGAAATTCCTCCTGCCAGCATTCCTGGGATAGGAATGGCACCCTGGCAGTGAGAGAGCGCTGGAGGGGGGCTTGCTGGATGCTCGGCACAGATGCAGGGAGCGACGACAGATGGAGGGCGCCGAAAGGAGGCGCTCCGCTCGTTTGGCGCTCAAACAACGGTCGCGTCCCGAGGACCCAAGGGTAAGAGGGAGGATCTCTCCATAGCCCATATGTTCATAGTCTTCCTGCGCTTCTCCTTCAAACGGGGACCAACTGCCTTACCTGGAGCTTAGGCTACTCTGCTATCTACCCCAGTGCAGTTCCTTGCCTAGTCGCTAGTGATTAGTATCTGTAAGAGTCATTAAGGAATAAAGCCTTGGAAAGAATCCTCGTCGTCTGTGTCCTGAGTTGGCTATTGGAGGGGACTATAAGAGACAGCTAGGGTGCTCCTGACAACAAGCCACAGTTTAGCATATTGTGTGAACAGCCCCAGTGGGGCTTCCTTCTGAGGAAATGTGCACAGGATTGGGCTGTAAACATCTACAATCATTTCAAAGGTGTATCCGGTTCCTTAAAAAAATCTTAGCAAGCAGATTAAAGATGGAAGTGTGTCAGGCACTTATGTCCAAGAGTCACTAGGATAATCCTTGCCAATATTCCCACACTGGCTGTTATGTCAAAACTAAGTTGTATCTGTTCTCAGTCTCAGAAGGGTAAGTAGTTCTGGGATTACAATTAAACCTGTCCCATATCTCCAATGCTGTATAAACTCAACCTCCTCTCTTCTATAGCTTGTGGAATACACATAGACATGCCTGTCTACTGACCTAAATAATTGCAGCTGGGATTATCAACTCTGTGTGTGTGTGTGTGTGTGTGTGTGTGTGTATGTCTCACCCCAGGATGAACTCTGATGCCTTTCAGAACTAGAGCCAAGTTTAACTTTGCAGAACTTTTTCATTTGAAAACGTAGACTCCAAGGATGGTTGGGGGAGAAAGAGAGAGACGTCACAAAAGCTCTCCCCGCTCTCTGTCAAGGCTGGGCCATGGGGAGCAGTCATAAACCAGAAGCTGGGGACCAAGAGCTATGGGCAAAGCACATAGTCAGGACTGAAGGGCAAGTCAAGACTGAAAGACAAACCCAGGAGACAAGATCAAGGAGCAAGCCAGAAGTTGGACACAAAGAGCAATCAAAGGACACAAGACCACACCAAAGCTTAGGAAGAACTTGTTAGTCAAGTAAAGCTTAACTGAAACAGGAAGGCCTCTTACAGTCTTTCCTGTCCAGGAGGAAACAATAACCAGCCTTCATGGGCGCGGGAAGTCCACGGCCTGAGGATACTAAACTGCCAAGGCAGATGCTGCAACAACATGCAGTTCAGTGCCTCACCATACGGGACAGCCACACAAACCCAAAGGCCCTCAGTTCAAGTCCCACTCACTCATTTTTATAACACTGCCACCTGTTTTCCTAGGGATCACATTCCCAGGAGCCCCCTGCTGGAGTGCCATTATTTCCCCCTTTGAGTGAGGGCAGTAAGCACTGGTGCCAAAGTACTTCCCCTCACTCTGATTTGGCTTCAGGATGAAGCCACGTCACCCAGCATTGTCACAAAGCCAAACCAGAGTGAGAGCGACACTGCTTTTCAACCAGGAGCACAACCGCTGTTGCTAGCAAGTTCTCCCCACACTTCACAATTATTTGTGGCCCTCCCTGCCCCTGCAAAAAAACACAAACAAACCAAAATCCCTCCTCCAACCATGCAATCTAAAAACAGGCTGCCAAGATTGGGGGGCACTTTGGCTCAGCACTTGAACAAATGAATGTCAAAACGCATCCGGCAAGCGATGCTTCCCCCATCCCATTTCTGCATCTCTGTTCGAGGCAATCTCTTCACCTGCAGGATTTCTGTATGTTATGCAGCTGCCCAGGAAATAAATAAATACATAAATTTAAAGTTGGCAAGCCAGACTTTAGCAGGGGTAGAGCAGTCTTCTATCAATAATATCTTTGATTGTTTACTAGAAGCCTTCCAGATCCCAAAGTGAAAAGTAGGAAAGGCTCCAGATTAAACAGGCTGTTTCCAACCTCAATGGGCAATGGTTTCCCTAGGTATGGGAATGGAACTGATCACGCTCCAGAAACTACAGATCTGTTCCTTCTGTCTTCTCCTGCTCCCCAAAATACAAGGGAAGGGTAGGCCAGTACAAACACAACTTCATCCTGGTAGGAAATCATGCATGCATTTTAATGTGCCACCTGCTTATACAACTCACATCTATGCAGCCTTAAATATAAACAGACAGCCTCTTCCTGGCTGTTAGACAGAACACTACCCCAGCTTGTTCTTGGAACATGCCAAAATTACAGCTCTTTGGAGATCAGGCATATTTTAGGGCAGGACACATCCCCCCACCTTTTTTTAAGAGTTCAGAGCTTAATAAATAGGGTATTCACCATATACCAACCCCAAAGATTGTATCTTTGGAGAATATTCTAAACTCAGTGCTAAAAGGGCCCTTAAGAGCTGAGCGGAAAACAAATGATTATTCCAGACTGATCATGCTGTTACAAATGCAGCTTGCACATGCAGCAGTGACACCACAAGCCTACATTAATGTTGCTCAGTTTAATAAAACAAAGCTGCCCTTTTAATGCCATCTGCTACATGTATGTGTGTGTGTGGGGGGGGGGGGTGTCACCATTTTACTGACAAGTTTCAGCTTCAAATTTAGGGAAGGTTAAATACTCTCCTCCAATCCCACCCCAGTGAGTGTCACATTTTTGTGGGTGGGTGTCACATTTTTTTGTGGCAGATGCCACTTCCCCAGCCCCCCACAATGCCCTGGAGCAATGCTAATCTGGGGCATTGTGGGAAAAACAAAATGGTGGCCAGGATGCCAACAGAGCAGCTCTGCTGTTGTTGCTGATGCCGCTGACATTGCCAGAGTAGCAAGAACAATTAAAATGGACAAAGAAGATGCCACTGCTAATTAAGCACCCTGCCCCAGAATCTAATTAAGAGAATTCTCCCACTGAAAAACCATTGGCAAAAATGCCCTCCTCCAAATTTGCTGTCTGTGAATGGAGTGGCAATTTGGGGAGGGCATTTTCACTCAGCCATAGAGTCATCTCTTTAATTTCCCTTATCTTCCATTCCTTACTTCTCCTATGACTCTTGCTGTCTTCAGATGTTATCTGTACATGCAGTAGAGTGGCACTATGTATTTGTCTTTTTTTTAATATGGTAAGTGGTTTATTGTTGTTGTTTAGTCGTTAAGTCGTGTCCGACTCTTCGTGACCCCATGGACCATAGCATGCCAGGCCTTCCTGTCCTCTGCTCTCAATCAATCAATCTTTGGGCGAGTTTGCCAAAAAGATTATCTGCCACTGATCTAAATTAACTCTGAATAAGAGGACATCTGATCCTGGATGAAGTTAATTTGTCAATGTTCACGTAGGGATGGCGGAGAATTCCAATGCAGACCCAAATAAGACCAGATTCAAAAGAATCCGGCCTCCAGAGTCCACGGCTGAACGGATCACTTACCTCCGCCTCCCCCCCAGAATCCTCCAAATCCGGCTCCTCTCCACAGAGATTCCACAGAGCCGCAAACAACTTACAACTAAAGGTATTTACACAATAGAGCTGAGTAATACAAAAAGCATTACAAGAAAAGACCATTTGCAAAACGCACGTTCCTTTACCCTAATTGTCCTTAGACATTTCTAGGCTGCTTCTTCCTGCTCACTCTTCAGACTCTGCTCTCCTCTTACTGGCTCTCGCTCTGGCTGCGGCCTGGTCTTTCTGATTCTCACTGGTTCTCTCCCTCTCTTTATATACTCTCCTCCCTCAAAACCAAAACTACTACTTCAAACCTAAAGAAATGAAACTTAAGTAGAAAAATGAAACTGACACTTAGCTGGAGAAATGAAACTACTGGTCTCAAGGTTACCCTGTCCCAACAGAAAACTCCAGGCCTCTAAGCCTGACCTTTTCCCCTTTGCCTCAAACCTTCACACCATTAAAGGAATAAGAGAATAGGACAGACTGGCTGGAAGCTATGAGACAGTTGAAAGGCAGGGGGGGAGAAAAAGAGAGTGCAGGCAAATAAGTACAGCAAGGGAGTGTCAAAATTTGGGTGCCACCACCAAGAAGGCCTTCTATTCATTAACACCCACCCCACGTAGCCTCCAAAAGCAGCCCCCCCCCCAGCAGATTCACGTGAAAGAAGGCAACCCTAAAGCAGCTTAAAGATATTTACAGGTGCATCAATGTCATTAGCTTCAATGCACAACAGAATGAATGGAAAGTGCCACACACAGCTGGGCTATAATTCAGGAACCTTGGTGTCATAGTATTGGAACTGATTTGACAATATGGGCAACATGATGTGACATGAATAAAATTACAGCTCAGATTCAAGGAGAGAGAGTAAGAGAGAAATAGAAAGAGAGTCAGCATAGAGGCCTTATGTCAGCATAGAGGCCTTATGGCAAACACACATCCTTTTGAAAAACTCCATGCTTCTTCATCAATGGCTTATCATAGAATCACTAGTTTGGCATCATGGAATTTCAGGACCAATGAAGCTGTACAACAAAACTAAATCAGAAGCAAGCAACTCTGACCTCAGTGCTTAGACCTGCATGTGATCTGGTCAAGGATCAGGGGTCTGGCTGGCTACCCTTTTGTTTCATGTTAAATGGTGTCATGGTCTCCCTGCACAGATCATTAGAATATAATTGCAATAATCTGTTGTACCTTATTCTCATCCTCAAATAGTTTCTCTCAAAGATAGTAACTGCCAAAAGATTTGTATCTTACCTATGAATATATAACTATGGGTTCCAGTTTACTCATTTCAGCAACACTCCATAAGGCAAACAACAAGGCGAAGATGATTCATGAACAGGAGTCTGGTGAAGAAATGAGAAATTACTTTGAATATGGAAACAGTATTAGCCATGATGTGTATCACAGAAAGGGACACACACAGGCTAGATTCAGAGGAAAGAGAAAACCATAGTTGCCTACTGTCTGAACAACTTTGCATGAGCCTTGGGCTAGCAAATTCCCCCTCCCTTCCCCCTCCCTTTTGCAGCCACAACAAAAGGAGAATTGAAGCATCCATGTCTGCTATTAAACAACCCACAGTTCCCAGTCACATCCAAAGTAGGGTTAACTGTGGTTAGTTTAAACTGTGGTTAGTAAGAACAAGGCTGGATCTTAGGAAGCTGCCTTATACCATCAGACCATTGGTTCGTGCAGCTCAGTGTTGTCTACAGTCAAGATGGGGAACGCCTGTCCATGGGCCTAATCTAGCCTACGGATGTTCCCCACAAAGTTCCCCAGCCCACAAAGCCTCCAAGGATCTCTCAGCACTAGGAAAGGCAAAATGGGTGGGGCAAGGGTCATGTTGTCAGTAAGTATCCATCCATGCATTTCTTATTCATACCTGACATTATCACATTGCCTCAAGCCGGTTTACAAAAAACAAATACAAAGATTTTAAAAAGAGCAGCTGTAAAGAACCCCCATAAAACCAGCCACTAGAACCAATTAAAACATCACCCAAGCTGAAGGCAATAAAAATGACATAAAACTTATTTTAAAAAACCCATAAAAGCATGAAACAATGTTGCTGTGCTTTGTTATGCTCTGTATGCTCTGTCTCTTCACCTATATAATATTGGGGGTGGGGGGGTTATGTTTTTGGGGTGGTTGTTTTTCAATTAATTTGTTGTAAGGTTCTCCAAGCATTGAGACTATAGTGGAAAGGTAGGACACAGCTTTTCTTAATGCATAAACAGGATAGGATTTGCATGGGACTGGAAAGACAGGGAGGAAAATGCCAAGTATACATATTGGGGGAGGGAGTTCCATGGCTTGGGTGCCACCACTGAAAAGGCACAAATGGCCACCCACCCAAAAGGCACAAATGGCCACCCACTCAGAGGCTAGGATCACCTGGAGATGGGTCTCAAAGGAAGATCTTAATGTTAGAGTGTGTTAACATAGGAAAAAATGCCCCTCTAGATACCAGAAACCCAGTCTGGACTTTAAAACATTAAAACTGGCCCTGTAAGTTGAACTTACTTCAAAGTAAGTTGAATACTTTGTTCTAGTATTCAACAAACTAGAAATGAATTCCCGCCCAGCAGCCATCTCTCAGATTCCAGGTCTGAGTCCTCCAAATCCGAAAAGAATCAACTTTTTGGTTGGGTGGCTAGATCTTCTACTTTACAAAGGACAGTCCTCTATTTGCAGGGCTGTCAGAGGACAATCTTCTGTTTGATGGGCTGACCAGTCCAAGTCTGGTTCAAAGATAAAGAGCTATAAGAAGGGTGAGCAGGAAGGGGCCTTGAGGTTGCCCATCAAACTTAGCATCTGGACAGCAGAATGTGCAGGTAGGCAGGTTACCTGGTCACAGTCATGCTACAGTGAGATGCGTTGTGTTTCTCCTTAAATTACAGTACTTATTTATACATTTGCAGCTGTACATAGAAATTAGCATATGCAAATTCTTTGCAAATCTCTTTTTGTCTTCTTTTTTGGTGATGTATTTCCTATTTTTTGGAAATATTACAGTGGAGAAAAACAAACAAACCACTGCATGAATTACTTTTTCTAGGATCAACTTTGTCAACAACTGTCCTGCCTTTTGGTCTTTCACAGGGATTCTCTCAAGGCAACCATGATTCTTCATTCTTCAAAGACGTTATTACTTTCTGACATGTGCCGAAGATACTAGATTCCCTTTATTTGTGGTATTAGCCACACACACAACCTAGAACGCAATGAAACTGAGAAGTGGATTCAACTGGGTTCAGGACAGTTCTTCTCACAGTGGCCAGGTTCGGACATATCACTAAAACTTTGCTTTCTTGGAATAAACTTAGGATGGCATCTTCAAGTTGTTATTGGCTGGGGCATGACATATTATAGAAGACAAAATAGAGATGCAACATCCAAGAGCAGAATCTCTCTCTCTCTCTTTTGGCTTTTGAAAATAGTTTCCTTTTCCTTATGAGTCAAACAGCAGGCAAAAAGATTTGTGTTTTGTTTTTGTTACCTTTTTGCTTTTTTAAAAAAAACACAATTTGATCAACATATGGCAGGGCTACTGGGGTGAGAATGCTGGGAATTATTAGCTCTTGAAAAAGGAGATGCTGCCAAGCCTTTTGCATCTGGACAGAGAAACAAGTCTAATGACATTTTGTCAGAACACAATGCCTCAGCTCTTCTTGAACCAGAAACTTGAGAGCTGCTCAAAGGTAGGCATGGTTGGATACCTGCCAAGAGCCAGAAGAGCTTCCTGGAGTTGCTCCTCCCCTTCACCACTGCAACCTGCCTCTCGCTCTGGCCCAGACAACAGAGGTGGTTAAAAGGAAGAGCAGTAGATCCACTACCTACTTGCTCCCTGTCAAGCAAGCAACTGGTAGTAATGATGGAAAAGAGAATGAGGACCAATAGCAGCTTGCTCCTTGACTTGTCTGAGCCAGCTCTGATCACTGTTGGAGCATAACCCGCCCACAGATGACTGATTGATTGATTAAAAATATTTATACCCTGCCTATTAAATGAACATAAACAAAGCCATAGTGGATTAGACCAAAGGCTCATCTAGTCCAGCATTCTGTTCACACAGTGGCCAGCCAAATCCCAATGGGCAGCTACAACAGGACATGAATGCAAAAATACCCTCCCGCTCGTGTTCCATAATATATAGCCATCATGACTAGTAACTATAACTGTCAAAGTGAAGACTCCAATCCAAGGTGGCTTAGAATATACGTAGGGATGGATGAAACTCTCAGTTGTGCTTTATCTTGCATTCACATCCTTTAAATCTCAAGTTGTTTCCATCCTGAATTTGAAGAAATATGAACATTTTGGGAAATTCTTATCAAAAATGAACCGAAACAAAATTCTGCACAAACCAAATTCAATAGTCAGAGCTATTCTCAGCATCCGGACCATATTATACCCGCCTGCCATGTAGCTTTAAAAGATGATGGCAAACCTGTCAGAAAAAAGAGATGGCCACCCTAATTCAGCACCTCAAATAATGGTTGAATATAGAGGGATTCAAATCCAGACTTTTAAGGACTAAGTACTCAAAGCTCTGGGCCTGGATGGACAAATCTGTCAGTTTCAGTTTCTCCTGAATTTTTTCCCCACTTTTTATTTTTTAAAATCTCAGGTTCTTTCCATCCCAAATATGAAGGATAAATTCTTTGGTAAATTCTTATCAAAACGTAACTGAAACAAAATACTCACCCATCGGTAAATATATGTAAAATACTTTAGAACGTATGTTAAGAATGTTACAACTCCTTCACTGGCTTCCTTGCTCCATCTGCCAATTGCATGCTGCCTCTGATACTCTGGAAGTAGCACATAGCCCCCATGACTAATAGCTACCGATAGCCATATTCTCCTCCATGAATTTGTCTAATCCCCTTTTAAAGCCATCACAAATGCTCCAGGGCAGTCAGAACCACAGCCAGTGTGGTCCCCAGGGTCTTTGCTCAAGGCAGAGATTCCCACTGGGGTTGCCGAGTATAATGCCGCGACGCAAAACAGTCGCCTGTGTGCATCACATTTGCCTCATGCAACAGTAGTGTCAGATTTATAACCGATGACATCGCATTAGCTCAGGAGCAGAAAATGCCGAAGCATTTCATTTGTTGACATAGCAAATGTTAGGATCAGGATGAAAGCATCCCAAAATTATGAAGCCAGAGCATCAAGGTATGTGGCACTGACATAAAAATATGACCACCCCCATCGCCCATAGACACACCATATAGACTTAAGGTCAACACCTAGGAAATTCTGCAGGATGCCTGGCTGCTGCTGATCTGTATCACCCAGATAATGTCTAGTAAAAGGTATCACATGACAAAGTATCACTGAACTCAGAGTTTCCCTGTCTGCCCGCCGAAAGGACAGGGCTGATTATTAGGGACCCGACCCTACAGCTAAGGATGTACAGATTCTGTAAAATCTGACTCATTTGCATTTCACTGATTGTCAGGTGCCTTTCATTCCATCGTCCGCTCACTGGGAGAATCAGCTTTTTTTTCAAATTTCCTGAATTTGCACAAATTCGCATTTGCACAAATATGCACTTGCACAAATATGCACTTGCACAAATGTGCAAATCCCCCCCATGTGCATTTCCATGCTTTAGCCTATGGGTGATAAGCACATTTTTGGCCAGTGGTTTTAAAAAAAAAAATACATATTTTTCTACAACCAAATTTGCATAAAAATTCCAGAAAGTTTTTTTTTTTAATGGTCCAGAAGTCCAGAGAATCCATGTGACTCAGGAAAAGCTGTTCTACTGCAGAATCCTTGTGTCTGATTCATAGAAATCCAAACTCATTAGATTCTGTTGCAAATTTCTCTGACATCCCTACCTACAGCAGACCCAGATGTCAACTCTGCCCCCACATCTACATGGGCAACACTATTACAGGCCCTAATAATGCCATCCACAAAGTCAGGGGTTCATTCACTTGTTCATCCTCCTCCAGCAATGCCTATTTTACATAGGACAACCAAGCCAGTCTCTATGCAAAAGAATAAATGGACACAAACCTGACATCAGAAACAGCAATATCCAAATAACCATCCTGGGAAAACTCCCAGGACACTCTGTCACTGACCTTAAAATGGCCATTATTAAATAAAGAAACTTCACAAGGAGACTGCAATATGAAACAGCTGAACTGCAATTCATTAAGAGGTTCAGTTCTGTCACCTCTGGTTTAAACAGCGATAAAGGTTTCTTATCAGACTGCATGTGTTAATTAGTTTACCAATGCCAGGATGTCTGCACTATCACCAACAACTCTCTGTGAATGGCTACTGTTAATAACATAATTATCACTAGATTGGATCCAGACTCAAGTCATACATACCATTCAAACCAATAGTTAATAAAATTAATTTCAGTGGGACTTCTCTAAGTATGACTAAGGGTACACTCCTATACCTGTTTAGACAGAAAATAGCCCCACAACTCCCAGCATTCCCCAGCCAGCCATGGCTGTCTGGAGAATGCTGGGAGTTGTAGGACATTTTTCTGTCTAAACATGCATAGGATTGCATTCTAAGTCTGGATCCAATCTCTATTTTCTGCATTTTATTTTCTTCTGAAATCACTGTTTACGATCCCCCCAGCAACCGTGTGTGTATATATACCTTAAGATAACACTTCATGCATCTGATAAAGTAGACTCAAGTCCACGAAAGCTTATGGCAAAATAGATCTGTTAGTTTTTAAGGTGCTACAAGACTCTCTGTCGTTTTTTGTCACAAAAAAACTAATATGGCTACCCTCCTGAAAATTTGTTGCTAGAAAGTGTGTCTGTTAGCCAGAACACTAAAATTCTTTGAAATGCACATTTGTAACCTTGAAAGTTTCATTCAATCAAATAGAGCATGTTGTTATGGTGATCATTTAAAGATTTGGGTCATTTGGGCTATGAAAGTTTTCTGGTTTACAACCATTGCTGTAAATATGTTTCCCCCTTTCAGAAAGATAGATGATGGATAGATTAGATAGATAGACTAGATAGATTAGATAAGGAAGACAGACAGACAGAGGTTTCATTTATGTATTAAAACACCTGCTTTGCATGCCAATTCAAAGCATCACTTTTCCCAAGGTAATGAGAAAGACCTCTGCCTGAGAGACCCTGTCAGTCAGAGTAAACAATGCTAGATGACAGATGTTGTGACCTTGTATATATCAGGTTCTTCTGTTCTCTTGAAGGCAAGGAGAAAGTAGGTCAAATGAACCTCCCGGGGCAGGGCGTAACTGACACCAAGAAGGCTTCTCCTCACATGTCACCCATCTCACCTCCACTGAGGGTGGGACAAGGAAGAGGGCCTCCCACAGCAATTGGAACACATGGGTTAGCTTGTATGAGAGAAGGTGGTCTTTTAGGTATCCTACTTTCAAACCATTTAAGGCTTTGAAGTTTAAGATGAGCACTCTAAATTGGGCCCGGAAACTAAATCAGAAGACAGAAAAGGTGATACAACCTTATTGCTACATGATCAGAAGCTCGAGCTCCTGTCAGAAGTCTAGAATGCTATGGCCTTCTTCTTAACCATCTTCCAAATTCATTCATTCATTTTACACAAGCATGCACAGGAGCTGACAATTAGATTCTCTCCTTTAAAAAGAAAAAAAGAAAAAAGGGTCACTGTGGTTAGACTACAGCAGTGTCTTTGGTCACTGAAATCATGAGTGCTAGAAACACTTCTTTCTTTTTCGAGATATTAGAAATTATAGGTGGGATGTTTTCCTTTCAATTACAAGCCTCACAGTTTGAGGTGTTAAGAACCCCCTTAAAATTGCAAAGAGTTGTGATGACTGGCAGATTTGCAAGATTGTTTTCGGACAGTACCCAGCTGCCCTTATAACTGCCTGCAACAGTCAACCCCTCAAGCCCCTGTTGTTCTCCAGCAACTGCAGTATCACATTGGTTGACAGGCTGCTGGCCACTGGAGTCTCAGCCTGTGATTTATAATTCATCAGCCTCTGATGATATCATAGGCATTCCTTTTTTTTTTTCTTTTCCTTTCTGCCACTCCATGTGCACATATGTAATGAGTTTTAACTCTGATCATTCTAGGGTGCTGGAGAGGAGGAGGGGGGAATCACACATGCAAGCACACAGGCGTGCGCGCACACGCACACGCACGCACACACACACACACACACACACACAAAATTAGCCCAATTTCATTCACTGCAGAATCCCTGCTGTAATGCAGGCTGGTCACTCCAGGAATCAAAACAACAGATGGAGCCCTAGGCACAACCCTATGTGTGTGTCTCTCTCTCCCTCACTTTCCCATGTGGGGAGGGAGTATTTTAGCCTCCTTTTAGTATAATGAGCCCAGGCGTTCGGCTGAGCATTTTGCAGAAGGGATTGAAAGCAGCTGTTTGCTTCTTAGATGGCAGCAGAACTTTGCTACCTCTCAAAGTGGAAAGCTTTCCCTTTTCTTTTCTTTTTTTGCTTGCTTTCTTCCTTTCAAAAAAAAAAGATGGTTGTTATGGCAACAAAGGTTTCTATATTTAAAACCAGGTTTTTCTCTGGCAAGCGGAGTCAGCGCTGGAGGAAAACGAAGCTATTTGGCTACTGTGGCTGGGTGCCTCTTTCGGAGCCATCGGAAATGGGCAGCGACGAGGACAGGTAGCCCAGGATGTGGCGTGCCATGGCACGGCCAGTGGTGACTTGAAGCTGGTGGCCAACTTGCCCAAAGTGACATGGGTGATCCAACATGTTATGAAAAGGGGTTTGTTTTGCTTTCTCCCTCCTCTTCCTCCTCCTCCTCCACCACCCCACCAGCTGCCACAGCAGATTACCTCAGCCGGTTAACACAAAAGCTGCCATGCCCGCCCAAACAGATGGCTGTATGGAAAACCTTGGCATAATTCTGCCCAGCAGTTCATGATCTTTTCAGTCAGCTTCGCTGGCTGCCAGACTTTCCAAGGTCCACTAGCAGAAGCAGATGGCCGAGGCACGAGATCAGAGTTTTGAGAGAAAATTGATGATCAACTCATTTGACTAGAGGCTCCATTTTTTGTACACCCTTGTGGTTGGAACAGCACTTGCTGGAGCACCAACTGTGGACAGGAATGAGTGAGAACTTGTACATCCATAAGAACATACCAAAATTTGCACATTTCTTCACAGATGGATGGAAGGAACATGAGATTTAAAAGAAGTATGTGGGAGAAAGCATAACGGACAGATTTGTCCATCCGGGCCCAGGGCTTTGAGTGCTTAGCTCTTAAAAGTCTGGGTTTGAATCCCTGAGTAGTCAACCACGTTAGTGCTGAATTAGGGCTGCCACCTCTTTGCTTCTGACAGGCTCCTTGTCTTTAACAGCTGTATGGCAGGCAGGTACATCATGGTTTTCTCCATCTTGGAAATAGCTGTACATCTTGAATTTGGCTGTTGCAGATGGATGAGAATTTCCTTTCAGTTCATCTTTGATAAGAATTTACCAACATTTGAAAAAGTTCATGTTCAGAAGAGAAAGAACTCGAGATGTCAAAAGTTCAGAATGTGGGAGAAAGCAACACTGGCAGATTGCTCCATACAGGCAGAGGGCTTTGAGTGCTTCGCTTTCAAAAGTCTGGGTTTGAATTCCTGTGTATTCAGCCATGTTGGTGGTCCTGAATTAGGGTTGCCGCCTCTTTATTTTCTGACAGGCTCCACATCTTTAACAGCTGCACATTAATCAACTGCGGCATGGTCCTCTCCATGCTGGGAATTAGGAAGGTGGAGAAATTCAAGATGGATTAAAATGAGCTTGGATTTCTAAGAATCCGAACTGCATAATCTACTGTGGAGCACCCCCTCAGGCCATGTGGAGTCCGTGGACTTTCAGATGATTTTTTTTTACTTTCCCAAAATTCACACATATAAATCCGTAGAAAAATATGTACGTTTCTGCTGCGGAATCGTTGGATGGAATGGGGGACCATACGCTAAACGTTATGTAAACACTTACATAAATATTTACGCAATTATTTCCGTATTTTTCCACGTGATGAAAAAAAAATATTCACATCCATCTGTGGGTGGATGACAGAACAAAAGGCTCCTGACAATCCATGGAACACAGACGGAGTGGATTTTACACAGTCCGTACATCCCTACTGGGAATAGCTGTAACTCTTCAATTCGGTGAAGTGGATAAGTGAGGATTTAATATGTTTAAAATAAATAAATAAGGACTTACCGAGATTCACAGATTTCTTTGTAAATGGGACAGAAATAATTTGAGATTGTAATAAAATAAAACACAGGAGAAAGAGAAACTGGCCGATCTGTCTATATCTAACCATGACACCTGCCTGCTGAGCTATTTGCGTGGGCTGCTTGTGTTTCCGGAATCTGTACCTGATCTACAGAGCAAAGTGAATCATAGAGGATCAGTCGCACATCCAGTGTCTATCACAGGGGTGCAGAACCTCTTTCAGCCCATTTCAGATAAGATTTTTGAGGGCCACATTCCACTGGTGGCAATGTAGAAGGCAAAAAGCAGAAGCCAAAATACCCCAAATACCAGCATATTTTAGCTTAAAACTTATTGCCAGTAACTTAGCCTTAAGAGAGCCATTTAAACCTTTTAGAATATGGGGAAACTGAACAAAATCTGGGAAACTACCAACCCATCAGTGGCTGGGGGAAAGGGGGTGGCATCGGAGGAAAGGGGGTGGCATCGGGGGAAAGGGGATGTGGTCACCTAGGGAACCCCAGAGGGCAGGATTGGGTCCCCCAGGAGAGCCAGGTTTCCCCCCAGGCCTGAGGGTCTCTACCTCTGGTCTATCAGGTCCACATAAATGGGATAGGAAAAACATTCTAAGTAAAGGGGGATGATGATGAAGACAATAATGATAATTATTTATTATTATTTATTACACTTCTATACTGCCCAATAGCTGAACGTATTGTTGCTTAGGAGGAGGAGGATTATAAGATCTAAAGAATTAGGGAGTTTAAAACATCAACAATATGGCCTACTGAAAAAGACATTGCAAGCCATCAGAAGGTTATCGGGGGGGCAAATGTGGACCTCCCTTGAATGGGAGTTCCACAGTTCTTGCACAATTGCAGAGAACTCTGTCTCTCTCTGTCTCTGTCTCTGTCTCTCTGTCTCTCTGTCTCTCTCTCTCTCTAGTATCCCTGCTAGGGAAGTATGGCTTTTGTGAAATCTGTTCTGTCTGCATTTTGTGGATTGTCAGGGGCCTTTCGTTGCATTGTCCACTCATTGATGGAATCAGATTTTCTTTCCAATTTCCTGAATTTCTGTAAATTTGCACTTGCAAAAATACACACACACACACCCCAATGGGCAACCCCCCCCCCCATGTGCATCTTTGTGCTATCGCCTGTGGGGGAAATGCACATTTTGGGCTGGTGGGGTTTTTTATTATTATTATTTTATGTATTTTTCTACAACTAAATTTGCATAGAATTCTGGAAAGGAAACAAAAAACAGTCCAGAAGTCCACAGAATCTGTGCCACTTGGGAAAAGCCAGTCTGCTGCAGAGTCTGTGGGTTGGATCCATAGAAATCCAAACACATTTAATTCTGTTGCAGATTTCTCCAACATCTCTAATCCCAACCAAACACAATTCAGATGTCGGTGGGATGTGAAGTTGATCCTCTCCAACAGAGTTTAATGGCTGCTCAGGCTCATATGGGAGGGAGACGGTCCTTTGATTCAGGCCTGGGAATGACCTATAGGCCGGTGAAGGTGTTGCAAAAGGGGAATCACGTGTTCCCAATCAGGAGCAAAGGAAGCTGACTTATACCAATTCAGACCATTGGTCTATCCAGCTCAGTACCGTCTGCACTGACTGTTAGAAGCTCTCTAGGATTTGGGACAAGGGTCTTTCCCAACTCTACCTGGAGATGCCCAAGGTTGAACTTGGAATGTTCTGTATGCAAAAAACGTGTGCCATCACTGACCTAAGGACTTTTCCCAGTATACAAAAAGGGTACATGGCAGATTTGATTTTTGGTTACATGAAGACATGGCAACAGAGATTATTATGAGGATTTGCACAATACTAGAGCAGGGGTGGGGAACCTCAGTGGGTTATGGGATGCATTGGACCTCCTGGCCCCTCTGGGGGCTGCACCTATTGTTTGCCACAGCTGCTGCTGCTGCCGCAACTGGAAGCGGCCACACAGCTGTGGCAGGGAACCACCAGAAGGGGACAAAACTCCCCCTAGGTGGCGGCATGTGACCTGTGGGCCATGTGTTACCCACTTCCATACTAGAGGGCGAGTAAAAGGGAAACGAATGCTGGAGTGCAATGAGAGAGCCTAAAGGAAAGAAAACATGAGCTAAAAACTATGTACCTTTTCTAGCAAGGTGATTGCCAAGACTATGGAAGAAGCCTCCTATGGGAAGAGGAGGAGAAGGAAACCCTTCCACATAAAGTACTTAACGCACAACCGAGAAAGCCCTTAAAATGAAGCTCAGGCAGGCATTCAGCATTGTCCCCGAGGACAAAGGCTAGACTTGAGCTGATGGCTTTCAGCATCACCATCTTTAGAGATTGTTCAGTCTGTGTTTCCACAGCATGTGGATAGCAGTTGTTGTTGTTTTCCCCATCACGCAGTTTAAAAGTGCATTTTGCAGAAATGAAGTTTTGAAAATGCTTTTCCTCTAAATTGTTGTTGTTGTTGTTTATTCGGTCAGTTGCTTCCAACTCTTCATGACTTCATGGACCAGCCCACGCCAGAGCTTCCTGTCGGCCGTCGCCACCCCCAGCTCCCCCAAGGTCGAGCCCGTCACCTCCAGAATATCATCCATCCATCTTGCTCTTGGTCGGCCCCTCTTCCTTTTGCCTTCCACTTTCCCTAGCATCAGCATCTTCTCCAGGGTATCCTGTCTTCTCATGATGTGGCCAAAGTACTTCAGTTTTGCCTTTAATATCCTTCCCTCAAGTGAGCAGTCTGGCTTTATTTCCTGGAGTATGGACTGGCTTGATCTTCTTGCAGTCCAAGGCACTCTCAGAATTTTCCTCTAAATTAAAAAAAAAAAAGGTGTCCCCAACCAGTCGTGTCCAGCTCTAGGGTGTGGTGCTCATCTCCATTTCTAAGCCGAAGAGCCAGCACTGTCCGAAGACGCTTCTGTGGTCATGTGGCCAGCATGACTGCCTTCCTTAAAATACCATGGTAAATTGCACAGTCTTAGCCTTGATCATGCATTATGATATGAACCCCAATGAGCTGCCCAGCATTTTGAAAGCTGTGTGTGTGTGTGTGTACTACACACGCAATATTTCAGCACACTGAACTGCCAAGCTGCTATTGACGTGGTGCAGTGAAATGAGGTGGCAAGGACAAGTTCACAGATTACCAGGCCACCATAAATATGGTGGATCTGGGTTCTTCTTCCCTTCTCCTCCCTCTCTCCATCCACTTCTCTGCTGCTTGACCAGCCATTAAAAAGCTTACATCAACATTTCTAGCCTAGACTTCTTACTGTAGAACAGGGGTGGGCAAAAGGTTGATCTCCAGAAGTTTTAGACTTCAACTCTTAGCATGCCTGACCGTGGGTAGGAATGGTCAATGTTCAAGATCACCAGGATTCTCTGAACATCATCTTGCTGCTCATCTCATGCCTGATTCCCATTCCCATTTGTGATCACTGCTCGTTCTGCACAAACGGGAAACTTGTGCAAGTCGAGCTGTGATCGAATGGGAGATTAGTGCAAATCTGCAAATTTCCTCCATAGACTGAAGCAGGGCTGATTCATTCTACAGAAGAAATTTGCACCAGTTAGGAAATTTGTGCAAATCAAACTGGGAATCGGGAACAAGACGAATGTGAGCACCTGTTTGACAAATTGCAAATATTTGCAAGAGGCCCGTGATCATACTTGCGCTTGCACTTGGAGCTTCAAACAGGACATGCTCGCATGTTTCATGAGCAAAAACAAAATTCTCATACATTACTAACCATCGGCCATGCTGACAACGACTTATGCAACAGGGACAGCAAACAGGAGTTTGGCAGGGGTGTTTGGCAGAGGGAAGTCAAAGGGGCGGTCCCTAACAATTTTTTGAAAAATTTATTTTGTCTTGTAACACACACTTCCATTCCAGTGGGACTCTGTTGTTAACTTCGGTGAATAGAGGACAAAGCACGGCTATACTGGGAGAGCCAGTGTGGTGTAGTGGCAAGAGTGTTGGACTAGGAGCTGGGAGATCCGGGTTCTAGTCCCCACTCGGCCATGGAAGCTCACTGGGTGACTTTGGGCCAGTCACAGACTCTCAGCCCAACTCACCTCACAGGGTTGTTGCTGTGAGGATAAAATGGAGAGGAGGAGGAGGATAATGTAAGCCGCCTTGGGTTCCTTGCGAGAGGAAGAAAGGCGGGGTATAAATGAAATAAATAAAATAATAAATAAATAATAAATATACCAGTACAATCAGCAAGCTAGAAACGTAAAGGGAATAGAGACTACGGAAGGAAAAGACTCTCCGGTAGTGGTGCCTTGCAAAGTGGTGCAATGTTTGTTTTCTTGCCTGAGATCAACATGGCCTACACGTGCAACAAGTGCAAGTTGATCATGCTGTTGGAAGAAAAAGCCGGTGTGGTGTAGTGGCAAGAGTGTTGGACTGGGAGTCGGGAGAACCAGGTTCTAGTCCCCACTCGGCCATGGAAACTCACTGGGTGATTTTGGGCCAGTCATAGACTCTCAGCCCAACCTACCTCACAGGGCTGTTGTTGTGAGGATAAAATGGAGGAGGAGGAGGATAATGTAAGCCACCTTGAGTTCCTTGCAAGAGGAAAAAAGGCAGGATAGAAATGCAATAAATAAATGCAATAAATAAATAAATAAATAAATAAATGGTAAGAGGACTGGAGCAGCAAGTGTCAACCCGCCGGGGAATAAGAGAAGATGAAGAGTTCTTAGACAGAACAGTGGAACTACAGCAGCAAAGTGAAGTACAGAAGCCAGAAGAGCTACAGCAAGCTGAGGCAGAAGAGGAAAATGCTGAGGCGAGGAAAAATGAAGTAGATAATACTCCTTGGAAAAGGGTGACAGTTAAGAGCAAAAGAACTAGAAGGCACTCAGCACCAGTGGAGGCAGTGGAACTAGGGAACCATTTCCAGGTACTTGAGGATGAGACTGGGGGGCAGCCTGCAGCGGAAGAATTATAGGGGAGCCTGCGTGAGAGCAAGCAAGAGGCTGAAGGTCAGTCAAGCAGAGGCAATGAAACCAAGGCCTACAACAAGAAGAGAAGAGTAGTGGTTCTGGGAGACTCCTTGCTGCGTAGGATTGGAACCCAAGTATGCTGCAAAGACCCATAGACTCGCCAGGTATGCTGTCTCCCAGGAGGACAGATTGGAGACATGACTGAAACGTTTCCTACACTCATAAAGTCCACTGACAGGTATCCCTTTCTTCTCATCCATGTGGGAACAAATGATACCACCAAGCAGAGCTAGGAAGGAATCAGGTCAGACTCTGAAGTTCTGAGAAGGAAACTCAAGAACTTTGGGGTCCAGATAGTTTTCTCATCCATTCTTCCAGTAGTTAGAAGAGGAATAGAAAGGGAAGGAAAATACTTTAGGTGAATGACGGGCTACAAAGGTGGAGCCGACATGAGAGATTTGGATTCTGGGACCATGAGCTATACTTCCTGGAAGATGGGCTGTTGGCAAGGGATAGGTTGCACCTCACAAGGGCTGGGAAGAATCTGTTTGGCCACAGCATGATGAACTTCATCAGGAGGGCTTTAAACTGAATCCTACAGGGAAGGTAGATGTAAAGTTGGGGGTGACAATGGTCAATGGACAATGCTCATGCCACACAATGGAGAGAACAGCTCCAATAGCACCCAATACTAGTCTTCAAAAACATGTAGGAAGAAAGCCAGACCATAAAGGACATGGTCTTCAATCTCTATATACTAATGTCTAGAGTATGGGAAACAAACAGAATAAACTTGAACTCTTAATGCTGGGGGGAAATTATTACTTGATAACCAACAGAGATGACTTAGTGGATAAAGCAGCAGTTACGGGACCACTGAGGGAAAGTGACCATGTTCTACTTGAGTTCTAGGATCTAAAGGAAGCAAAAGCCGAGTGTAGCCAAACACGTACCCTGGATTTTAGGAAAGCCAATTTTAATAAACTCAGAACAATGATAAGTAAGGTCCCATGGCAAGTGACTCTAAGGAGAAAAGGAGTCCAAGATGGGTGGGATATTTTTTTTTAAGGGAATTCTGAAAGCACAATTACAAACGATTCTAACAAGAAAAAAGGGGGGAAGACAACAGAAGAAGCCAAAGTAGCTCAACAAAAAACTTAAAGATGACCTGAAAAAAAAAAAAGGATACATATAGGAAGTGAAAGGAAGGACAAGCTACAAAGGAAGAGTACAGGCAGGTAGCACAGAATTGCAGGGACAGCATCAGGAAGGCTAAAGCTGAGAACGAGCTGAGGTTAGCGAGGGATGCTAAAAGCAACAAAAAGGCTTTCTTCAGATACGTGCATAGTAAAAGACAGGTGAAAGAAATTGTGGTTCAACTATTCAGTGAGGATGGCAAAATGATAACAGATGACAAAGAAAAGGCAGAAGCGCTCAATTCCTACTTCAGCTCAGTCTTCTCCCAAAAGAGGGTCTAGGACCCCCCTGGCAAAGGCGAACTACAGGCTGAAGGGGCAGGATTGCAGCTTGAGATCAATAGGCATATGGTCAAGGAACACCTAATTACTTTGAATGAGGTCAAATCTCCAGGGCCAGATGAACTGCATCCTAGAGTAATAAAGGAACTGGCAGAAGAGCTCTCAGAACCACTGTCTATTATCTTTGAGAAATCATGGAGGAGGGCTGAAACGCCAGATGACTGGAGGAGGGCTAATGTTGTCCCTATCTTCAAAAAGGGCAAAAAAGAGGAACCTGGGAACTATAGACCAGTCAGTCTGCCATCAATCCCTGGGAAAATTCTGGAGCAGATTATAAAGCAATCAGTCTGTAAGCACCTTGAAAACAATGAAGTGATGACTCGAAGCCAACATGGATTTGTCAAGAACAAATCCTGCCAGACGAATCTGATCTCATTTTTTAAAAAGGTAACCTCCCTTGTGGACTGTGGGAATGCTGTGGACATAATATACCTCGACTTCAGCAAAACTTTTGACAAAGTGCCCCATGATATCCTGATTAGCGAACTAGCTGAAAGTGGGCTAGATGAAACAATTATCATGTGGATCCACAGTTGGCTACAGAATTGGACTCAAAGTGTGCTTATCAATGGGATCTTCTGAAACTGGGGAGAGGTAACAACTGAGCAGGGCTCAGTCCTGGGCCCAGTGCTCTTCAACGTTTTTATTAATGACTTGGAGGAGGAGGTGCAGGGAATGCTGATCAAATTTGCAGATGACATAAAATTGGGCGGGATAGTTAATACCCTGGAAGACAGAAACAAAATTTAAAGTGATCTTGATAGGCTAGAGCACTTGGCAGAAAACAACAGAATTAAATTTAATAGGGATGAATGCCAAGTTCTGCACCTAGGAAAAAGAAACCAAATGCACAGTTATAAGCTGGGGGATACTTGAATCAACAATACTACAAGCAAGAAGGATCTTGGAATTGCTGTAGATCTCAAGCTGAATATGAGCCAACAATGTGATGTGGCTGCAAAAAAGGCAAATGCTAGTTTGGGCTGCATTAATAGAAGTATAGCTTCAAAATCACATGAAGTACTAGTTCCCCTCTACTCAGCACTGCTTAGGCCTCATCTTGAGTACTGTTCTGGGCACCACACTTTAAGAAGGATGAAGACAAACTGGAGAGTGTTCAGAGGAGGGCAACGAAGATGATCAGGGGACTGGAAACAAAGCCCTATGAGGAGAGACTGAAAGAACTGGGCATGATTAATCTTGAGAAGAGAAGACTGAGGGGGAGATATGATAGCACTCTTCAAGTACTTAAAAAGTTGTCACAGGGAGGAAGACCAGTGTCTCTTCTCGATCACCCCAGAGTGCAGGACACGGAATAATGGGCTCAAGTTACAGGAAGCCAGATTCCAGCTGAACATCAGGAAAAATGTCCTGATTGCTAGAGCAATACAACAATGGAACCAATTACCTAGGGAGGTGGTGGGCTCTCCCATCACTGGAGGCATTCCAGATGAAGCTGGACAACCATCAGTCAGAAATGCTTTGACTTAGATTCCTGCATTGAGCAGTGAGGTGGACTCAATGGTCTTATAGGACCCTTCCAACCCTTCTATTCTATGATTCCATGAGTTGAAGTCCAGAGCACCTGGAGATCTAACTTCTGCCCACTCCTTCTGTAGCACATAGGATGCTGCCTTATGCTGAGTCAGATGACCATCGCTCCATCTAGCTCAGAAGCCTGTCCCAACTTTGTGCCCTCCAAGTGTTTTGAAGGTCAGCTCCCAGCCAGCATGGGCAATCATCAAGAACACTGAGAGATGTAGTCTAAAAGATCTGGAGAGCACCCAGTTTGGCTGGCAGTACCTCTCTTGGGTGTCAGACAGGACATCTTTGCCAGAACAAGGTGACCTCCATGGTCTCTTCCAACTCTACAGTTCTACTGGCTGGATCCAGACAAAGCAACTCCTGCATTAATCATGAGTTGAAATCAATGGGAAAAGTTAATCATAACTAACTTAAGTCACACTGATTTTGATGGGACTAACCATGTGTGATCATTAGTCCCACCTGGATCCAACCCTATCATTCTAAAACCAGGAGTGCATGCTAGATCCTCTGTCCAGGATTGTTCACCAAGAATGCACTTTTCCTCCAGGGACTGAACATACCTGAGCTATCAAAGGGAAATTAAGAACTTAAGAACCCGGCTTGATCAGACCCAGGGTCCATCTAGTCCAGCATCCCCTTTCCCATTGGCCATGAAGGCTGAGGATGATGGCCAGTGTAGTACAATGCATCTGGAGGGCACCAAATTGGGGAAGGCTGATGAAGGACTATTGCATGCCTCCATTTTGCCTCCTGCTTAGACATGGAGGTGCCGTTTGGTTTGTACCCAGCTGTTTGGAGGAGAGGCAGACAGAAAGGAGCATATGTGGAGGACTCACCTATTTGGCCATGAACCAAATCAACAGACAGCATAAGCAAGCTAAGGTCCAGGCTTGTGGGAAGCTATTTTGGGGGAAGAATGTGAAGGGGAGGAGCCTGCACAGACCCACCCATTTTTTCAGCAGCCAGACTGAGAGACAGCATTAACATACCCTGTTCCAGGCTTGTGGCAATGTAATTTGGTTGACTGAACCCAGGATGAAAATGTATCTGACCTAGGTACAACAGGCCTACTTTTTGCCTCTGAGAAAAGCCTGGCTCTCTGTCTTGGCTGATAACAGTAGCCGTACTCAGTGCCATGGCCATCAACACGTCAAATGCACAATCTGCAGCGTTTAATGAATAACAGGAAAAGGTCAGTAATTGGGTTTATTTTGGGCCAAGACCTTCTAAAGGGTCTATTTTCATCTTCCCATGAAAAATGTATATATTAATAAATGTTACCATCAAAACCACTCCCTGGATTTTTCTTCTTTAGAACCTAGTTTGCCACAAAAAGTTTAGAGCTGCTTACTGAGAAAACAGGCAGGGTTTTGCATGCAATTTCTACGGATAGGCTCATTTTACTGAACTGTAAAGTAGCACAATACAGCAGATGCAATATTCAGAGAAGTATTGGTCCCCAAAGGATGGATGTTGCCAGTTTCCACTTTCTGCGCATGCCACAGCAGGTCTAATACATGGTGAAATGCATCACTGCGCCCCAATCTTTGAACGTATCTTTAGTTGGACGGTGTACTTGGTGTACTTTTCCAAATAAAATGTTAATGGGAGCAGATATTTCTTCCCTGCTTTATTTTTAAATAACCCCCAGTGTCACGTTGCTGTAAGAAATGGAATACTCAAGTGTCACGTATGTGCCACAGTGCTGCTTTATATGGCAGCAGTGTGATTAATTAAAATTTACAGGCATAATCCGTACTCCTAACCATGTTTTTTTGGCTTCAGCCCCTCTAGCCCTGTGCCAATAATGTCTTTAAAATGAATGACAACCTCAAAGTTGACCTCTGTGAAGAGGCACTCTTAAACTGCTCTGTAACAAGGGAAGAATGAGGAGCTATATATTTCAGTGCGTGTGTGTGGAGAAATAAAGGCTTGTAAATACAATAACGACTGGGGAGGTCTGGATAGATCAAGGAAAATGCACTTTTTCAATCACACACAGAAGCTGTAAGTGTACAAATGCCAGCAAGGCAGATGAAGACACAAGGGTAAACAAATGTAGGGACATAAGAACATAAGAAGAGACATTCTGGATCAGACAAATGGTTCATCTAGCTGTCTGCCGGGAACCCAGAAGCAGGACATGAGGACAACAGCACCCTCCTGTCCATGTTTCCGGCAACTGGTGTGCATAGGCATACTGCCTCTGATACTAGAGGTAGCCTATAGCTATTGAGACTAGTAGCTATTGATAGCCTTTTCCTCCATGAATTTGTTTAACGTTTTTTTAAAGCCATTAAATTGGTGTCCATCTGACAGGGTTCCCCTTATGACTCGGACCCCCTGGGCAACTCCTTAAGGATCTCCCTACAGGGGAAGGAGATGTAAAGTTGGTTGAACACTTAATATTGGGGGGAAATTATAACTAGATAGGTGTAACTGAAACTTGATTGGATGACTCCCATGACTGGAATACAGCAACTGAAGGACATAACTTGTTCAAAAAGAATAGAGGGAACAGAAAGGGAGTTGCACTATATGTTAAAAATACATCTCTCCGCACAGAAATACAAGAGGATGAGCTTTGTTGCCTCATTCAGAGCATCTGGGTTAAAATACATGGGGCAAAGAATAACAGGAACATGGTGGTCGGAGTCTACTACTAGCCACCCAATCAAGGAGAAGATGTGGATGAAACTTTTGAAAAGCAAATTGCCAATGTTTCCAGGAAGCATGATGTAGTAATAATGGGGTTCTTCAATTTCCCCAATATTTGTTGGGTGGCAAATTCTGCAAAACACGACCCCTCCAAGGAATTCCTGACTTGTGTTGCTGATAACTTCCTCCTACAGAAAGTGGAGGAAGGAACTAGAGGATTGGCATCCTTGACTTGATCCTAACCAACAGAGATGACTTAGTGGATAAAGTAGCAGTTATGGGAACTCAGCGGGAAAGTGACCATGTTATACTTGAGTTCTAGGATCTAAAGGAAGCAAGAGCCGCATGGAGCCAAACACCTACCCGGGATTTTAGGAAAGCCAATTTGAATAAACTCAGAACAGTGAGAAGCAAGGTCCCATGGCAAGCTAATGAGAAAAGGAGTCCAAGATGAGTGGGAGTTTTTTAAAAAAGGAAATTCTAAAGGCACAATTACAAACAATTCCAACAAGAAAAAAAGGGGAAGACAACAAAAGAAGCCAATGTGGCTTCGCAAAAGGCTTAGAGATGACCTGAAAACAAAAATAGGACACATATGGGAAGTGAAAGGAAGGCCAAGCTACAAAGGAAGAGTACAGGCAGGTAGCACAGAATTTCAGGGATGGCATCAAGAAGGCTAAAGCTGAGAACGAGCTGAGGTTAGCGAGGGATGCTAAAAGCAACAAAAAGGCTTTCTTCAGATACGTGCATAGTAAAAGACAGGTGAAAGAAATTGTGGTTCAACTATTCAGTGAGGATGGTAAAATGATAACAGATGACAAAGAAAAGGCAGAAGTGCTCCATTCCTACTGCAGCTCAGTCTTCTCCCAAAAGAGGGTTTATGATCCCCTGGCAAAGGCGAAGTACAGGCTGAAGGGGCAGGATTGCAGCTTGAGATCAATAGGCATATGGTCAAGGAACACCTAATTACTTTGAATGAGGTCAAATCTCCAGGGCCAGATGAACTGCATCCTAGAATAGTAAAGGAACTGGCAGAAGAACTCTCAGAACCGCTGTCTATTCTCTTTGAGAAATCATGGAGGACGGGGGAAGTGTCAGAGGACTGGAGGAGGGCTAATGTTGTCCCTATCTTCAAAAAGGGCAAAAAGGAGGAACCTGGGAAGTACAGACCAGTCAGTCTGCCATCAATCCCTGGGAAAATTCTGGAGCAGATTATAAAGCAATCAGTCTGTAATCACCTTGAAAACAATACAATGAGTACTCGAAGCCAACTTGGATTTGTCAAGAACAAATCCTGCCAAATGAATCTGATCTCATTTTTTTATAAGGTAACTTCCCTTGTGGACTGTGGGAATGCTGTGGACATAATATACCTGAACCTGAGCAAAGCTTTCGACGAAGTGTCCCATGATATCCTGATTAGCAAACTAGCTAGATGTGGGCTAGATGAAACAACTATCAGGTGGATCCACAGTTGGCTACAGAATCACACTCCAAGAGTACTTATCAGTGGGATCTTCTCAAACTGGGGAGAAGTAATGAGCGGGGTACCACAGGGCTCAGTCCTGGGCCCAGTGCTCTTCAACATTTTTATTAATGACTTGGAGGAGGAGGTGCAGGGAATGATGATCAGATTTGCAGATGACATAAAATTGGGCGGGATAGCTAATACTCTGGAAGACAGAAACAAAATTCAAAGTGATCTTGATAGGCTGGAGCACTGGGCAGAAAAAAGAATGACACTTAATAGAGATAAATGCCAAGTTCTGCACCTAGGAAAAAGAAACCAAATGCACAGTTACAAGATGGGGGATACTTGCCTCAACAATACTACAAGCAAGATGGATCTTGAAATTGTTGTAGATCACAAGCTCAATATGAGCCAATAATGTGATGTGGCTGCAAAAAAGGCAAATGCTATTCTGGGCTGCATTAATAGAAGTATAGCTTCCAAATCATGTGAAGTACTAGTTCCCCTTTTAAACTTATAAGGGGAAGTTCATAAGGGCTGTCCTTATAAACTTCCCTTCCCCAATAACATGGGGTTTAGGGTGTAGACGTGGGGAGGTTAGCACTTCAGACACTTGGGTGTTAACCACAACAGTTTCCTGGTAAATTAAATCAAGCAAAGTACAACTAAAGTGATTTACAAAATAGAACTGAGTGATACAAAAGGCATTAAGAGAAAATAAAGGCTGCAAAAACACAAATTCCTCTACCCTAGCGGCACTTAGACTTCTCCAGGCTGCTTCTTCCTGCTCTCCCCCCAGGCTCTGGTCTTCCGCACTCTCTGCTCTGCCTCTCTCTGGTCTGCCTCTCACTGGCTCTCTCTCTCTCTCCTCCCCTTCCTCAAAGTACTGTTTCAAACCTGAAGAAATGAAACCTAACTCAGCGAAATGAAACTTAACCAGGGAAATCAAAGTACTCCTCTCAGGGATACCCCCTCCCAACAACAACAACAAACCATGACTCTAAGCCTGACCTTTCCTTCTCCTTGCCTCTGTAGGCCTCAAACCTTCACACCATCACTGTATCTCGTTGTAGAGAATTCCATAGTTTAACTCTGTGCTGTGTGAAGAAGTCCTTCCTTTTATCTGTCCTGAATCTCCCCCCAATCAGCTTCATGGGATGGCCCCTGGCTCTTGTATTATGAGAGAGGGATAAAAATGTCACCCTATCCACTTTCTCCACAGAATCTAATCCAAAGAAGTACAGCAGTCCCTCACAGGTTCACCAAGCTTGCAGAACAGCAGCAAAGGAACATGTCAGGGCAGGCTCCACATCTTCCAGTGGGGTCTGAAATTATATCACACACATGCACACACACACACCAATTTCATTCTTAAATCCAGCAAGCAAAAATGATATCCATGTGACTGTTTAAAAGAGGTGTAGAAATGCATTCTAATCTCACTGACTAAGGCTGGGGTGGGCAACCTGTAGCCCTCCAGATGTTTTTGGGCTACAACTCCCATCAGCCACAGCCATCATAGTCAACGGGGAGAGATTATGGGAGTAGTCCAACAACATCTGGAAGGCCAGCAATTTGCCCACCACTGGACTAAGGCCTAGTCTACATGTGCAGGAGAAGGAGGTCATGCTAAAAATGTGCTAAAAAGGACGGTACCACTTCAGATTGCATCAGGTTCTTAATGCACATCTCCAATGAAGAAAACATGCACACCTCTCTGTACATAGAAACCAGCACAACATGGAAAAGGCCAAGCCAGAGTCTTTACCCCTGATGTGTTAGGTTTTGTTATGTATTTATTGTGTGTGTGTGTGTGTGTGTGTGTGTATTTATGTGTATTCATTTATTTAAAGAGCCTCATGTGGTGCAGAGTGGTAGGCAGCAGCATTGCAACCGAAACTCTCCCCACGACCTGAGTTTGATCCCAGCGGAAGCTGGGTTCCAGGTAGCCGGCTCAGGTCGACTCAGCCCTCCATCCTTCCGAGGTCAGTAAAATGAGTACCCAGCTTGCTGGGGGAAAGGTAGTCACGACTGGGGAAGGCAATGGCAAACCACCCTGCTATAGTCTGCCATGAAAACGCCAGCGAAAGTGGTGTCCCTCTAGGAGTCAGCAATGACTCAGTGCTTGCACAGGAGGAACCTTTCCTATTCATTTATTTATGTGTATTTATTATTTGTTTGTTTGTTTGTTTTTATTTTTGTGCATCTATTTATTTGCAGGAAATTTTGTATGTTAAAAAAGCATTTAAAAAAAAAAAAAGGTCGGGAGAGCCCACCTGTAAATGGAAGTGGTACAGAGTCCACTCTACCATCTCAACATCCAACCTCCTGCTGCATGTATCAATCATGCTTGGCTGAATCCTTAAACTCAACCTTGAAGATACAGAAGCATTGGAGGCTGTGGCTCTGACTTTGGTGGGGCTGTCCATCCGTTCTGGGTTTCAGTCAGAGCCAGCCAGGATTCTAGAGGAACAATCCAAGGTGTTGAACCCCAACATAGGTTCAGCACCTTGAATAGCTCCTTTAGAGTTCTGGCTGGTTCTGGCTGAAACCCAGAATGGATCCACAGCGCCACTGAAATTGGACCCACCAGTCTTCACTGTACAGAAGTAACTTTAACAAAACAAAACAAAAAGGAAAAGAAACTGCCCATTCGTCGTCTGCTTAGTCAGAATACCCCCCCCCCGTGAACCCCCCCGTGAAATACATAACCAGACAGATCTCTCTAACTGCTGGCAGTAACTGGATGTATTTAGTTATTTGTGCTATTTACATTCAGCCGTTCTTCCATTATGGAACCCAGGAGGTGGTGTACGCAGGGCTCCAAGGCTGTCTCCCATCCAGGCACTGACCAGACCCAGGCCAGCTTAGCTTCACTCAGGTTAGAGCAGGGATGCAGAAATGCCATCTCACAGGCCTCATTTGGTCCCTGCAGGCTCTGGGCTGTGTTCAGACCATGGAGCCTCCTTTGGTTCCTCCTGAGACCAGGGCTAGCTGCCCAGGGTTGCCTCCTGGAATTATCCTTGCTGGAAGAATCCCTCGGATAGCAATCCTTTCGATTTCTGACTGGTTCTGATTGAAACCCGGAGCAGATTCACTGCCCCACTGACATCAGAGCCACCACTGAGTCATACCATTATCTCTGACCACAAACAGTGGAATTCCTCCAGGGTGGGGGGACTCAGCTGGTGCTGGGAAGAGTGCCGGCTGAGTCCCTTTCTCTGTGCCTCCCTCAACATGGAGACAGGCAAAATGGGCAGGGGGCGAGCTAACGTTGTCAGTGGCCATGACAGCACAATATCTCAAGTGCTTTAAGTGTCTGATTCTGTTTAAGCCACACAACAGGTGATGTTAAGCTGAAAGGCTTCCTCAAGGACACCCAACCAATGTTAAAGAAGAGCAGGGTGTCTGCCCATTAGGAGAGCCCATTTCTGTCTCCAACAAACTACACAGGAGAATGGATCAAAACAAAGCCCCTCAATGTATTATAATGCTGTCAAATAGAAAGCTCTCGGACTTATTTTTCAGACAGAGAAAGTCCAGAAAGCCAGTGAACTGTGTTCCCTCCCACTTCTTCTGCTGTTTTTGCGGCATTTTTTTAATCTCTACAGCAGCCCTGCAAGGCAGGTCAGTATTATTATCTTTCTCATTACAGATGGGGAACTGAAGTTGAGAGTCACTGAATTTCCAAAGGTCACCTAATGAGCGCTCATGGGGCAGAATCAAGTCAAAACCAGCGGCTTTCCTGATTTGGAGCTCAGTATCTTAGCAAAGTCTTGCTATAGAAATACTATTCCTTGTCATTGTGAATCACCTCGTGATGCACACATAACACATACCCTGCACACGTAACACGTACTCATGCATTCTGGTCACTCTGTGCCAACAGACATTTCTATTCCCCCCCCCCTGTATCCTCCCAAACCACCCTGCAAGGTAGGTTAGGCAGAGACAGAGTGACTGGCCAAAAGTCACAAAAGTTAGCATGATGGCTGAATAGATTTGAACTTGGATCCCTTATATCATGAATCAAAGCTTTGCAGGTTCAAAACTTTGTTGTGTGATAGCTGCTATTCTCCCCCCACCCAGACAAATTGACCATCGCTTGGTAGTTTCTCAGCTTTTGCACATTCCCCCCCCCATTCAAAATGGTTGAAATTAGTGCTGTACCTAAAATTTCTCCTACATGTTTTTCAAGCGTTCTCATTCAATCTGATAGAAGAGAAATTGCTCTCAAGAAGAAATTCAATACTGAAGAAATTTCGGAGAAATTTTCAAGGCTTGGGTTTGAGTTTCTTGGGCTTGCCTTACTTAGGAGGTGGTCAAGGAATGAGCACAAGTATCCTGTCTTTCATTGTACAATCATCTCTTTGGCAGCCTGTAGCCTCCTCAGTTTCGTATACTTCAATTGAAGGCCAGTTTAAGGCACCATGAGGTAATTCCTCCCATGGGGCTTGTTCAGATCGGGAAGTACAGGCAGCCAGGAAGGCTAGCTGTGATTAGGGGAGCTCAAACACCACCAGAAGAAATTCAACATAAATTATAGACTGTCCTGAGAATGAGGCAGAACAATGGAAGCCCCTTTCATGGGGGAGGAAAGGTTTCTGGAAATTGAGAGGACAGATTTTGGCAGAGCACTCACTCCACCTCATCCCTGGAGCTGGACACAACACTGCCCCCCCACACACACACACACACGCACCTGCATTGTGGTGGATGCAAAATGGGGGCCAGCTTGCCAACACAGTTGATGTGTTGCAGCACAAAAAAAACCTTACCAAAAATGAAAGAAGCTGTGCTACAAGCCCTGCCAATGGGGACCCTACCTGTGAGAAACTGTGGATAATTTCTCCTTCCCTTGGAGAAATTCAGTGAAATTATCTCCCAAATTTCTCTGCCCACAAATAAGCTGGAGAATTTTGAGAGGCCATTTGCGCAGAGCTCTAGTTTGAGATGCCTCTCCTAAGGCTGAGTTACAGGCAGTAAGAGCTTAAAGCTAAAATAGGCTGGTATTTTGGGAATGTTGGCCCTGCCTTCTTTTGCCATTGGCCTCGCCCACTCCTGGAATGTGGCCCCCCAAGAGCTCCTATGAAATGGAAGTTGACCCTCAGCTGAAAGAGGTTCTGCACCCCTGCACCACACCATACTGCTTCTCAGACAGAGCCCTCAGCAAGAGGCAGAAAAAAGAGAAGTCGATGAGCTGAAATGTTTGGTCTCTCATAAATCTCACAAAGGCCATGATGCCAGCTTGAACAAGCTATTTGGGGTGGGGGGATGTTCCCCACACCTCAGACTTAACATCCCTTATGCATTATTGGGAGAACTCTCTGAGCCTAGACCAAGCTTCGTTTAAAGGTTGCGGGGTGGGGGGAGACAAAAGCTTCCTGGCCCTGTGGGACTTTCCGCAGCAGCCAGCACAAGGGGCATTGCTGAACACAGGTTAAAAATCATCTCCGCATCCCAGATCGCCCCCCTGCCCTCCCCTGCTCAGCAGTTATAAATGTGAGCATCATTGTTGCTATTTATCACCCTGTTACTATTAAAAGGGCATTGTGTTGGAAGGAGCCATTTAAGCTCTATTATAACTCTTTTTGACTGACAGCTAAAGTTTAATGAGTGGCATTGCCTGGCAGGGCCAGATGCAAAAGGGAGCTCTAAATAGACCTGTCACAGAGATGCTAAAGAGACTCTCACATGTGCCCAAGTCAGTGCTCCAATACCAGCAATCTTCTCTCTCTCTCAACCGTTTTTCAGTTAAAAACATTTACCAGATCCTGGAATTTATAATGCTGCCTAGTTCATTCTTCAAAAGTAATCAGAATGACTATTTTGCATTTATTTCTTACTAGATTTCTCCTCTGCAATGTCTGTATTGATTTGTTTGTTTATTTATTAAAAACAAAAACAAAAATCTATTCCCCCCCCCAAAAAAAAAAGAATTCAAGGAAGCTTTATAAGAACTAAAATCAAACAATATAGGGACAAAACGATGACAAAGCAAGGAATAGTGGTCCTGACAAAGCAAAGTTACCCCAAGGTTAGGATTGTTGGTATAATTACAATGGAACAGAAAACCTGGTGCCCTCCAGGTGGGTTGGACTACAACTCCCAACATCCCTGGGCAGTATGGCCAATGGCACCAGACTGGGGAAGACTAGGCTGGTAAAATAATGAAAATGCAAATAGGGTGGAGATGGGGTACGATTTGTGTATTAAATTTAAAAAAAAAACTGATGAGACTAGGGTGTTTGGAAGAATGCAGTGTCAGGTGAGAAAATGGGTAACTTCTTCTAAGACTAACAACAGAGGTTATTCCATCAAATATGAATTAAAAGCCACTGTCAGAGCAGCTGTAGCTGCAAGCAGCAAGAGTGACTGGCTTGTCAAAGTAACCTAGGAGGAGGGCTATTGGGTTTTTTTTCCTTGTACCCCTCACCAAGCTGAATGGCACTGATATTATAAAATGGTGTTAACACCATTGATGCAAGTAGGAAACTTCATTCTCTCTCTCTCTCTCTCTCTCTCTCTTTCAGTCTGTTTTTCTTTTTTCATTCTTTTTTTACAGGCTACAATTTGTGACTTTGAGTGAAAAAGGATTATTTGCTTGAGCTCAGAAGAGACAGCATACCCCCTCCCCTCGCCCCAGGCCTTCATGCATGCACATTGCATTGATTGGCTAGAGCTATTCTCCAAGTATGCAACAGCCTCTTATTCCAGATGGTAAGAGAAAAGATGCACCTTCTTGTCTCTGCAAACATGTTTAAATCAGAGCAGGCTATTTGCTCCTCTTTTCATTGAAACTTTTGAAGCACTGACAAAAGGATAGACTCGTCCTGTCCGTGTTGCTGTTTTCTCACCATTTTTTAGTTCCAATGCCTTCTCTGCATTTTTTTTCCAGTGCCCACCATCATGGGGATTACTGTTAGGAAGCTATGACTGCATCTGTGGATAGGACCGGCCCTATCATTATACAGTGAGAGGCAGTGGCCTCAGGCAGCAGATGCTGGGAGGTGGCTGAAATGTGTTTGTGGAGAGCAATTTGCACCACAGGGCATGTCTGGAACTTCTACGATAGCTTGCTAGTTTCAGGTGTGGTGGAAGGCACTGCCTCATCACCAGTGCTGAAGAAAAAATTAAACTGCCAGTCCAATCAGCTTTTGCACTTAGGGATGTAGGAAGCTGCCTTATACTGAATCAGACCATGAGTCCATCTAGCCCAGTATTGTTGACACTGACTGGCAGCAATGGCTCTCCAGGGATTCAGGCAGGAATTTTTTCCAGCCCTACCTGGAGATGGCAGGAACCTTCTGCATTCAAAGCATCTGCTCTACCACTGTTCCACAGTCCCTCCCCAAATGAGGGGGGGCATCTTATTCTTCACCTCAGGCAGCAAAATACCTTGGGCCAACCCTGTCTGCGCAAGCTAGCCCTGTCTGCCTCAGTTCTTTGCTATGGTTCTTCCCAAAGAAGCATCCTTGGGAACAGTTGACATATATTGCATGAGGGGTGAGAGCTGAGGGATAACCTATGGAGCTCTATGCCCACTGTCACATACTGAACTCACTTACAAGTGAGCCTCCACACAGCCACAGTTTGCCCTGGCCTTTCTGCCCCAACCTTGTGGGAAGAGACCGGCGTACTGTAGTAGGACATGTGCCCTGTATGCAAAAGGTCTCAGCTTCAAGTAGAAGGGGATTTATGGATTTATTCAGCTGAGGTATTTTTAGACTGCCTTTCGGGCCAAGCCCTCACAAGGCAGCTTCCAACATATAAAAACACAAAATATATCAACATTCAAATGTTCCCATAAAAGAACAATAAGATTAATGCATTACAAAAAGCAATTAGCACTAACAGAGTAGTGTGCAGACCAACATTTCAATGATATAATAATAATAATAATAATAATAATAATACAGTTATCTTCATCAATTTATAGACCTCTTACCATGTCTGAAAAGATACCTCAAAGCAGTTTACAATACAGAACATCCTGATCGAAACATTTAAAACCAGAAAATGAACAATTAAGAAATTGGGCAGTATAATCAGTCAGAGAAGACCTGGGTGAATAGACAGGCACCTAAAACATGCCACAGTTGGCACTTCCCAAACAACAGAGATGGCATTACACAAGGTGGGGGCAACCGTGAAGGCGGCACGCTGCCAGGCTGCCACCAGATGGTAATCTGTCTCCCATTCCGGGGTCCTTTGAGGCTCAGAGGGAAAGCCAGCAGTAAGTTCAAGGCAGGAATGCAGATCCAGGTAGGAAGAAAGTAGGACCCTGAATAGCTCCAAATGAGTCCTGCTGGCTGGAACTCTCTCTCTCCTAATAGGACAATAGGAGGATGTTGCCTCAGTAGGTAGCTACAGCCAAGGGAAGTCTTGTGTAAGCTGACAAGACCAGTAGTGTGGTCAGCTCTACCCCTCCTGGAGTAGCTAACTGGATTGTTCAAGGGCCCTCACCTGATCCTGTAGCCTGAGACTTCTGCAAGGCTGGGGAGATGGAAGCTCTGCTGGTAATTCATCTTCTGAGCCAGAATCTGATGGCAGAGATCTATCCTCTGGTCAGGAGGACCTTGAATAAGGGACTGACTGTCCTATCCATGAGGTGGTACCCTCGCCCTCATCAGAATACTGCACACCGGAAGTCCCAAGGGCTGGGGGTCATGAAAATCTGCATATCATGGTACAACCAGCAAGGCCTCCTCCAATTATCTTAGTGATTGCTGCACAGGTCTATATCAGAGAAAGCAATCTGCCAGATAACCTGGTATTTTAGCACCAAGTCAGACCAGAAGCACGATAAAATCTTCCTAAGAAAAGCTGGTTCTAAAGAAATGGGTCTGTAAAACCCACATGAAGTCCTGCAATGATGGGGCCATCAAGATCTTAGTTGGAATAGAATTACACAAGTGTGGAGCCACCACCTAGAAGTTCCTGCCCTTCATGGCTGCCAGCCTAATTACTCTCACTGGCAGATGCATGAGCAGAGCCACCAAGGGTGATCTCAAAGTGTGGGCAAGTGTGCACAAAGAAGGAGTTGGAAGTCCAGAGACCCACTGCCAGACAATATTGGGCTTGACAGACAAACAGCCTGGCCTGGTATAAAGCCACTTCCAAAGTTTATCTTTCTCTTCAGGGTAGGAGAAACACTGAAGCTTGGGGTCAGTGCTATATCAGTGTTTGATATGATACATGTTTTTAAATTCTAAACCTTGAATACTGACAATCTGTTTTGGAAACCTTATTTCAGCCTTCCTTCCCCAGCTTGGTGCCCTCCAGATGCTTTGGATTACAACCCCAAAACCCCTGAGCATTGGCTGTGCTGGCTGGGGCTCATGGGATGTGCAATCCAAAACATCTGGAGGGTACTAGGCTGGGGAAAGCTTTCTTATTTTATGCTGCAGAGGGGAGAGCACTTAACAAACAAGCACCCTATGTACACATCACAGGAACAAACATGAAACCTATAAACATACTAACAAATGGACCTGGCTTCACATGGGTTGGAATATCCTTTAGATTGATACAGTGAAGCCTTCAAGCAATCTTGCACAGCTGTCAGAGTTGGACACTGTGCCTGCCCTGTCTGAGTGAAGCCATGCCGGCTGGCACCCCTAGGCACAACCCTTGCCATGGTGTGCCCTTATAGCCACATGAGAGAGGGGTCTGTCCACTCCATTCCCCTGAGGGAGGGCTGCCTGACAACAGGGGGGGAGGGTCAGGCATATGACTGTCCCTCAACCTACTAATCTCCCCAGCTTCAAACTGTATGGACTGCAAAGCTATGTGCTGGTTAGGGAAGTCAGCCCCTGGTGGCTGAAGATGTTACCACAGGCTTCAACCACATGGACACATTAATTAATTAATTAATTAATATGTTTTTAAAATAAAATAATCCCAGGGTGCACACCCTGGTAGTCCCTTTACTATGCATGCCAAGTTTCAGGTGTCTAGGTTTCATGGTCTTGGAGCTGACCTGTCTGACTGTCTGTCCGTCCATCCTCTTTTATTATTATAGAAAATAACAAGAATTTCACTACATATTGGACATACATCCCAAAAAGTTTAGAGATGGGCTGTTATTCCATCGCTATGCCAAGAGAAATGCAATGCAAATTGAGACATGAGACATGAAATAAGCTTATTTCCGAATTACATTAGCAGGTCTTTCAAGAGTAACCTTTTGAGTTGCAGGTGGACTGGGATGAGAGGCATTTTTATGGATAAAAGAAATGAATGGGAACCATCTCACCCGACACCCACCCAGCTTGATGAGATCGCTAGCTAACTGACTTCGGTAAGTCAACTTTTCTGCAAGAGCAATTACTCCAGTACTCCAAATTCTTGCAGTTGCAGAGATTAGCAAAGTTCACAATTCAAGCTCAGCAGAAGGCTTTCAGACTTGCTATGCTCTGCTTGTAAATTCTAAAGATTTAATTAATTCATTTTAAACTTGTTGAGAAATGGGGAAAAAACAACCCTCCGCCTGTTTAGTCATAAATGCAGATTTATGCACTTCTTGCTTTCCAATTCCTGACTTGTGCGTCACCTTGCGATGATTCGGACACACATCACCCAATGCTCATCTGCCCACAGTCTTGGATCCCTTTATGCATCTTCTAACAACCTTGTCCCCTCCCAATACAGCCTGTCATCACTAGGGATGTGGGGGGAAATAGTCAGGTTCACATTTTAATGTGAAATGCCCCAATTTTGCACTTTTGAACCAGAATACAAACCAAAACTTAGTTACCCTTCAAAATTCACCCTTCTCGAAATTTTGCAATGGATTTCTCCAATCACAAAATAATGGGGGGAGATTTTGCACGCACACGCACACACACACAAATAAATGTATATATTCATGAAAATAACACTAAAGATGCAATATAGTAGGAAAATTGCTTGCAAAAAAGTTGCAAAGTTGTACAAAAATGCATGTGTTGGGAGAAATGCACACAAAACATGTGCATACAAATGTTCATGTGAACTTAATCAAAAAAAATGTCTCAAAGTTTGGGACAACCTGAACTTAACATTGGAAAAATGAAAATCTGAGAGAAATCATAACAGACAGTCATAAGTAATGTATAAGTAATGTATGCCTTTCTACCTAATAATGTATATGTAATGTACTGTATAAGTAATGTATAAGTAATTAATGTATAAGTAATTAATGTATAAGTAATAACTATAAGTAATTAATGTATAAGTGCTTCATTGACTACGCTAAAGCCTTTGATTGTGTGGATCACAACGAACTGTGGCAAATTCTGAAAGTGATGGGAGTACCAGACCACCTTACCTGTCTCCTGAGAAACCTGTACGAGGGTCAAGAAGCAACAGTAAGAACCAGACATGGAACAACCGATTGGTTCAAAATTGGGAAAGGAGTACGACAAGGCTGCATATTGTCACCCTGCTTATTTAACTTATATGCAGAGTACATCATGAGAAATGCCGGGTTGGATGAATCAGAGGCCGGAATTAAGATTGCTGGGAGAATTATCAACAACCTCCGATATGCAGACGATACCACCCTAATGGCAGAAAGTGAAGAGGATCTCAAGAGCCTCTTGTTGAGGGTGAAAGAGGAGAGTGCAAAAGCTGGTTTGAAACTCAACATTAAAAAAACGAAGATCATGGCATCTGGCCCCATCACTTCCTGGCATATAGAAGGGGAAGAAATGGAAGCAGTGACAGATTTTACTTTCTTGGGCTCCAAGATCACCGCAGATGGTGACTGTAGCCATGAAATTAAAAGACGCTTGCTCCTGGGGAGGAAAGCTATGGCCAACCTAGACAGCATAGTAAGAGGCAGAGACATCACCTTGCCGACAAAGGTCCGTCTAATCAAAGCTATGGTTTTCCCAGTAGTAATGTATGGCTGTGAGAGCTGGACTATAAGGAAGGCTGAGCGCCGAAGAATTGATGCTTTCGAACTGTGGTGCTGGAGAAGACTCTTACGAGTCCCCTGGACTGCAAGGAGGTCAAATCAGTCCATCCTAAAGGAAATCAACCCTGAGTGCTCATTGGAAGGACAGATAATGAAGCTGAAGCTCCAATATTTTGGCCACTTAATGCAAAGAGAAAACTCCCTGGAAAATACCCTGATGCTGGGAAAGACTGAAGGCAAAAGGAGAAGGGGACGGCAGAGGATGAGATGGCTAGATAGCATCACGGATGCAATGAATATGAACTTGAGCACGCTCCGGGAGAGAGCGCAGGACAGGAAGGCCTGGCGTGCTATGGTCCATGGGGTCACGAAGAGTCGGACACGACTGAACGACTGAACAACAACAACAACTATATGTATGACTGTACGTACTACTGTAAGTACTACTATAAGTACTACTGTTAGTACAACTATAAGTACTACTTTAAGTAGTTAATGCATAAGTAATGTATGCCTTTCTACCTAATATATGGGTTACTAGAGGGTCATTGTGCAGCTAAGTGGCTCCTGCCCTCATACTGTCCTGAGCTTTGATGTCCTCCCTGGCTGCAGAGGAAGAGGACGTGGGCTGAAAGACCAAGGGAAGTGTGGTTACATGGAACCTTACTTGTGGGTAGGGATGTATGGATTTTGTAAAATCCGTTCCATCTGTGTTTCATGGTTTTTAAGTGCCTTTCATTCTGTCATCCGCTCATGGAGAGGAATGGGTTTTTCCCAATGTACTGAATTTGTGCAAATGCACAAATCTCGCCCCCTCTGCACTCACTTTCACGCCTTAGCCTATGGGAGAAATGTGCATTTTCAGCCAGTTTTTTTAATATATATTTTACATATATTTCTATGACTGAATTTGCATAGAATTCTGGAAAGGGGGAAAAAAGAAACCAGTCCGCAAGTCCACAGAGTCTGTGTGACTCAGAAAAAGCCAGTCCACTGTGGAATCCATGGGTCAGATTCATAGAAATCTGAACTCATTCAATTCCATTGCAAATTTCTCCAACATCCCAAGGTGTGGGTACAAGGTATGGGTCCCTCTGCACTTAGGGGATTGGGGGGATATTCCTGCAAATCTTGGGGTTTCCCCAAGCCTGCTGATACTCCTTCTTCTCTGTGGATGGTGCCATTTTGGCTACATAAGGATCTATTGTCAGAGAAGTGTGTATATAGCAGCCTTCCCCATCCTGATGCTCTCCAGATGTTTTGATTGTCAACTCCCATCAGCCCCAGCAAGCCCCAGTTGTAATCCAACACATCTGGAGGGCACCACATTGGCACAAGCACCTATCTCTTTAAAAATGTTGGGCCATGCAAGAATTCATTAAATGCTCATTTCCCCATTATATCAACTCATGGTTGACTTGCTATCAGGCAGCTGTTCAAGGCATAGAAACATGCACACACATATACTAGAAGTGAAACCCTACTTGCAGCACTTGGTCGAGACAACTGCACTTTACACATAAACTAGCAAAAATGCCCATCATTTTGCTGGAAGGGGTTCGATAAGGAGAGTGGAACTTGTGTATCGCAAGAACCACAGTGTCAGGAATGGGGTAGGTTGCGAGGGGGCACAGAGATGGCAGAGGCTCCTAAGCACAGTATTCCCCTGTTTAGGTCTGGCACCTACAGAGCAGCACGTGCCCAGGTAGGGAGGGATTAGTTCGAGAAGTACCTGCAATCCCAACCAGGTTAGTGCTCAGCAAACCCAGGAAGAGACCAGAGCATGCTGTGGAAGTCTAGTGTCAGCACCATGGTCAGCGCACCGTGGGAGACACAACCAGCCTTGGAGCTGACAGCTGGGAGTTTTGCTCCAGGGCTAACCTGGAGCCCAATGAAGATTAAAATAGTTGACCCCTGTAGGAAGGTGTACATCCTAGGCCCTGTGTCCTTCAAGAAGATCTTATCAAAAGGGGCCACAATGTCTTTTGCTCCCTTTGGGACTGACACATGTAGGGGTGGACAAATCAACTGATTTCTGGTTCATGTTGCTCTTGCATGCATTCAATCTTAAATCAATTCTATCCTATTTCCATATCAGTCCCCAACTTTTATTTGTATTTGTATTTATTTTTAAAGCATGATGATCCACATTTGTTTTCATATGCTATTTTACCCTAACGTACACATTTCAGGTTGGATCTGGACTTAATCAGGTTTAGACGAGAGCCATTCAAATGAATGGGGCAAATAACTTTAGTCCCATTGACATCAGTGGATCTCACTCTAAGGATGACTACGTCTGGAGCCAGCCCTTTGTATGCAACTTCCCTAAGATGTCCATTTTGCATGCATTTTTTTTAAGCCAAGAATTGCATTGCAAAATTCAGAGAATTGTGCACAATCCAAAGAATGACTGATTTGAACTGTGCAATCCAAACCAAATATGGTCGGTTGGCTTAAAATTGTGGCCCAAACAAAGGATCCCCACTCCCATCTCTAGGTGAAGTGGTAACAAAGGGATTCCAAAAGGGAGGTTCTGGGAGGAGTAGTCACCTGCCTCCGAAGATGTGGGCAAGGAAACCTTGGCAGCAGAATCACTTGGGATGGTTCCTCCTCTTCATTTGTGGAAATATCTGATGGATATTGTGGCTGATGGATTGCCTTGATGACTGTTTCCCAAAACAGTCCAGGGAGCTCAGATTCCCAAGACTCCTCTGTATCTAGGTTCAAGTCCTGGGCCATGACAGTATCTTACTTTCCCCCCCGTTGGTATAAATGGGAATAAATGGTGTATAAGGGGGAAAGTTACAGGGTCCACCTGGGCAGCACATCATGGTGAGAACTACACCTGCTTCCAGCCACTGAGATTCAGCCTGCTCCTATCTACGTAGGTCCACCCCTCAGCTGCATAAGCCACCTCCTTCATCTGACTAGCCCCACCCAGGATTCCAGCTCTTGGTCATACCACAGGGTGACAGAAGGTTATAAGACCCACTTTTCTATACACCTGATAGCAGTAACACTATTAAATACTGTTAGACCAAGAAGTAGCATAAGGCCAGAATTCCAAATCATTACAAACACCTTGCCAATACTTTTATCCTCCTAAAGATGTATTTCTGTAATACTAATTCCTGCTGAAGCCCTGTAAATTGCTAGCAATTCATTGTTCAGGGAATTAAGCTCATTTTAAAAAAATGAAAACACAAGAAAAGCACAGTGACAGGAGGATGAAGGAAGTCTTTGCTATTCACCATCCACCCAGCCACCCACATGCTATCTTAATTCATCAGCAGACAAAGCCGGTTCTTTGTCTCTGCAGCCCCATCTCTGCCATTCATTCATGGTGAGATATCGCTCCCAGTATTCAGAGTCTGCTTATGGTGGGAGGGAGGGAGGGAGGGAGGGAGGGGGAGAGAGAGAGAGAGAGAGAGAGAGAGAGAGATTTGATCCAGCATTAACACAGCCTTCCTCAACCTGGTGCCATCCAGATGTGTTGGACTACAACTCCCATCCTGTTGGACGCTAAGGAAAAAATAGGAGGGTACACATCTTTGTGTGTGTGTTTATGCGCATGCGTGCACACACACACAGGAGCTCTGAGCTTTATTTAATTTAATCCCTTGATTGGTTAACTAGCCCTTTAGACCAGAGCTGGGCAACCTGAATCCATCAACTTAACTGCATGCAGCCCTCAGGCTAAAAGCCCTCCACAAGTGATCAGTTGAGAGAGAGGGGTGGCAGAAAGAGAGAGAAAGGGGTTGACCCACCCACTTTAGGCTCTGGCCCTGTTCACCACTGGCTTTATCTCTGTTCACCACCATGTGTGCTGCCCAGCAGATTACCCATGAGGGTATGGGGTCCTTGAGAACAAAAACTTTGCCCACCCCTGGTTTAAACAATTGTCTCTACCTTTTCTAGCAAGTTTGCTGCTTCTTTGTATAGGGTTTGGTTAAAACAAAAGCTCTCTCTTCCACTGAAAAGCATTAAAATAGCATGCCACAGGTAGAAAGGTTGTGTCATTATTGCCAATGACTGCTGTTAAGAATGATCAAGGTGCTTATCTTGCATGCCAGTCCCTCTCTCTCTCTCTCTCTCTCTCTTAGGGCCAAACTACATGTTCCACTAATCACACATAATGTAGCTAGCTGTGATCATTTCCTTTACTCTTGTGTTAGTGCACCATGGGGGGGGGGGTAAAAAAAGAATGGAAAAAGCCTCCGTTGACTCTAACAGAGACGTTTTACCCATCCCCCCAGTGGAATTGGGGTGGGGCGGGGGGAGGTTTAGCTCCCTCTTCCAGAGTGCTGTGGTCGGGGTCATGCACACTTACACAAGAGTAAAGAAAACTATCACACATAGCTATATTATGCACAATTAGCAGAACTTGTAGTTTGGTCCTTAGCCCAACTTACCTCACAGGGTTATTGTAAGGATAAAGTTTGTGTGTGTGTGTTTCTACATATACATGCACGCATGCACGCGCACACACATGGGCTGTGAGCTTCAATGAATTTAATCAGGAGATTGATCAACTAACCCTTCCAACAATTAACTGTCTGCACCTTTTCTAGCAAGTCTGATTCCATTCACTTAGGACTCAGTCGACACATTGGCATGGCAAAGGTAGGAAGATTGTGTTACTGACAATGAGTACTGTTGTGAATGGCCACTGTGCTTCTGGACTACTCAAAATTTTGCATGTTCTTTTGTGCCATTTTGGTTGGTCCTAATAAAAGTACTGCCCAACGGTGGATTTTGGATGTGTGTTTTTTCCCCATGGACCAAACATGGCTATTTTTATTTGTATGTTTTCTGAGTCACAACCAATTTAGACCTCAACTGTGTGTGTGTGTGTGTGTGTGTGTGTGTCTCAAGTTAGGACTCTCTCTCTTTTCTTTTTTTTTTGGTCCCCAAATCCATCCATCACTTTGCCTTTACACTGAATCTCATCTGTCACCCAGTCTCACAATTTGGAGAGGCACCCTTTTGGAGCTTTTTTGCAATCTGCTTGGGATTTTACTATTCTGAATAATTCAGTGTCAACTGCAGTCATAGCTACCAGATGACTGGCTTGTACTGGATCAACTTGTAATGGCAGAAATTGGGTCTGAAAGCTTTAATTGATGAATAGGTACAATTACTTTAATTAAAGATTGTGCGTGATTAGAATTTTCTTAATCAGTAGAGGCAGCCTTTTATTTATTCCATGTTTAAGTGCTCTTGGATTCATTTTATGTTGGGTCCTTTCCCTTCTCCCTCAAGGTGCCTTTTCAATTACATTTAGCATCTTGTGCTTTAATGTGCTTGTAGAACCATCATCTGTGCAGATCAAAATCTTGCACATCCTCTTATTAGCTGGGACTACTAAAAGATTTTGACTTACACCCCAGGAACAATGTGCAAGTATAAGTCTATAGCTATAAGTCTTTGCTATAGTCTTGGCTGCCATATCCAACCAGGCTGGCTGCCTGATTGGATATGAACAGCATCAGAAAAACACCAGGGTGAAAGAACAGCTGAAGCATACACTGAAGGGCTAAATAAAGTGCAACTTGAGAGCATCTATCCAAAAGGCTGTCTTGAAGGAGAGTGAAAGGTCACTGGTGCACAGATTATGGGAGCTCAAGATGAAACACACAATGCTGCTTTATACCAAGTCAGGCCTGTGGTCTATCTACTTAATATCATTCTCTCTTATCGGACAATTGGTCTTCAGGGTCTCAGCTGGGTTATTTCCCTGGCTTCCTACCTGAGATCCTTTTAAGTGAGATTGGACCTAGAAACCTTCTGCATGCAAAGCACAACTGTGCTTTGGATAGAAGGTATGTCAATGTTCCCATATTTCAGCATATTTGTATATGCAGACCCTCACAGAAAGGATATTATTCATTATATATTCTGCTGTGGTATGTATGCCACTCTCGAGAAATGATTTCTTGCACCTTCATTGGGAGGAATGTCTGATAAAACTTGGGCTGAACAAATGTGTAAACTACCTGTAGGTATGGATCTTTATGTAACCAGTTGAGTAGCTTTATCTGCTGTGGCTGCTAAGAAATTAGAGCAATAGTCTTAAAAAATGTAGCTGTAAGCTGTGTGCAGGATGAATTGATTTGAGTCGCTTGTTCAGTCTGTGTGTGTGCGTGTGTGTGTGTGTGTCTGTCTGTCTGTCTCTTTTCTGGTAAAATTGAAAGAACCTATAGATATATGCAATAACATTGACTGTACCACTGAGCTACAGCCCCACCCTGTAGAAAATCCTGCAAATTAGCCAGGCAAAGAATGGGAAAGACAAAAGCAGAACATTAAATAAGGATGGGTGAGAATTTCATTTAGCTCATGGTTTGAGATGAACTTAATAAAATTGACACATTTCTTCATAAATGAGACAGAAAGGAGATTTTTTTAAAAAATTGAACATGCCATAAAGTGAAATTGACAGTGCGCTCCATCCAGGCAGAGGGCTTTGAGTGCTTAGCTCTTAAAAGTCTTGGTTTGATGCCTGTATATTCAACCATGTTTGTGGTGCTAAATTAAAGTTGCCACCTCTTTTTTTTTCTTATAAGATCCTCATATTTAACAGCTACATGGCAGGCAGGTACAACATGATCCACTCCATGCTGGGAAAAGCTGTACCTCTTAATAAGAATATAAGAAGAGCCATGGTGGATCAGAGCAAGGGACCATCTAGTCCAGCATTCTGTTCACGCAGTAGCCAACCAGCTGCCCACAGGAAACCCACAAGCAGGGCATGAGCACAACAGCACCCTCCCACCCATGTTCCCCAGCAACTGGTGTACATAGTCTCACTGCCTCTGGTACTGGAGGTAGCACAGAGCCATCAGAGTTTTTTTATAAGAACTTGCAAGAATTTGTAAATGTCTTCATTTGCATTGTTTTATTTATTCATTTAAATCAATTCAGCCATCCCTAATAGTAAACTCTGAAATGTAAAATACCTGGGCATGATCATCTGTTTTATGGATTTTGAGCTGAAATTACTTATTTTTACTGTTCTAGTAGTGCTATAGTTTATGCACATTCTAAAGCAGGAGTGTTGAACCTGTTGCAGCCCAAGAGCCGAATTCCATTTTGGAGAAGTTCTCAGGGGCCACATTCCACTAGTGGGTGTGGCCAAAGGCAAATGCGGGAGGGTCAAAATGTTTTTTAAAACCCAACATATTTTTGCTTAGAGTTCTTCCTGCCAGTAACTTAGGAGAGGCATTTCATCATTTGAGAATGAAGGAAACTGCACAAAAGCCAGAAAACCACCAAATGATCGGGGGTCAGGGGAAAGAGGGTGGGGCCAGAGAAAGAGGGCATAACCATCTGGGGAATGCTGGAGGGCTGGATTGGGACCCCAGGAGGAGTCAATTTGCCCCCAAGTCCTGGGGTTCTGCAGCAATGTATTTCTAAAACAATACATGTTTTGATTACTTCATACCTAAAAGAAAGTTACTGTAAAGTTGAAAAAGGTGCCCATGATTAAGGGGCAGGAGCAACTCCCCTATGGGGGAAGGTTCCAACAGCTGGGATTGTTTAGCTTGGAAAAGACGTGAGTAAGGCGAGATATGATAGAGGTGTACAAAATCATGCAAGGTGTGGAGAATGTGGATAGGGAGACATTTTTCTCCCTCTCTCATAATCCTAGAACCCAACGTGGTCATCCCATGAAGCTGATGGGTGGGAGATTCAGGACAGATCAAAGGAAGGTTTAACAGTGCATAGTTAAACTATGGAATTCACTCACTTTGGATGGCTTTAAAAGGGGATTGACAAATTCCTGGAGGAGAAGGCTATCAATGGCTATAGTCCTGATGGCTCTATGCTACCTCCAGTATCAGAGTATGTCTGTGTATACCAGTTGCTGGGGACCATGGGTGGGAGAGTGCCACTGCACTCATGTCCTGCTTGTGGGCAGCTGGTTGGCCACTGTGTGAACAGAATGCTGGACTAGATGGACACTTGGTCTGATCCAGCAGGGCTCTTCTTATGTTCTTATGTAAAAAAAAAAAAAAGTGACTACTTTTGCATATGCAAGAGACAATATAATTCAGGCAAAGAGAGCTCTCTGTATCTCAGCTTCAGCAGGGACTTCTCATGGTGCTGTGCTACCAGTGCTGTGAAAGTACACCTAAGGAGATGAGCGTTAAATCATAGCTGAACACCAGCTGAGTGGGAGAAAAGAACCCACCATGCTGTCACCTTCAGATTGCTCAGAAATCATTCCTTCAGTTTTAAAGCACATTTGACTTGGAAAGTGAGTAACTCCTGCTGATTTCACTGGAGGCTACTTCCAAAGAACTACACTAAAGCCCAAGAGTGACCCAGGCCATTGTCTGCATCCCGAAAACTGGTCACAAACTGCATGGGTTTCTTTTTACAGTTTCTTGCTACCATGTCTCCCTGTCCAAAGAAGCAATCACCTTAATTCACTACTTTTCTTTGATCCATTTGTTCATTCATCTGTATACAGTTGTATACTGTCCTTCAGCCAAAGAGTTCCCATGGTGGCAAAATACCAAAAATAAAAAAACATAAAAAACATAAAAAGACAGAATGAAAACAATTTTCTTAAAAAGCACAAAAGCAAAAACAGCCATTAAAATAGTTTAAAATTAGAACTTATAAATTCTGGGAGAACAAAGAAAGTGTTCTCCTGGTGCCAAAACAATAGTGAAACAGACACCAAGTGAACCTCCCTAGGGAGGGAAGTTCCATAAGTGGTGTGCCACTGAAAAGGCCATCTCCTTCGTCACCACCCACCTACCACAGATAGCAGGATCATCCAAAGGACAGCCCGCTCTGATTATCTCAGCACACAGGCAGGTTGATGTTGGAATAAGTGTTCCTTCAAGTCGTCGTCGTCATCATCATCTCTCACTGTCCTACTAAAAGTAGGACTGTCCTACTTGCTTCAAGTTATTCCTGGGTATTCCTTCAGGTGTTCCTCCAGGTGGTTTTTTATTGTTGTCATTATTGTTGTTGTAGTAATCATCATCATCTCTCACTGTCCTACTAAAAGTACCCAGGGTGGCATACCACATAATCATAAAACCATACAATATAGTTAAGAAAAGCACAAGTACAACTAACAGCTATTTCTAAAAGCAATAGCAAAGTACATATAACCAATCGGAATACAACCAGCAGTTAAAAACAAAACAGGAAAACAAAGCAAAATAAAAACCTAACAGTGACTAGAGATGGGTGAGAATTTCATTTCAGTTCATTTTTGATAAGAATTTACCAAAATTTGAAGAAAAAAACTTCAAATCCAAGATGGAAAGGACTTGAGATTTAAACAATTTGAATGTGGGAGAAACTGAAACGGGCAGTTTTGTCCAATCAGGCCTAGCATTTTGAGTGCTTAACTCTGAACAGTCTGAGTTTGAATACCTCTGTATTCAACCATGTTTGTGGCACTGAATTAGGCTTACTGCCTTTTTTTCTGTCAGGCTACACTCCTTGAACATCCCTATGGCAGATAGGTACAACATGGTCCTCTCCATGTACCCACTGAATTTGGTTAGTGAAGATGGGTAAGGGTTTCCCTTTGGTTTGTTTTTTATAAGAATGTACCAAAATTTGCCAGTTTCTTCATATTTGAGATGGAAAGAACTTAAGATGGTAAAAAAAAAAAAAAAATGAGGCAGAATACAGCGAAGCTGACAGATGCATTCATCCCTAACAGTGACAAGGGTGAAATATATTACACATTAAAACTGGCAGCAATAAAACTAGGTGTTATACATTAAAAGCGTGTAGAAACAAGAGGTGTCTTCAATTTCTGGCAAAAGAGGGAGTTTGACAAACTTGAACTAGGAGAGCATACTAGAGCTGCAACACAACCACACAAAAAAGCATGTTTCCCATTAGTGCTGTGCCAAAAATTTCTCCCAGTTTTTTTTGCGGGGGTGGGGGGCATTCTCATTCAATTTGAAAGAAAAGAAATTGCTTTTTGGGGGGGAAAACATTCAAAAGTGGAGAAATTTTGGATAAATTCTCATGGGTTGCGTTTGGGGGTCTTGTGCTTACCTCATGTATGAGGTGGCTGAGGAGCGTGCCTTGCATTATACAATCATCTCTGTGGCAGCCTGTAGCCTCCTCGGCTTCCCACACTTCCGTTAAAGCCATCATGAGGAAGATGTCATGAGGTGATTCCTCCCATGGGGCTTTTTTTCAGTTTAGGAAGTGCAGGTGGCCTGGGAGGCTGCAGAACAAGGGAAAGATGTGTAACAGAGAGAGAAAACACACAGCACCCTCGGCCACCTTTCAGTGATTAGTTAAGCTCAAAAATACTACCAAAAGAAATTCAAAATTCTGCCTCAAAAAAGTGGAAGCCTCAACATAGTTGATGCTGTTGCCATTACAGAAGTGGTGCAATAAGCCAAAATCCTTTAGGAAAAAAGAAAGAACCTGTGCTACAACCCCTGCCAATAGTCGGCCTATCTGTGAAAAACTGTTGGAGAATTTCTCCTCCCTTCGGAGAAATTCGGGGAAATCCCCCCCCCCTTTCATTGCCCACAAATAGGCTGGAGAATTTTGAGAGGCCATTTGTGCACAGCTCTATTTCCCATGCATGCTTGCTACATCTCCCACAACGGCACCGAGACCAAGCCCTCTGACAATGATCTTAATTTCCAGACAGGCCTATAGGAGAGCAAGTGGTCCCATAGGTAAGCTGGTCCTAAGCGGTTTAATGGCTTTAAAGGCTAGAATCAGCACTTTGGATCCAGCCCGGAAACTAATAAGAAATGAATGGTGCTAGATTAATATCAGACTTATATGCTCTAACCTGTGAGTGCCAGACAGAAGTCTGGCCGCTGCATTTTGGACCAACTGAAGCTTCTGGATTGCCTTCAAAGACAGCCACACACAGAGTGCATTACAGTAATTCAGTCTGGAGGTAATTGAAGAAGGGATGACTGAGGCCAAGTCTGCTTTCTCCAGGAAAGCCAAAGCTGATAAAAGGCTTCTAGCATCTGCCATCACCTGAGCACCCAGAGAAAGCAATGGGTCAAGGAAGAGCCATGGCCATGCATGCCTTAGTTACATCCCATTTGGACTACTGTAATGTGTTCTACATGGGGCTGCCTCTGAAAACTGAAACAGAATGCTTCTGCCAGACTGTTGACCGGGGCCCAACAGCTTCACTGGCTACTGGTCTGTTTCCAGGTAGAATTCAAAGCCCTGGTTATAGCCTATAAAGCCCTAAACAGCTTGGGACCAGGCCACCTGAAAGACCATCTTCTCCCTTATGAGTCTGCCTGGGTCATAAGTTCTTCGGGAGAGGCCCTTCTTTCACTACTGCCACCTCCAAAAGCACATTTGGTGGTGGTAAAAGGGGGGGTCTTTTTGGTGGGTGTTCCCGGGCTGTGGAACTCCCTGATGAGAAAGGTTAGGTTTGGTCCCTCTCTGATGTCCTTCCACTGGCAGGCAAAGACTGCTTTATTCAAGCGCCCTTTTGTGCGTTAATGGGTCTGTTGCATTGGACACTGTTTTTATTTTGTTGATTTTTTATCATTAAATTTCATTTTATTTTGAAATAAAATTAACAAAATAAAGGCACGAAGAAGGAGGAGGAGGAGGAGGAGGAGGAGGAGGAGGAGGAGGCAGTGTGTAATCATAAATCACAATCACTAAAGAAACAAAGGAATTCACATATTATAAATCTAAATAGAAGCTCAATTTCTAATGAAAGCAAAAATTCAGGTTCTACAACGTATGAAAGGAGTGTGTGCAGGTGTATACCATTTTGTGTGTTTGTGCATAGTAATCAGAAAAAATATAGGCAACTGTATTTTGCTGGAACTTTATCAAAAGTGCCTCAGCATAGGAAATGAATCATCATATCATGCTTCACATTAGGAGTCCTTGCTCACTGCACTTGCTGAGTAAGTTTATACATACTCATAGTCTCCCAAATTTGATTAATCCACTGCTCTTTAGTTAGCTGCTTTGGAGACTTCCAGTTATAAGCTATATATAACTTTGCAGCTGTATACAATTGCCTAAGAAGGTCTTTATGCAACAATCAAGGATCATTGGGTTCAAAAAGATGAAGTAGCATTTCTTTAGGAGCTACCTCTAATATGAAGAAATTCCTGACAGTAATCAGCAACCATGTTCCAAAGCATGTTTCATGTTTTTTTAATTGTTGTTGTTGTTGTTGTTGTTGTTGTTGTTATTATTATTGAGTTTTAATGTACTGTTTTATTGTTGGTTTAATCAAGTGTTATTAATGCCTTGAGTGCCGCTTTTCTTGGTAGAAAGGCTGGTACAAATCAAATCAATCAATTAATATAATACCCCCAAGCTACATATGTCTTTCTTCCGGGGGACTACAACCCCACCCAGAATAGGCTGAACCACCGCATTTAGATCGCCAGTGTTCTTGACCAGAGATGGATGAATTAGTCAATACCAGTTTCTCTCAATTTCTTATGTTTCCAGCCTTAAGTTTGGTTCATCTTGAACTCTGAGGGGTTTGGGGGGTTTTGTTTTGTTTTTAAGTTTGCATGAAAGATCATAAGCATTTTTGTGCACATTTCTAGCACATGCAGTTTTGTAGGTATTTTTGCCTAATATATATTTTCCCATTTTTTGCAACCAGTTTTCTTAAGGTAATGCATATTTGAACATTATTTTCTCTAATATACAATTTTTTGTATGCATTTTTTATTGGCGACCTCCACTACAAAATTTGGAAAAGTGCAAATTTTGAAGCATAACTGAGTTTTGGTTTGCAGAGTTGTTTGAAAGTGCAAAATTAGGTACATTCACATTTTAATATTAACTGAACAAATTTCTCCTCCATCCGTATTCTTAACTAAAAGTATCTTAAGATTAAGTTTCAGGGTTGTTGTTTTTACTGCCATCCATTCCTGAAGGGACTCCAGGCACTGGTTTATCAGTTTCACTGCCTCCCCATGATCAGACAATGGGAACAAAAGATAATGCTCTGTGTCATCTGCATACTGGTGACATTTCAGCCCAAATCTCTGGATGACCTCACTCAGTAGTTTCATGTAGATATTAAAAAGCATGGGAGACAAGGTGGAATCTTGTGGGCCAAATGCCACAGAATGGAATAGCAGTCTCCAAGCGCCAACCTCCAGGTCCACCCTTCCAAACAGGAATGGAGCAACTAAAGAATGGTCTCACATATGCTTATCCAAGCAAGATGGCCCAGAAGGGTACCATGGCTGATGGTCTTGAAAGCCACTGAAAGATCCAGAAGAATCAATGTGATAGCACTCCCCCTGTTCATCTCCTGGCTCAGGTCATCCACCAGGGTGACCACTGCAGTTTGAATTCCAAAACCAATCCTAAATGTAGCTAAATCATCAGTTTCATTCAGAAAACCTTGGAGCTAAGATGCAACCATGCTCAGGGCCAACAGTCTCAAAAGTATCCATGGGACCACCCTCCATTTCCTATGGTGTTTCCAAAGTGGAGCCCAAGTTGGAATGTATGCAAGTGATTTTTATCTGCAAAATGACTTCCAAATTGGCTGCAGAAGGTCATCAACAATATGTAGTCCGTAAATCATGTCAGGTAGGGATGCCATGTTCATATTTAGGGGCAGTATGCCCCTGAATACCAATTGCTACTCATTTAACCTGGTGTGTAGTTTAGTCCTAAGTTAGCAGCCAGCATCACATCTTGCAGCAGCAAATCCCATACATTAATTCCACATGGTATGAAGAAGAACATGCTTTTGTTTTCCTGGATCTCCTGCCAGCCAGTTTCATTGAGTAAAACTGTGTTTGGGTATCATATAAAAAAGGGAGACAAATCAGCAAGTCTCCAATTCAACAATTGCCTCTGTTGTGAACTCACTGGGTGACCCTAGGCAAGTCACTCTCTTGTCAGTGTCAGCCAACCATCTGCAATACAAGGATAGCCAATGTCAGGGTTGTTATAACCAGATTGCAACCAGATAACATGTGAACACTCCAGAAGGGCTATATTAATGCTACATATTATTGGAAGAATGAACAACATAATCACCATAATTCTATTTGTTTTGCCATAGGCCATACAAAATTGCAAAAGAAAATGAAGCATGCAAATGAAAACAGGACTGGGAAGAAGAAGAAGAAGAAGAAGAAGAAGAAGAAGAAGAAGAAGAAGAAGAAGAAGAAGAAGAAGACAGCACAAGACTCAATTGACTATTATGCTGGTTAAAAAAGAGAGAAAATGATAGCATAGAAGACTATTGTGAATCTCACACTTAACAGCATGCTCATCCATGAATCTCCCCCAGCATACAGTTCAAGTCTTTCCAATTGTTTGCCAAGATTCCAGCTGCTGTTCATTTGATCCATTCATGTAAGCTCCCAAAACAGGATGAAGAAAGCTAAACCTCACTTTGGGGCTTTCAAAGAAGTAATCGAATGTGTGTCTTCCACAGCCATAGTCCCACAAATGCAAAAAAGAAGAAGAAGAAGAAGAAGCTTAGAGTATGTGGAAGAAGAAACTAGAAAGCTTCTTTATACCAGGTCAAGCTATTTGTTCATCCAGCTCAGTACTGTCCATTCTGAGAGGCAGGAACTCTCCAGAGATTCAGGCAGAGGTCTCTCCTATCATGTGTGATCTGGTCCTTTTCGCTGGAAATGCTAGGGATCAATCTTGGGCCCTTCGTCATGCAAAGTACGCATGCAGCCACAGAGTTCTGGTCAATCTTTTCCAACACCATAGGATATTAGACTAAATGAATTTCTGGTAAAGGGAATTGCTGCAGCCTTAATCGAATGAAAGTTCCTCTTACGAAGGAGGTTGGAAGCCTGGTCAAGTTATTCCCCAATCCATGCTTGAACTTTACAACAGCCTGTTTTTAACAGGCGTGAGGACCCTTGGGACCAGGGGCCAAATCTGGCCTGCCTAAGGACCCAAACCAGCCCTCTGCAGTTCCTCAGATGAACACACACACTCTTCCCCTTCCCTTGGCTCCACCCCTTTTCCCCAATCCCCAATCATTTGGTGGTTTCCTGGCTTTTGTGCAGTCCCCCCCCATTCTTAAAGGATGAAATGCCTCTCCTAAGGCTTAGATACTGGCAGTGAGAGCTCTAGGCTACAATATGCTGTTATTTTTGGCCCCGCCCACCACTGGAATGTGGTTCCAAGAGCTTCTCTGAAATAGAATTCAGCCCTCAGGCTGAAAGAGGTTCAATACCCCTGCTGTATCATAGTTAACATTCAACACAGCCCAGAAACTGAGTCAGACCACTAACTGACTCAGACCTCATGGTTGCATCTTAGCTCCAAGGTCAGACCACCTTTCCCAGTGCTCTCTGCTCTTCCTAACAGTCTCTCTCCCAGTCCCAGTCCTGCTCCGGGAAATCCTTTTAACTGGAAATGTGAGGCATTTTTTCAGCCCTACCTGGAGATGGTGGGGATTGAAGCTAGGACCTTCCACATGCAAGGCATATGCTTTACCACTGAGCTACAGCCCCTCCTTGCTTTTTTCTTTCTGCCATTAGGGGATAGGTCCTGCTGGATAAGCATAGTTCTTAAGAATTAAGAACATCAAGGCAAAGGTAGGCAACGTACTGCCCTCTAGATATTTTGGGCTACAACTTCCCTAATCCCTGACAATTGGCCATGGTGGCTAGGGCTTATGGGAACTGTAGTCCAAAATATCTGGAGGGCACCAGGTCGCCTGTCCCTGCATTAAGGCATAAGAAGAGCCCTTCTGAACCAGAACAAATGTCCGTCTAGCCTAACATCCCATTGCCAAGAGTAGCCAACCAAAAGCTTATGGGAAAACTGTAAGCAGGGTCTAAAGTCAGCAGCCCTCCCCAACTGTTGTCCCACCAACAGAAAATCCACAGCATAATAGCAGAGGTTCCATTTAGATATCATTGCTAACAGCTGTTGGTAGACCTATCTTTGATGAATTAAAGCAAATTGAAGGATAATTTTTTAGAAAAAGCAGTGCTCTTTGGGAATAAAAGTAAAAGTATAAAAATATGTCAAGGGGAAAGTGGACCTTCCCCCACCCCTCTGAGTTCACCAAAATACTTACACTCATTAATATCCCCTTCAACAAGTATGCCTTGAATTTAATTAATTAAGTCATCATTAATTAAGTCATCAATTTATACCTCCTCACTTCAAATAATAATTAAAAAAATGTCACAGGGCAGCCTGCAACAACAACAAAATCAACAGAATAATTTTCAGTATCTCTCCTTCTAAGAGCGAACTCAGGTGGTAAGTGCTGATGGCTATTTAGCCAAAATAGGTCCACTGAGAAACAAGAGGAAAGGTATCAACATGCATGGGGGGGACCCTGAGGTCTGAAGGAGTACAACACATCTCTAGGGGTGGGGAACTTAGGAGGCAAAACCGGAAACACACAAACAGCCCAGTGAGAAAGAAACATGTTCAGTGGGTATGGAGAGCAGAAAATCAGAGAGGGGAAATGGAATGGTTGGCTGGAAACTTAAAAAGAAACACTCATTTTATTGCCGGTTCCACTTGTAAAACACAGGATAGAAAATTTTCTCTTTTGTTCCATCAATGCTCATAAATTCTTCCAATACCAAAGCGCTCATTCTCCCTCCTGGCTGTTTATACAACAATGATCAAATCCCAGCCATTAGGAAAATGTGAAATTACACGGTATACATGAAAAGTGGCTTGCTTTCTATGCAACTTCTACCTATGGAGATTTATCGGCTTCTGCCTAAGACTACCGGTCACACAATGCCAGTTCACGTCCCATACCTATTATGGAACACTCAGCACTCTCATGAATTGCATCCTGTAACACCAGTACACACATAGGGGATAAACTGCATAAAGGGAAATTGGAGGGAAGCTAAAATATGAAGTAATTTGACCAAACACAAACCCCAGTGGGCTGAAAATTTGGACTGATTGCTGCTTAGCAGAAAACAATAATTTAGAACAGGAACATGAAATGTCTACGTTAGCAAATGTACTCAACAAGGACACCCCCTTCAACAGAAGCTATAAAGCTAATTATAAATGGAGCTGCTGGGAGAATAATTGACTGTCAATCCAAACCTCAGATAAGGTGAACCAGCTAGATGAATTTCAGTGGGACTAAAATCGTTTAAGTATAAATGTTACAGCTTCTTTGGGTTGTCAATTGTGCTGGGGGTGAACCATCCTTGCTTTTTTTTGGAATTGCTTAATACCAAAATAACGTATTTTATGTTATTTTATTTATTATATGTATTAATCGCCCATCTGGCTGGTCACCCAGCCACTCTGGACAATGTACAATAATAGAAACAGTTTAAAACAATAACATTCTACATTAAAAACATCATATTTCTAAAAATACCCTAACCCACCCCAAATGCCTGCCTGAACAACCACGTTTTTAATGTGTGGCGGAAGCTCATTAAATTATATAAGCTCATGTTGACAACCAATGTTCCCAGCAGGGCAGTGTAAAACTCCCAGGAGGAATTTGACACTCAGGCCCATGCTGATGGGGAATGAATTTTAGCAGATAATCTGCTTGGCCCACTGGATTCTAACCAGTTATGTTTGTACGGCTGCTGAACACCATACTTCTGAACTTTCCTATCACTCAGACTCTGAATGCCTTTGCACTACAGATGTCTGGATTTTGTGAAATCCATCCCGTGTGTGTTTCATGGATTGTGCGGTGTCGTTCTTTCTGGTGTCTGTTCACAGACGGGGTTGTTGTTGTTGTTGTTTAGTCATTATGCGGGAAAACACACACAAATAATTCCGTAAGAGGGTTGGCAACGATTTCCGTAATTTAAGTTAGTACGTAACATTTAGCATATTGTCCCCCATTCCATTCAACTTTCTCTGCATATATTTACCATTCTGAGCAGAAAGGTGAATATTTTCCTATGAATAAATTTGCATAAATTTCAGGAAAGTTAAAAAAAAAATCGAAAGTCCTCGGACTTCACATACCTAGAGGAGGCCGGTCTGCGGTAGATTCCACAGGTCAGATTCTTAGAACTCAGTTTAGTTCATCTCGAATTTCTCCAGCGTCCCTGCTTTGCGCACTCTGCTTCCTGTACATCATGTACACGATTTATCTTATCTCCTGAGGTGTAGTGCCTGGAGCTAAGCACGTATGGGTGTGGCAGGATCAGCCCAAGACATTTTTCTGCCTGGAGCAGTGCAGCAAAAGGCACCACCACCACCACCATCCTTCCACTGCCAAGTAGAGGCACATGATACCCAAAGCCACTCGAGTTATTTTGGCCCCTAAGGCAAACAATCCACAAGCACAGTAAAGATATATTAGTAAATACCTTAAAGAGTTAAGTGTTTGGTGCCTTTTCACGACACCCAAAATCAGCTGCCTGAGTGTCAGGAGCACCCCTGCTGCCTTATGAAATCCTCAAATAGCCAGAAACAACACGCAGACAAAAGGGCTCTTTTCCAAGGCTTTATTTCCATTCAACCTAATGACGCTTACAGTGCTTACAGATGCTAATTGCCTGAGACTAAGTGGAAAACTCAAAGGAGCAGCCTACCAGGGTTTCTAAGTGTTAGGAAGATCAGTTGGTCTCCATTTGGAGAAAAGTGCGGCAACTCTCTGAACTTAAGGAGTAGGAGGGGAAACTCCCCCCCTTTCCCATGGGGCATCAGGGTGCAGCTGTTGTCATCGTGCCCAGCAGGCTGAGCATCTCCTCTCAGCGCCCGCAACCTCTCGCTTGTCTCTGCGCCTGCGCCTCACATCTAGAAGCTCAAGATGTCCCTCCCTCTCCATGCCAGGGTCATTGTCACTCCCAGGAATGTGAGTGGGGAGGGCTCTCCCTCCAGCTGCGCCTCTGAAAAACGAGTGGGTTCCTCTCCCACTGATTGTGTCTCTTCCTCAGAATCAGAGCTGCTTTGGGACTCTATGGGCTCAGATCCAACCCTGACACTGAGGCAGCTGCCTCACTTTGCCTAATGGTGTAGCCAGCCCTGCATCTGGTCAGTACATAGCTGAGATGTATTTACTCACTTTTAGCATTTATACTCCATTCTCCCACTGGAAAGGCTCCCAAAGCAACTTACACATTGATTAAAAGAAGACAGCCCTTGGCCTTGGGCTTACCATTTAAAAAGACATGGCACAAAAGGAAAATAAAGATGGAGAAGGAAAAGGAAAACAAGAAAACTCAGATGCTGGTTCTTAAAAGTTATACAGCTCTCACAATGCAGATGCAATGCTGCAATGCAGCTGGAAGTTGTTTGTCTTCTTGTCATGACCAACTGGAAGAGAAACAAATTCAAAGAGAGGAAGAGCCCAAAATTGCTCTTCTCTCAACTGAACCAATGGAAGTGACCCTGCTTCCCGACTCTTCCTCCACTGAGCAGATAGTGAAGCCCTGGTTCCTGTTTCACCATCTTCTACAGCCTGATGGAATGGCTGCTGAATGAAAGTCTAATGAAGCCAGCTTCCCATGAAAGCTGATGGTGACCCTGTTTTCCTTCTCTGCCCCTGCCCTATATTACTAACCTGTATTTGACCACCCTGAACTGCACCTCTCTTTTTTGCATTTGTGATAGGGTCAGCCTGTGAGTGAAAAGATGAGATCACCAACAGCCATCAAGATGGAGTTTTAGCAATGCACATTATTAGTGTGGCAGAACCAAAGTGGAAAGATGGCAATGATGGAACTGAATGGGGCAGCAATCTGAGCATTCTGGAACAAAGTTTACTTTAAAATGTTTATTCTTATTTTAAAGACAACTAGTTTTCTCAAGGTGGCAAACAATTAACAAATTTTAAACAATTATATCAATATCTAAAATACTAAAACTATAAAACTAGTTATTATAAAACTAATGACATCAGCGAACTTTCTCTTATCATATGGAAACAGAAAATTTGCACTAATGGAGAAACTCACTAAACATCTTCAGGTACAAAGAGGCCAAGTAGAAACTGACACTTTTTTATGGACTATAGTATCCATTTATTGAGTTTGCTAGCACTGAGAAGGCTACACGACAACCTCCTAAGACACACAGAACTCAATGCCGTGATCTATTAGGATGATGAGTGATGACTTTATCAGATAATCTTGCTTGTACCAAAGAGAGATCCTGAGTGATCAGAAAGACTGTAAAGAAATTACTCACATTTGGTGTACTTAAATTTGTTCATGGTTACATTGCTTGAAAAATTCAATAATTTAAAATTAAAAATAAAATAAAATATTAAACTAAGAAGATTTAAAAGTAAAGAAACCTAAAAGACAAAACGATAATACACGTCAGAGCAAAAAGCCAGCACAGAGTCAACAGTATGACATTTTTTAAGTAGTTTAAAATAAAAGCAGTATTGAATTAAAACCAGACCATCTTCTTTATCCAAAGGTGGATTGACACTGTTAAAAACAAAATAAGGTGGTAACCAAATGCATTTCTCAAGGGAGTTCCAGAGCCGCCACTGAAGAGGCCCAGTTTCATGGGCCCAACTACTGAGGGGCCTGCAGGCAGGGCCTATGTTGCCAATCCTTCGGTCCAAGCAGGTTTGCATGGGTATAGGCAGTCCTTCAAGTAAGCTGTTTAGAAATTCTCCTAGTTAAACCAGAATTCAGAACAACTTCCCAGGGAAAAAGCAAAGCAAAGAATTTTGTGGCACCTCAGAGAGCAATCCTGTGGCCCCCAGACAGTGCCTGGGAGGCCAAAGCATAGTTCAGATTCCTGGATCCAAGGACAAAGATAGCGCTCCGATCTTGGAACTAGGAGTCTGAGCTCCCTGTCCCCTCCCTCTCCCGCTCCCAGCCAGCATGGAGAGAACTGCACCAGCTGCCTCTCCAAGGTCACAAAAGTAACCTCAGAGAGGAGGGAAAGGGGGCAGTTCTGTGGGTGGGGAGGGAAGGGGACTGAAGACGCCAGCTTACAACAAATCCTCTGGCTTCCCCAGCCTCCTTCCTTCCCCAGAGCCCCAGCTAGAGGAGCAAAAATGTCCATCTAGAAAAAAAATGCAGAGTGGGAGGAGGATGTAGACGAAGATCTAATGGGCATCCCGATAGGATTGTGCCCTTAAGGGCTAACATTTCCTGTGGCAGAAGGTTTCAAGGACTACAGCTCACTTTGCCAGATGCATGAGAATTCAGGAGCAGTGAACAGGGCAGAGACTGTGACTTTTCCTCTAGAGAGATAGTCTTGCAACAGGTTCCCCCTTATGACGTAAAACTCACTGGTGTAGTGGAGTCTGGGCTCACAGGGTTGAAATGCCAGGACTTTTTGATTAGCAGGGATGAACACATCATCTGTCACCGCCACCGCCACCGCCACCCTTCAGACTTCTCTGTTGTTTCTGAGCTCCTCACAGTGTCAGGAATGCCCCTGTTGTCTTCTGAACCCTCCAATAGCCAGAATCAACAGTCAGACAAAAGGGCTGCTTTCAAGGCTTTATTTCCATTCAGCCTAATGAGGCTTACAGATGCTAATTGTCTGAGATTCAGAGGAAATACAAAGGAACAGCCTACCAGGGGTTTCTAAGAGTTAGGACGTCAGTTGGTCTCCGTGTGGGAAAAAAGTGTGGCAACTGTCTGAACTTAAGGAGTAGGAGGGGAAATTCTCCCCCTTTCCCGTGGGGCCTCGGGGCGCAGCTCTTGACATAGAGCCAATTAGGCTGAGCGCCTCAGCTCAGCTCCCGCAGCCTCTCACTTGTGCCTGCACCTGCACCTCACATCTAAAAGCTCAAGTTGTCCCTCCCTTTCCATGCCAGGGTCACTGTCGCTCCAAGGAATGTGAGCAGGGGGGGCTCCCCCTCCAGCTGCGCCTCTGAAACCTGAGAGAGTTCCTCTTCCACAGATTGCATCTCCTCCACAGAATCAAAGCTGCTTTGGAACTCTATGGGCTCAGATCCAAGCGTGACACACAGTAGCTAGGGGGAAATGGATTTTCCCAACAACAGATTATATGCACACTTTACGTGCATGCACGCGCACACACACACACACACAGAGTAGGGGCTCTCTTTGAGGGCATGGCTATGGGTACTATCATGATCAGCACCTGCACATCAAAATTTACCATTATATCACTGTAAAATTAGCCTATACTTTGGTGGATTTTTTACCAAGAGCACGTAATTTTTGCTCGTATCTTAAAACCATTTGCACTATCTTCGACGAACACCATATCATCCGGATGACTAATTTCAATTGAAATGATCATCCTGTTCCAACACCTCCTCAGTGTCTGACAGTGTCTCATCTTTACCGTCTACAAATTAAAGCCTTGCAGTTTAGATAAGCATATTGAACACACTTTGCCATCTTGATCTCGTCTGTCCTCACCACACGTAGGCCGTGGTTCTCCCCCTTTCCAGATGTGAACAGTTCAAGCTGAGGGCTGGTTCACCTATGTGCTAATTAGCAGAGAAATCCTCTACCACTACATTAACATCTTGATGGAGGCAGCTACCAATGCATGCTTGCTGTGAGATACAGCGACATGGGCAGCTCAGCATGGGTGTGCATCACATCGTTGCTTGAAAGCATCAGAATAGGGTGAAAGCCAGTATGGTGTAGTGGTTAAAGTATTGGACTGGGACTTGGGAGTCCCGGGTTCTAGTCCCCATTTGGCCATGAAGCTTACCGGGTGACTTTGGGTTGTCACTGACTCTCAGCCTAACCTACCTCACAGGGTTGTTGTGAGGATAAAATGGAGGGCAGGAGGATCATGTGCACTGCCTTGGTCTCCTTGGAGGAAAAGGCAGGATAGAAATGTAATAAATAAATATGCCTCTGGGTAGGCTGTCTGCTGAAAGAGGGAGTAGCGAGGAGTAAGCAAGAGGTAACAACTGCTATTTTGCAGGAGATGAGAGGGACTGTAGCTCGGGGGTAGAAAAGTTGCTTTGCATCAAGAAGGTCCTAGGTTTGATTCTTGACATCTCCAATTTAAAAAAGATTCACTGCAACAGAGAGCACGATGGGACTGCAGGGCCGCTCCAATGGCTCTGCGGAGAAATGAAGTGCCTCCATTCCTCCCTTGTCATCTCGCAGCTGCCATTCCTCCCCATGGTAGCAGAAGGAGAGATGGGAAGCAGGGCCCTCTCCATTGGTCCTGCAAAGAGGGAAGCTCCTGTTCACCTTTCCTCTCCATTCAAGGTGGCCAGGATAAGAAGGTTGCAACTTTAAGAACTGGTGCCTGAGGGTGTTAGTTTCCCTCTTTCCACAGGACGCTGTCCATCTTTTTTTTTCCTCCTGGGAACGATGCTATGTCATCATGTACTGTATTTCCCAGGGGCATCCCAGCCCCTATTTTCAGAGCATTTGGCAGTTGGCTGCAAGCACAGTCTGCCTGAGGATAGGCCCTGCCTCTCTCTCCCTCTCTCTCTCTTTCTCTTTTATTGGCATTGACTGCTTTTTGGAGACAATATTGGTCTGAAAAGTGGGGGGGTGATGATGATGAATATAAAAGAATGAAACATTAAACATTATTAAAAATTAAAAATTATTAAAATTATTAAAAATTAAAATTAAAAAACAAATTAAAAACAAAACTTTTTTTTTAAATAAAGATGTTGAGCTCTGCTCTGCATCCTGATGCTCATTCTCACCTCTGTTTCTGAGACCTGGTGAACAGAATGATGAGGCAGCAGAACGCTTTCCTTCCATGTGCAGCAGGAAGCCTCCTTCCCTTTGTCCTTTTGCTACAGACATGGGATTCTTCCAGGAGGCATTCATTTTATCATGAAATGATAAAATTTCCTTCCTCTACCATGAGGTGTCTCTTCACAGTTGTCGTCTCATCTAGAAGGAGTTTCAAACTCTTTCTGTCAGCATTTGCTTCTGGCTGGCAACCATATCCAGCAAATTCCTGTAACAGCCACCTAGGGGTTCCCAGAATCATTTAAAGAGGAACTTGGTGTTGGCTTCATATAAAGCATTTTGGGAAAGTGCTTGGAAAGAACCATCTCTGTGGTCACCGCTCTGTTTACAAGCTAGAAGCAGACATCAGATGTCAAGGAGCCCAAGCATACCCCATTTCCTCTCCAAATCCCTACAGATGAGTTTCCCTTACCCCAAAAAGAAATAGATTAATGGAAGTTGACCAAACTGGAGTTACTTTATTATTTTAGAAGAAGAAAAAAAGTCTCATGCTCTGTTTTTGTTTGCTAAAATTTTAGAACTGTCATACATTTATAAGAACATTGGTTTTCTGGATTATTTGTACTTCTTTATACTTAGCTTGGGTTTAGAAGAGGCAGAGGAACTAGAGATCAAATCGCCAACATTCGCTGCATCACGGAGAAAGCAAGAGAATTCCAGAAAAATGTCTATTTCTGCTTCATTGACTACGCTAAAGCCTTTGATTGTGTGGATCACAACAAACTGTGGCAAATTCTGAAAGTGATGGGAGTACCAGACCACCTTACCTGTCTCCTGAGAAACCTGTACGAGGGTCAAGAAGCAACAGTAAGAACCAGACATGGAACAACCGATTGGTTCAAAATTGGGAAAGGAGTACGACAAGGCTGCGTATTGTCACCCTGCTTATTTAACTTATATGCAGAGTACATCATGAGAAATGCCGGGTTGGATGAATCAGAGGTCGGAATTAAGATTGCTGGGAGAATTATCAACAACCTCCGATATGCAGACGATACCACCCTAATGGCAGAAAGCGAAGAGGATCTCAAGAGCCTCTTGTTGAGGGTGAAAGAGGAGAGTGCAAAAGCTGGTTTGAAACTCAACATTAAAAAAACGAAGATCATGGCATCTGGCCCCATCACTTCCTGGCATATAGAAGGGGAAGAAATGGAAGCAGTGACAGATTTTACTTTCTTGGGCTCCAAGATCACCGCAGATGGTGACTGTAGCCATGAAATTAAAAGACGCTTGCTCCTGGGGAGGAAAGCTATGGCCAACCTAGACAGCATAGTAAGAAGCAGAGACATCACCTTGCCGACAAAGGTCCGTCTAATCAAAGCTATGGTTTTCCCAGTAGTAATGTATGGCTGTGAGAGCTGGACTACAAGGAAGGCTGAGCGCCGAAGAATTGATGCTTTTGAACTGTGGTGCTGGAGAAGACTCTTACGAGTCCCCTGGACTGCAAGGAGGTCAAATCAGTCCATCCTAAAGGAAATCAACCCTGAGTGCTCATTGGAAGGACAGATAATGAAGCTGAAGCTCCAATATTTTGGCCACCTAATGCGAAGAGAAAACTCCCTGGAAAAGACCCTGATGCTGGGAAAGACTGAAGGCAAAAGGAGAAGGGGACGGCAGAGGATGAGATGGCTAGATAGCATCACGGATGCAATGAATATGAACTTGAGCACGCTCCGGGAGAGAGCGCAGGACAGGAAGGCCTGGCGTGCTATGGTCCATGGGGTCACGAAGAGTCGGACATGACTGAACGACTGAACAACAACAACAACAATACTTAGCTAGAAGTCCTTAAAATTACACTCTACCAAACACTACCGTGTCATTGAAGACCACAGTTGCGTGGTTGAGAAAAATACTTTGTCCCCCTAGCAGTGCTCACAGTTATTACAAATCAAACATCCTTTTTTCCCTCTGGGAAATTCTGCTTTCGGGGGCTTTTGTATAGTTCTGTCAGTGATCACTGTCCAGGCTTGGAGGAAAAAATAGAGGGAATATTAAGGGGTAGTAAAAACCTGGGGGGGGGGGATTGCTTGTTTGTTTGTCAATAACAAAATGAAAACAAAACTAAGAAAACCTGTGCCAGTGTTCTGAGCTTGGACAAAACTCTCAGAAGACATATGAGCACGCTCGCCGAGAAAACTCATAATGACAAAGCTGATTCCACATCACCCCAAACAGAATTTGTTCATCACTAGTTACAATAGGCACACTAGAAGATTTCTGTCTTTGTTACAGAATGAAGCACAACTTTGACTTCTTAAGGTAGCACCATCCCAGTGCTTTCGTTGCTTCATTTGCAAAAATGATATTTATTTATTAAGACATGTACATACTGCTTTTCAGTCCAAACAGCCTCAAGAGATGGGCCAGACTTCCCCAACCTGGTGCCCTCCATATGTTTTGGACTTCAACTCCAATCACATCCAACCAGCATGGCCATTGTTCAGAAATGCTGGGAGTTGTGGTCCAAAACATCTGGAGGGCACCACACTGGGGAAGGCTGGGATAAGCAATAGCAACATAAGAACATAAGGAGATCAGACCAAGGGTCCATCTAGTCCAGCATTCTGTTCACACAGTGGCCAAACAGCTGTCAACCAGGAAACCACAAGCAGGACATGAGTGCAACAGCACACTTATTTTATTTATTTATTTATTGCATTTATGCCCCACCTTTTTTCCTCTTGCAAGGAACCCAAGGCAGCTTACATTATCCTCCTCCTCTCCATTTTATCCTCACAACAACAACCCTGTGAGGTGGGTTGGGCTGAGAGTCTGTGACTGGCCCAAAGTCACCCAGTGAGCTTCCATGGCCGAGTGGGGACTAGAACCCAGATCTCTCAGCTCCTAGTCCAACACTCTTGCCACTACACCACACTTCTGCCCATGTTCCCCAGCAACCGGTGTACATAGGCATTCTACCTCTGGTACTGGAGGCAGCACATAGCCATCAAGCCTAGTAGCCATTGATAGCCTTCTCTTCCAGGAATTTGTCTAACCCCCTCTTACAGCCATCCAAATTGGTGGCCATCACTACACTTTGTGGTAGGGAATTCCATAGTTTGACTATGCGCTGTGTGAAGAAGTCCTTCATTTTATCTGTCCTGAATCTCCCACCCATCAGCTTCATGGGATGACCCCAATGGGTTCTAGTATTTTGAGAGAGGGATAAAAACATCTCCCTATCCACATTCTCTGCACCATGCATCATTTTGTACACCTCTATCATGTCCCCCCTTAAAAATATTGACAATAAAATACTGACAATAAAAACAACCAAAAAATAAGAACAAATGACAGCCAATTGCAGGTAAACACACACACACACACACACACACACACACACAGTACAAGAGCCATAGCATGAGACTACTAAAAGAGAATTGTCAATAAATAAGGTTCAGAATGTAATGTACCCAAACCTTAATGCCTTTCCCAGTCCTTGCGAGCAGTGAAGAGGCAGAGCAGGCCTCTTTGGGGAGGATATTCCACAGCTAAGAAAAAGCCCTGGCTCGTGCCCTCACCCACCATACAATCAGGGGATTATGAACACGTAAAACTAGCTTACGCCAAGTCAGTAGTATTATCTGCTATGGTTGGTGGTGGCTCTTCAGAGGCTCAGGCAGAAATCTCACCATTACCTACTACCTGATTTATATATATTTTAACAGGAGATTCTGGGAAATGAGGCTGGGACCATCTGCATGCAAAAGTATGAGAACATAAGAAGAGCCCTGCTGGATCAAGCCAAAGGCCTATCGAGTCCAGCATTCCTTCCCACAGTGGCCAAACAGCTGCCTATGGGAAGCCCACAGGTAGGACATGAGTGCAACAGCAGCCTCTTGCTTGAGTTCTCAGCACCCTCCTGCATGTGGTCCCGAGAGGCATGCGGCCTCTGATGCGGGAGGTGATGTACTATGACTAGTCCCCACTGACAGCCTCATCCTCCATGAATTTGTCTGATCTGCCTTTAAATCCATCTAAGTTGGCAGCCGTCGCTTAGGGATGTGCGGACTGAGTAAAATCCTCTCCGTCTGTGTTTCACAGATTGTCAGGCAACTTTTGTTCCATCGACTGCTCACAGATGGATGTGCATATATATATATATATATATATATATATATATATGCGCCATGTGGAAAAATACCCAATAATTACGTAAGAGGTTTTGTAATAATTTACGTAATTTACCTTACTACTTAACATTTAGCGTATTATCCCCCATTCCATTCAACTTTTCCTCAGCAGAAACTTACTTATTTTCCTACAAATGAATATGCATAAATTTTGGGAAAGTAAAGAAAACATCTGGAAATGCATGGACTTGATGCAGCCTGAGGGGGCCGCTCCGCAGCGCATTCTGCAGGTCAGATTCTTAGAAATCTGAGCTCATTTTAGTTCATCTTGAATTTCTCCAGCATCCCTACCATCACTACATCATGCAGTAGCAATTTCCATAGTTTAACTCTGTGCTGTTTCCATTTCCATAGTTTAACTATTTGCTGTGTGAAGAAGTCCTTCCTTTTATCTGTCCTGAATCTCCCACCATCCAACTTAATCAGATGACCCCTGGTTCTAGTACGATGAGAGAGGGAGAAAAATGGCTCCATATCCACTTTCTCTACACCCCACAAAATTTTATGCACCCCTATGTGGTATTGTGTTGTGTGAATTGCATGCTGAGAGTAGCAGTAAAGGCATGGAAAGGAGCTGGGAGGAAATGGAAGTGGAGGGAAGAATCAGGGTGGTTGGACAGTAATTGTGTTGGTTTTAGTTTCCATTTTAGTCAGTGCCTGGAATAAAGAAACATTAAAGTATGTGTTTCTGGTGTTTTAAGATTCTTACAGTACAATTGATTGATTGATTGATTGACTGCATTTCTATATCACCCAGTAGTCGAGGCTCTATAGACAGTTCACAAAATTAAAACCACAAAATACAGCATAAAAATTCAGGGAGTTTTTACAGCACTCGGTATCATGTCTCCCCTCCTTACCCCCTTTACTCACCTGGGATCTATCATTGAGCTATGACACCAACACCCAGTGGGAAATGCCTCCTGTAGAAATATGTCAATTTCACTGCTCAAAGGGATGAAATTGACAAGCCTCATTGGCTCCTGTTGGGAGAGACATAAGCTGCAGCACTGGAGTGCTTCCAAATTGGGGGAAGTGAGATAATCAGAAAAAGGTCAAAGAACAACACTTCTCTCGCACGCACGCATGCACACACGCACGTGCACACACAAAGGTGTCTCAACAGTCCTCCCATAGTACATACCATTTCAGAACAAATCTGGGAGATGACTTGTTTGAAAGCACCCTCCTTTCAAAGTTATCTGCATATGGAAAGCTTTATGCATCAGGCATGTAGGAAGGTTTCGACCAAAGCACTTTCAAGTGAGCAATTCCTCCCTACACATTCTGAACAGGTCTGGACTATGGCTATAGCTATGGCCTGATTGGAGTCCACCCAGAGAAGAGCGTTCAGCATAATGGCCACCTTTCTTTGAAGCTCCCTACCCCTGGAGGCCCCCTTCATTGATCACTGCCTTGTTGTGGTGAAGGGGCTTGCGTAACTCAGTGAAGCCATAAGCTATGCCGTGCAGGGCCACCCAAGATGGACAGGTCATGGCAGAGAGTTCTGACAAAATGTGGTCCACTGGAGAAGGAAATGGCAACCCACTCCAGCATTCTTGCCAAGAAAACCCCATGGAACGTATCACAAGGCTAAAAGATATGATGCTGGAAGATGAACCCCTCAGGTTGGAAGGTGTCCAATATACTACTGGGGAAGAGAAGAGGGAATTTCCAAGTAGCGCCAGAAAGAGTGAAGCGGCTGGGCCAAAGCCGAAAGGACACTCAGCTGTGGATGTGTCTGGTGGTGAAAAGAAAATCCGATGCTGTAAAGAACAATATTGTTTAGGAACCTGGAATGTCAGATCAATGAATCAAGGTAAGCTGGAGCTGGTCAAACATGAGATGGCAAGATTGAACATCAACATCTTGGGAATCAGCGAACTCAAATGGACAGGCATGGGCGAATTTAATGCAGGTGACCATCATATCTACTACTATGGGCAAGAATCCCTTAGAAGAAATGGAGTAGCACTCATAGTCAACAAAAGGGTGGGAAAAGCAGTACTAGGATACAATCTCAAAAATGATAGAATGATCTCAGTACGAATCCAAGGCAAACCATTCAACATCACAGTAATTCAAGTCTATGCCCCAACCACTGATGCTGAAGAAGCTGAGGTTGATCGGTTCTATGAAGACCTACAACACCTTCTAGAACTAACACCAAAAAAAGATGTCCTCTTCATCACAGGGGATTGGAATGCTAAAGTAGGAAGTCAAGAAATCACTGGGATAACAGGCAAGCATGGCCTTGGTGTACAAAATGAAGCAGGACAAAGGCTAATAGAGTTTTGCCAAGAGAACACGCTGATCATAGCAAACACTCTTTTCAAACAGCACAAGAGGCGACTCTACACATGGACATCACCAGATGGTCAATATCGAAATCAGATTGATTATGTCCTTTGCAGCCAAAGATGGAGAAGCTCTATTTTGTCAGTCAAAACAAGACCTGGAGCTGACTGTGGCTCAGATCTTGAGCTGCTTCTTGCAAAGTTTCGGCTTAAATTGAAGAATGCAGGGAAAACCACTAAACCATTCAGGTATGACCTAAATCATATCCCTTATTAATATACAGTGGAGGTGAGGAATAGATTTAAGGCATTAGACCTGATAGACAGAGTGCCTGAGGAACTATGGACGGAGGTCCGTAACATTGTTCAGGAGGCAGCAACTCAATCCATCCCAAAGAAAAAGAAATGCAAGAAAGCAAAGTGGCTGTCTGATGAGGCTTTACAAGTAGCTGAGGATAGAAGGGAAGCAAAAAGCAAGGGAGAAAGGGGAAGATATATCCAACTGAATGCAGATTTCCAGAGAACAGCAAGGAGAGACAAGAAGGCCTTCTTAAATGAACAATGCAAAGAAATCGAGGAAAACAACAGAATGGGAAAGACTAGAGATCTCTTCAAGAAAATCGGAGATCTCAAGGGAACGTTTTCTGCAAAGGCGGGCATGATAAAGGACCAAGAAGGCAGGGACCTAACAGAAGCAGATGAGATTAAGAAGAGGTGGAAAGAATACACAGAAGAACTATACAGGAAAGATCTGAATGTCCCTGATAGCCATGATAGTGCGGTCACTGAACTTGAGCCGGACATCCTCGAGAGTGAAGTCAAGTGGGCCTTAGGAAGCATTACTAACAACAAAGCCAGTGGAGATAACAGTATTCCAGCTGAGCTATTTAAAATCCTAAAAGATGATGCTGTTAAAGTGCTGCACTCAATATGCCAACACATTTGGAACACTCAACAGTGACCACAAGACTGGAAAAGATCAGTTTACATTCCAATTCCAAAGAAGGGCAATGCCAAAGAGTGTTCAAACTACTGTACAATTGTGCTCATTTCACATGCCAGCAAGGTGATGCTCAAAATCCTACAAGCTAGGCTTCAGCAGTATGCGAATCAAGAACTACCAGAAGTACAAGCTAGGTTTCGAAGAGGCAGAGGAACTAGAGATCAAATCGCCAACATTCGCTGGATCATGGAGAAAGCAAGAGAATTCCAGAAAAACATCTATTTCTGCTTCATTGACTACGCTAAAGCCTTTGATTGTGTGGATCACAACAAACTGTGGCAAATTCTGAAAGAGATGGGAGTACCAGACCACCTTACCTGTCTCCTGAGAAACCTGTATGAAGGTCAAGAAGCAACAGTAAGAACCAGACACGGAACAACCGATTGGTTCAAAATTGGGAAAGGAGTATGACAAGGCTGCATATTGTCACCCTGCTTATTTAACTTATATGCAGAGTACATCATGAGAAACGCCCGGTTGGATGAATCACAGGTCGGAATTAAGACTGCCAGGAGAATTATCAACAACCTCAGATACACAGATGATACCACCCTAATGGCAGAAAGCGAAGAGGATCTAAAGAGCCTCTTGTTGAGGGTGAAAGAGGAGAGTGCAAAAGCTGGTTTGAAACTCAACATTAAAAAAACAAAGATCATGGCATCTGGCCCCATCACTTCCTGGCATATAGAAGGGGAAGAAATGGAAGCAGTGACACATTTTATTTTCTTGGGCACCAAGATCACCGCAGACAGTGACTGTAGCCATGAAATTAAAAGACGCTTGCTCCTTGTTAGGAAAGCTATGGCAAACCTAGACAGCACAGTGAGAAGCAGAGACATCACCTTGACGACAAAGGTCCGTATAATCAAAGCTATGGTTTTCCCAGTAGCAACGTATGGCTGTGAGAGCTGGACTATAAGGAAGGCTGAGCGCCGAAGAATTGATGCTTTTGAACTGTGGTGTTGGAGAAGACCCTTACGAGTCCTCTGGACTGCAAGGAGGTCAAATCAGTCCATCCTAAAGGAAATCAACCCTGACTGCTGATTAGAAGGACAGATACTGAAGCTGAAGCTCAAATATTTTGGCCACCTAATGCGAAGAGAAAAGTGACTGGAAAAGACCCTGATGCTGGGAAAGATTGAAGGCAAAAGGAGAAGGGGACGGCAGAGGATGAGATGGCTAGATAGCATCACCAATGCAATGAATATGAACTTGAGCACACTCCGGGAGAGAGCGCAGGACACGAAGGCCTGGCGTGCTATGGTCCATGGGGTCACGAAGAGTCGGACACGACTGAACGACTGAACAACAATACCCCTGGAGGCCAGGCAGGAACCAACACTGTGTTGCTTCCAGTGCCTCCTGAAAACAGCTGTATTTCAGGAAGCATTACTTAACTGACCAACCACAATTTTTTATTGGCATTGTTTTTTGAAAGATTAATTTTAATTCTTTTAAATAGTGGGTGTAGGACTGCAGCCTAAATCATGTAGGGAAAATTCCTATGCAGAAACAGAAACAGTCTGGGAGTTGTGGGACTTTTTTTCTGTCTGAACATGCATAGTGTCACATTCCTACATCCTCTCCCTTCGCAGTCAACATACTCCAGGAAACAAGGCTTCAGGCTAATACTACTTTATTAGTTAATGACTAGCTTTTTTTACAAATGCAGATTCTAGGAAACTCTCAGACTGCATAGAACCAGCTAATACACACATCTATGAATATGAATATCAATAGAGGAGACAAAGTGGAAGGTAGGGAAGTTGCCAGCAGTCTGGGCATAACCTTCACAGCAAGACTTGCTTCACAGGGATTCCCCTCCCTTAGAGTGGCTCCCTCCTGCGTTGGCTTCCAACGCAGACAACCTGGCAGAGTGTCTGAGCCCTGCCCATAACTCTTTCCACTTCACTCTGCAATGGACCCTACCATCCCGCAAGTAACACCCCTCACCCTCCTCCTCTGAAACTTGAGTTCTCATGGTTGAGGAATGGGGGAGCAGTTCAGCCTGGGCCATCTGTGTGTCAAGGTCTTGGGAAGAAAGTCTCGCCATATCTGGGCTCACTAGGGCGGGTGCCTTCCTCTGTACTGGCTGTTCCCATTCTAATTCCAAATCTGAGCTGCCAGACATCTCCACACACTCAAATTCATTCCTGACACATAGGACTGTGCCCTTAAAATGTATTAAGCTGCCTATGTTTATGTTCTGGCTGCTGTGCAATGACACCCCCCCCATTTAGATGCTGTCATATTGGCATACAAAGTTGCCTTAAGCATAGTCAGACCATTGGTACATCTAACCCAGTATTGTCTACACCAGCCTTTCCCAACCTGGTGCCCTCCTGATGTTTTGGACTACAATTCCCAGAATTCCTAACCATTAGTCATGCTGACTAGAACTTATGGGAGTTGAAGTCCAAAACATCTGTAGGATGCCAGGTTGGGCATGGCTGGTGTAATCTAACTGGTTGTGACTTTCAAGGACAGCCTTCTCCAACCTGGCACTCTCCAGACATTTTGGACTACAACTCTCATCATCCCTGATTATTAGCCATGATGGCTGGGGCTGAGGGGAACTGTAGTCCAAAACCTCCAGAAACCACCAGGTTGGGGAAGTCAATGTTGGATAATAGGGACAACTCCGCATGCTTCCAGACACTAGAGGGTGATAGAGAATGTGCTGCATTGACAGCCACTTGTCTTGTTCATGCCCCTTGTTGTGTCTGTAACATTATTATTATTATTATTAATAATAATATACTGCCCCATAGCCAAAGCTCTCTGGGCAGTTTACAAACATTAAAACATTAAAACACAATATACAAAGTTTAAAAACCATTTACATAAAACATACAAACAACATATAACTAAAAACAACTTTGAACTAAAAACAATTTGTTGAAAAAAAATCAGCAATAAAACATAGCTTAAAATAACACTGCTTAAAAATAATATACAAAAGTCAGCAAAAGGAACAAATGTTCTAAAAAGGGAAGGCCTGCTGGAATAACAATGTCCTTAATGCTTGCTTAAAAACCTTCAACGAGGTCAGCAGGCGCATTTCAACCAGCAGGTCATTCCACAACTGAGGGGTGGCAAAGGAAAGGGTCCTCTCGCGTGTAGCTTCCAGTCTCACATTAGACAGCCACAGCAGAGTGCCCTCAGAGGACCTTAGGTGGCAGATTGGGACGTAGGGGAGGAGGCGCTCCCTGAGGTACCTTGGACCTAGACCATGTCAGGCTTTAAAGGTAATTCCTTTTAATTCCTTTTTCCTGCTCCATCCCCTTCCTCTTTCTTCTTCCTCCTCCTCCTTTTGCCTCTGCAACAAGCACCATGTGGTCTCTCCCTGGAAGAAGCAAGTGAACATATCTCATGCCTTCACTTCACTCACACACCCAGGTTTAGGGGGTGCCTGTAGTTAAACTGTGATAGATAGCCTTCGCTGATGATGTGTATAAGTAAGCACTAAGAAAGTAAGTTGATTTGTGTTTCTATTAAACTGGCTCTAGCCTGAGTTTATTGCTTCCAATACTAAATGTTGTGTTGCCACGCTTTCTCTATATAAGGCAACTCTGCTATAAGTCACACTAGACTTTCTAACAGTCTGTTCCAAGGTCACAGGCAGAGAGCTTTCCCATTACCTGAGACCTGATCTTCTTGGCTGAAGATGCTGGGGACTGAAATTGTCACCTGCATGAAAAGTATATGCCTGGCCACTAAGCTATGGCTCTTTCCCCAGCTCTTGCCATATTGCTAACCTGATCCCAGCCCATGAGGATTTATTTTCCTGAACATCTGAACTGACTTCCAGTTTGTCATTGAAGGGCATTTTGAATGGAGTCAGTATACCTTTGGTTAAGGGCAGACACTCTTTCCCGCCCACCCACCCGTCATCAGGATTGACAGTACCTTCGCCTGGTGAGAGTGCTTGACTATATTTAGAGCCATGGCTACACTTTCTTTCCTAGACACTGTGTGCAATCACTGACAGATGAGAAGACCAAAGGCTCGCTGTGCTTCTGAACCAAAATCAATGGGGATTAGGTCATTGACCTTTAAGTAAGAACGGCGAGATCCATAAGCTACCGGCAGGCTACCAATCGAGACAGTTTAGCTGGATTTAAATCAATGAGAATAGACCATTTTAGGGACAAATACGCTGGCATAACTGGTTGAAGGGTATCTGAAATGATACTAATGGGTACTCTTGACGCTGCTTAATAGGAGTTCATATGGTTCAGAAAGGAGCTGGAATGTGGTGAAAGATGGTCAAACAGGGAAGGGAGAAATATCGGGCAATTAAAAAGCAAACGAACACAGGCCTTGTCAAACTGTCTTGATGGCAGGCTATTTGATAACTGTTAGCATATATGAGATTATGGCATGATATTCTAAGGGCCTTGACAGACCATTTATCCTTGCAAGCAGACAAAATGGCCTGAAGTGAGCAAACAACAAGGGGGCTTTGTCACTCGGCTGTGTTTGCCGAGATAAAATGCCTGGATGTACAAGTCCCATTGATCTATTCCTTTGTATTTATGGACTAATGTTTGTGGTGGACAGAAGCAGACCCACTGATATTATAGATGGATGGGGATGCATTATGCACAAAAACCTTTTGCTGCCTTTTTAAGTGTTTTTAAAATGTTTTATGGAGGCTTAACCTTTTATTCTAATATCTGTGCTGTGCGCTGTCTAGAGACAGCAGCGACTGGAGGCCCCACACGTCTCCCTTCCTGAAGAGAGACAAGCAATTATAGCAAGCAAAAGGAGTGAGGTCTAATGCATTGTAAAGGGGGTGGGAGAGAGAAAAATCCACATTACCCTGTACTTCTAAAAACCCTACAAAAAGGTTAATGTAATAAGGGAAGTGCAACTTTAGAGACAGCAGCAAAGCCACCAAAGTTCATAATTACCTCATTGGAATATGGATTTCCCCTGCTAGTAATTCTTGGCTGCATTACAAATCAAATAGCATCCCCCCACCCCACACACACACGCAGACTGGGTTCACACAACATGTGTGGTTGAGTGTAGGTTATTGTTGAACTGTTGATTGTTTGTTGAACCGTGGGTTCACATGTTGTCTAAACCTGGGACATTTTCTGCAGGGTGGCTTGTTAACCATGCAGTATGGCTTATTTTTCTCAAATAAGCCATCTTGAGAACCCACGGTTTTTTGTTGGGTTGTTTAGGGTGGTTAACAAGCCACACTACATGGTTAAGAAGCCACCCAGTGGAAAATTTACTTACTTACTTACTTACAGTATCAGTACACTGCTCCACATCCAAAGATTTCGGAGCAGTGAACAGCAGATAGAAGAAAAGAAGAAAAACCATGTTAAAGTAATTACTATTTTTTAAAAGAAACAGAGCTCTGATAAACCAAATTCAGATAAAAAGCACGGCCTGTAACTCAAGGAAGGTTTCCTGAAAGAAAGATGTTTTCAGGAGGTGCCAGAAGCAACACAACGTCGGTGCCTGCCTGACCTCCAAAGGCAGGGAATTCCATAGGAAGGGGGCCACCACACTGAAGGCTCTTCTCCTGGTGGACTCCAGTCAGGCCACAGGTCCATGTGGAACCACCAAGGGCATGCCCTCTGATGACCTCAGTGACTGGGCAGATTGGTAAGGGAGAAGTCGCTCTGTCAGGTATCCTGGTCCCAAGTTGTTTAGGGCTTTGTACACTAGTACTAGAACTTTAAACCTGGCGCAGTAGCAAATAGGCAGCTAGCGCAGTTCCCTCAGCAAAGGAGCTACACACTGAAAAGGGGCAGCTCCCAACAACAGCCAAACTGCTGCATTCTGCACTAGTTCCAGCTTCCAGAGCAGCCTTAAGGGCAGCCCCATAGAGAGCACATTGCAGTAATCCAGTCTTGAGGTTACTAATGCCTGTATCACCATGGTCAAGCTATCCCTATCCAGGAGAGGCCATAGCTAGCAAGCCAGCCAAAGCTGGTAAAAGGCTGATAAAATGTCCTGGGTTCGACAATATGTTAACCCATGGTTCAGCAAACAACCCATGGTTCAACAACAACCCACACTCAACCACTGAGTGTGGGTTAGCGTGTTGTGTGAACAGCCCCAAAGTTATTCTCTGGCTGTGAGATTCTGCCTTTGTGCCATTAGTGTTCAGCAGACCAGGGGCTCAAAGTCACTGCTTTATACTTCAGGTAGTTTCACAGCAGTCAAATATCCTCAAATACGTGGAGGGCCATCGCACTGAAGATAGAGTGATTTCTTCTATGTTGCTCTGGTGGGCAAGACTAGAACCAATGGCTAGAAATTGCAAGGATGCAGATTTCAGCTCAACATTTGGGGAAACGTCCTACAGGGAAGAGCTGCCAAGTAACAGGACGGGCTGCCTTGGGAATCTCCTTTGCTGGAGTTATTTAAGTCGCAACTTCAAAATTTCACTGCTCCCAAAACAAACATATCTGGAGACAAGAGAGGGTTATAGATGTGGGTGTGGGTGCAACAGCAACCACATAAAACAATTGCCAAACCACCACCACCACCAAACCGTGCAAAGAATTGACTTCTCTGTTTGGGGTCCCCAGGTTAATCCTTGGCATCTCTAGTGAAATGGTCAGGTGGCAGGTGTCTCTCCGCCGGAGTCCCTGGAGAGTCACTGCCAGTCATAGTAAACAAAGTGTGCCAGGCATGAGCTCCAGGGCCACCGACAAAATGTCCAACTAGCCACTGAAGGAAGAGTGCATGCAAGGTCAAGGCCTGACTGAGAACCAGGGAGGGGTGGCGCCTCCTTCCCACTGAGCTATGGGAGGGGCCATACCTCAGTGGTAAGAGCACATGCTTGGTATGCAGGAGGTCCCAGGTTCGATCCCTAGCATCTCCAGGTAGGGCTGGAAAAATTCCTGCCTGAAACCCTGGATTGCTGCTGCCAGTCAGTGTTGACAATACTGAGCTAGATGAACAATGGTCTGGCTCAGTATAAGGCAGCTTCCTATGTTTCTCCAACTCCATTATAAGCCCTCAGCTGCAACAACAGCTTCCTTAGAGCTCCACGCTCCAGTGCAAAGTCTTCCTGAACTGGGGAAGTGGATAGTCACATCCATACTTCATCCTCACTTGGCGTGAACAGTCGCAGTTAACACTGCTTTCTGCACTACCAACAGGGCTGGAGAAACTGGACTACTCTGTTGGCCTTCTGGTGGTCACGTGTTTTCTTTTACAGAGGACAGTGCTCAAGTTGAAGGGCTGCCAGGGGGACTGTCCTCCATTTTGACCAATGGCCAAGCTATCCCTATCCAGACCTCCATTCCAAAGGTCCTCTGTTGGAAAGGCTGTCCTGTCCGACTCTGGTTTAAGGTCGAGCTGTGCACAAATGGCTTCTCAATCGAACCCTCTAATCGCAGCGAGGTGGCCGAGGGGGCTGTGTGTGTTTTCTCTCTCTGTTACACATCTTTCCATTGCTCTGCAGCCTCCCAGGCCACCTGCATTTTCTGAACAGAAAAAGCCCCATGGGAGCTCATGCCTCATGATGTCTTCCTCATGATGGCTTTACCAGAAGTGCGGGAAGCCCAAGAGGCTACAGGCTGCCACAGAAATTACTGTACAATGACAGACAGGACACCCATGCACATTCCTCAGCCACCTCATGAGTAAGGTAAGCCCAAGAACCCCAAACCCAACCCATGAGAATTTCTCCGAAATGTCTCCTCCTTTGAATGTCTTTTCAAGAGCAATTCCTTTTCGAACAAATCGAATGAGGATGGTCAAAAAACATGTGGGAGAAATTTTTGTCACAGCACTAATTTAAAGATAAAGAACCGTAAGAATTGCTGTTACCCTTCCCCAGTTAGCATCTGAACAGCAGACTGAACAAGCAGTTCAGTTCAGTTCAGAACAGAGGACACCTGGTTGCAGTCTTCCACACTAGGGTGAGATGGACCGTTTATTTATTTATTTATTTATTTATTTATTTATTTATTATCTTTATAAATGAAATATACAATACCAAACATACCTGTATTTATATTTAAATAAAAATAATTATTTTTTAAACATGCGTCTTTACGTATAAATTAGCATATACATATTTTTATGCAAATCACTATCCTCTTTTGGGGTGATTCATTTCCTCTACTTGCATGATTCATGAGTGACCACCCTATTCAATCTCCTCACTGGCCCTCTACGCCCATCAGTATTCACTGTTTCTTAAAGGAGAAGAGATGCATGCTTCATTTATTTATTTATTTATTTGTTGCATTTATAGCCTGCCTTTTTTCCTCTTTCAAGGAACCCAAGGCAGCATACATTGTCCTCCTCTTCTCCATTTTATCCTCAGAACAACAACTTTGTGAGGTAGATTGGGCTGAGAGTCTGTGACTGGCCCGAAGTCACCCAGTGAGCTTCCATGGCCAAGTGTGGACTGGAACCCAGATCTCCCAGCTCCCTGTCCAACACTCTCACCACTACACCACACTGTAGCCTGAGTTAGGGGGCATTTTGTCAGAATATGTCCGACGAATTCATAAGAAGGTTTTTAGGAAAAAAAGGATTTTTTTTTAGCAAATTCCTTAAAAGCCTGAGGTCCCCATTCTGATAGGCCACACTGGACAATGCATTCCACCATGCTGAGCCCTGATCCTAGGCAACCTTCCTTCTCACATTGAAGCAACACTGAGCAGAGCCAAAACAACAGATCTTAATAGTACTGGCCCCTCAGTTGATGGATAACCTCCATGGAGAGGCCCACCTGGTGCCAACTTCAGTATATTTTCAGTACCTCTGTGTTTTCCAGTGCCTTTTCAATTATGTTCTAGATTTATACCACTTAAGCGCTGTGGATTTCATTCCGCTGCCCACAGTTTAAAACCAATTAGCTGTTGCAAAGTTTATTTTCCTCTGGGTTCTGGTGGCAGTTGTTGTTTTAAGTTACATGCCATTTTATAACAGCATTTGATGTTTGTGGTTTTATTTTAATTTTGTTTGTTTTAATCCCTGCAAGCCGCCCGGAGAATGCCGGTAATAGGCTCCCCTAGATATAATCAGACATTAATTTTAACAGCCTTGATTTTCCCTTCCAATCAATGCACTTTATACATCTTAACACCAAACCGACCCACCCGCTCACCCCAAAATTAAAACAAAATGCAAACCATGTGTTTTGTTGCTCCATTCAAATGGAGAGGTGTGCATTCTTTCAGGAATTTAGAAAATGGACCATAGCATAGTGGTAGGAGGTGAATGGAAAGGCACCTCTCTGTTCGGGACCCTGGAGGGAAGTTTCCAGTCAATGCACAGCACCCTTCCTCAACATGGTTCCTTCCAGATGTTTTGGACTATCACTCCCAGCATTCCTGACCATTGACCATGCTGACTGAAGCTGATGGGAGTTGAAGACCAAAACATGTGGAGGTCACCATGCTGGGGACCGCTGGTGTAGAAGGACATCAGGCAGTTTCCTACATGCAGGATTTAGTCACACCATGTTGTTTCAAATCCGCCCTATCAACTGAGATTAGAAGGTAAAATTTCCAGGCAGTGCCATTGCCACCAAATAGGCTGTATGTGTCCCTGACTCACTGCCTTTTAAGTGGAATGGGTGATTCAGGTGGGGCATCAGGAATTCATCCACAGGCCACATTTGACCAATGGTCAGCCAGCTGCCAGCCACTGCACTGAGATTATATTGGACTCCATTTCCAATTTAACGGAGATCAAGTTAATATTCTATTCCAAACACGGCTGGCACCACGGGTTGGCATCACTTAGCACCTCTTGATGCCCTCTCCTTACCATGGAGCCCATTGCTAAGCATCAGAGCCCCCTTGCATTACCCTCTGGGTGGAGGTGGGGATTGGGGCCAGACAGGGGACAGGAGAGTGAGTGAGCAAGAGTGATGAGGTTAGGACCCTACTGGGAGCATCCTGCCCTGGAATCCACACTGATTTCACAGAAAAAGGTCTGTTTCTCCTCGCTCGTATATTTCAGACCTCAGCAGACTCAAAAGCACAGGGCTGCACAGGAGGAGGAAATGACATGAGCTTTCACCTGATCTGCCGAAGCACATGAATAGAAAGCCTCCCCTCTTGCGTGCTTTCTCATACGATTCCACAACCTGGGGAGGGGGGCTAAAGAAGAAGTTCAGAGATTTAAAATTTCCACTTTCGAGCATTGACATCTGCACATGCAAAGCTAAAAGGCAAAAAAAGGAGTCCTATTTGGGGAAAGGCAAAATACGCCAAATGAGCTTGACTTAATGACGTGTCAGGGGAGGAGAGGAAAAAGGAAGTTGAGCACTCTAAAATTAGAAAGCACTCTTGCTCCCAAAGGAGCTCGGTCTCGCCCACACATTTCACCACAAGTAGGTGCTGGGCTATAAATAACTTTGGTAAGAAATATTTAACTTGAGATGAGACACAGAAAACCCAAGCAGGATATGGTCATAGAAAGAAAAGCAGTGTTGGGGGGGCGGGGGACACACACATGAACTTTAGAAAATGTGATATCTTAAATGAACACTGGAGCTCTTAACGCTTAAGAAAACACTTAACTCTTGACACTTGAACAAATCTGACATTCAAATATAAATATATAAAGAGCTATAGATTGATATAGATACAGATAATTTTATTTTTAAAGATACAAGTTCCTCAGAAAAGTGAGAGAGTGAGTCCCTGATAATGTATGCTTTCCCTGGAAGTGAGTCCCTGATAACCTACCTCTTCCTTGGAACACCCTTGTGCTAGGACTGCCAACTGACCTTGCCTTTAGTACTGGTCCTAACTGATTCATAGAATCATAGAATCATAGGGTTGGAAGGGGCCTACAAGACCTCCTTCATGGATCACTGCCTTGTTGTGGTGAAGGGACTTGCGTAACTTAGTGAAGCCATAAGCTATGCCATGCAGGGCCACCCAAGACGGACAGGTCATGGCGGAGAGTTCTGACAAAATGTGGTCCGCTGGAGAAGGAAATGGCAACCCACTCCAGTATTCTGGCCAAGAAAACCCCATGGAATGTATCACAAGGCTAAAAGATATGATGGTGGAAGATGAGCCCCTCAGGTTGGAAGGTGTCCAATATACTACTGGGGAAGAGCAGAGGGAATTTCCAAGTAGTGCCAGAAAGAGTGAAGCGGCTGGGCCAAAGCCGAAAGGACACTCAGCTGTGGATGTGTCTGGTGGTGAAAAGAAAATCCGATGCTGTAAGAACAATATTGTTTAGGAACCTGGAATGTCAGATCAATGAATCAAGGTAAGCTGGAGCTGGTCAAACATGAGATGGCAAGATTGAACATCAACATCTTGGGAATCAGTGAACTAAAATGGACAAGCATGGGCGAATTTAATTCAGGTGGCCATTATATCTACTACTGTGGGCAAGAATCCCTTAGAAGAAATGGAGTAGCACTCATAGTCAACAAAAGGGTGGGAAAAGCAGTACTGGGGTACAATCTCAAAAATGACACAATGGTCTCAGTACGAATCCAAGGCAAACCATTCAACATCACAGTAATTCAAGTCTATGCCCCAACCACCGATGCCGAAGAAGCTGAGGTTGATTGGTTCTATGAAGACCTACAACACCTTCTAGAACTAACACCAAAAAAAGATGTCCTCTTCATCACAGGGGATTGGAATGCTAAAGTAGGAAGTCAAGAAATCACTGGGATAACAGGCAAGCATGGTACAAAATGAAGCAGGACAAAGGCTAATAAAGTTTTGCCAAGAGAACATGCTGATCATAGCAAACACTCTTTTCCAACAGCACAAGAGGCGACTCTACACATGGACATCACCAGATGGTTGATATTGAAATCAGATTGATTATGTCCTTTGCAGCCAAAGATGGAGAAGCTCCATACAGTCAGTCAAAACAAGACCTGGAGCTGACTGTGGCTCAGATCATGAGCTTCTTATCGCAAAATTTCGGGTTAAATTGAAAAACGTAGGGAAAACCACTAAACCATTCAAGTATGACCTAAATCATATCCCTTATGAATATACAGTGGAGGTGAGGAATAGATTTAAGGCATTAGACGTGATAGACAGAGTGCCTGAGGAACTATGGACGGAGATCCATAACATTGTTCAGGAGGCAGCAACTAAATCCATCCCAAAGAAAAAGAAATGCAAGAAAGCAAAGTGGCTGTCCGATGAGGCTTTACAAGTAGCTGAGGAAAGAAGGGAAGCAAAAAGCAAGGGAGAAAGGGGAAGATATATCCAACTGAATGCAGAGTTCCAGAGAATTCAGAGAGACAAGAAGGCCTTCTTAAATAAATAATGCAAAGAAATGGAGGAAAAGAATAGAATGGGAAAGACTAGAGATCTTTTCAAGAAAATCAGAGATATCAAGGGAACGTTTTCTGCAAAGACAGGCGTGATAAAGGACAAAGAAGGCAGGGACCTAACAGAAGCAGATGAGGTGGCAAGAATACACAGAAGAACTATACAGGAAAGATCTGAATGTCCCTGATAGCCATGAGAGTGCAGTCACTGAACTTGAGCCAGACATCCAAGAAAGTGAAGTCAAGTGGGCCTTAGGAAGGCTAACAACAAAGCTAGCGGAGATGACAGTCTTCCAGATGAGCTATTTAAAATCCTAAAAGATGATGCTGTTAAAGTGCTGCACTCAATATGCCAACACATTTGGAACACTCAACAGTGGCCACAAGACTGGAAAAGATCAGTTTACATTCCAATTCCAAAGAAGGGCAATGCCAAAGAGTGTTCAAACTACCGTACAATTGCACTCATTTCACATGCCAGCAAGGTTATGCTCAAAATCCTACAAGCTAGGCTTCAGCAGTATGTGAACCGAGAACTACCGGAAGTACAAGCTAGGTTTCAAAGAGGCAGAGGAACTAGAGATCAAATCGCCAACGTTCGCTGGATCATGGAGACAGCAAGAGAATTCCAGAAAAACGTCTATTTCTGCTTCATTGACTATGCTAAAGCCTTTGATTGTGTGGATCACAACAAACTCTGGCAAATTCTGAAAGAGATGGGAGTACCAGACCACCTTACCTGTCTCCTGAGAAACCTGTACGAGGGTCAAGAAGCAACAGTAAGAACCAGACATGGAACAACCGATTGGTTCAAAATTGGGAAAGGAGTACGACAAGGCTGTATACTGTCGCCCTGCTTATTTAATTTATATGCAGAGTACATCATGAGAAACGCCAGGTTGGATGAATCACAGGTTGGAATTAACATTACCGGGAGAATTATCAACAACCTCAGATATGCAGACGATACCACCCTAATGGCAGAAAGCAAAGAGGATCTAAAGAGCCTCTTGTTGAGGGTGAAAGAGGAGAGTGCAAAAGCTGGTTTGAAACTCAACATTAAAAAAACTAAAATCATGGCATCTGGCCCCATCACTTCCTGGCATATAGAAGGGGAAGAAATGGAAGCAGTGACAGATTTTATTTTCTTGGGCTCCAAGATCACTGCAGACGGTGACTGTAGCCATGAAATTAAAAGACACTTGCTCCTTGGGAGGAAAGCTATGGCAAACCTAGACAGCATAGTGAGAAGCAGAGACATCACCTTGCCAACAAAGATTCATATAATCAAAGCTATGGTTTTCCCAGTAGCAACGTGTGGCTGTGAGAGCTGGACTATAAGGAAGGCTGAGCGCCGAAGAATCGATGCTTTCGAACTGTGGTGCTGGAGAAGACTCTTACGAGTCCCCTGGACTGCAAGGAGGTCAAATCAGTCAATCCTAAAGGAAATCAACCCTGAGTGCTCATTGGAAGGACAGATACTGAAACTGAAGCTCAAATATTTTGGCCACCTAATGCGAAAAGAAAAGTGACTGGAAAAGACCCTGATGCTGGGAAAGATTGAATGCAAAAGGAGAAGGGGATGGCAGAGGATGAGATGGCTAGAAAGCATCACCAATGCAATGAATATGGACTTGAGCACACTCTAGGAGAGAGCGCAGGACAGGAAGGCCTGGCGTGCTATGGTCCATGGGGTCACAAAGAGTCAGACACGACTGAACGGCTGAACAACAACAACAAGACCATTGAGTCCAACCCCTTGCTTAGTGCAGGAAGCCTGATTTCCAGGCAGTTCCCCATCCAAGTACGAACCAGGGCTGACCCTGCTTAGCTTCCAAGATCAGATGAGATCAGACAAGATCAGGCACATCCAGCCCTTTGCTCGATTCCATTCAACTTTGTTAGAAACTGGTGTGGTGTGGCCAGACTACCAATTTCTCAAATCTAGGGCAACTTAAGATGTGCACTTAGCCTGCTGCAAATCTCTGGATTTTTGCAGGTAAAACTCCTGCTTGAAGCCCTGGAGAGCTGCTGCCAGTCAGTGTCAACAATACTGGGTTAGATGGTCTGCCTTAGACAGAGTCAGAACCATGGTCTGACTTGGTATAAAGCAGCTTCCTGTGTTTCTATGTGCCTGGGAGGCAACTAAGCTGAAGGATCTGGGAATTGTGCAATTTCACTATTCCATGAGGACAAGCAATATTAATTGAAGTGAGAGAAATTTGTTTGGTTTTCATTTTTAATGCAAAGGTACCTAATTCACACTTCTCAAACGAGTACATGGACTGAACCAGAGTTATCCTTCGGTATTCGCACTTCTCTGAATTTTGCAGTGCAGTTCTCCAATTAGACATTGTGTACAAAGATGTGTATACTGGAGGAAAGTACACACAAAAAGGCATATATTAGGGGAAATTATGTGTGAAAATACACTATATTAGGGGAAAATGCTTGCCAAAAGGCATATATTAGGCAAAATGGCATACAAAATGTATATATTGGTAGAAATGCACACAAAAATGTATATGAATTTTCATGCAGACTATTATTATTTTATTAATAATAATAAAAAAATATTATTAATTATTACTTTCACAGGCTATCTATAAATTACCGAAGTGTGGGAAAACCAAAAAAGCCATTCAATTAAATCATCTCAAAATATAGTTGAACATGATTAAATTAGTTCTACAAAATTCAATAAATGGTAACCAATTCTCCCTAAAATTATCCAATTTCTGCCTTTTTTTTTTGTCCGTTCGTATGAAGTTAGTTTAGACATTGCCCCCCAAACACCATAAATTTTCTATCCATTGTTTTTAATGAGTTTTCATGCAGACATCTTTAAAGAAAAAAATCAGAAACCGACGTGGAAATAGGATAAAGCAAACAAAAAGAAATTGAAACTCGCATAACTGTCTATTCTTTACCACAAATCACCATTTTTACTGTAGATGTTTAAAAAAAAAATCCAGGCATTTTCCCCCCTTGTTTTTCCTGCCCTAAAAAGCACTAAGCACAGCATATCTGAGTGTAAATAAGGTTAGCATTTAAAGCATGCCCAGTAAAGTTGCTGTGTGATGTCACTGCACAGATCTGTGTGTGTGGGGAGGGGGGATGCATGTCTTGAAAAGCAGCCTTCATCAACTGTCAAAATTACCCTTCCACAAACAACCCAACTTGGGCTAGAAATGTAGATTTATTTATCTTAGCAATTAGGCAAGCATTGCACTGCTCATTCCAGTACTCTGTCCAAGGTTGCTTACGATAAACATTCAGCTACAAAATACACAAAAAGCTGGATCCAGACTAGGGCATACTTTGAGTAAAAAGATTGAAATCAGTGGGCTGTATCCAAGTGTGTCTTTCTGCCAGCAGAACAGACACTGCTGGTGGATTAAATTTCCCATCCTCCCCATGTGTGCCCCAAATCTTCTTCAGAGGAGGGGGGGGGTATCCAGGGGGAGAAGGGGAAGATAAACTCCTGTGGCATGAGCAGAAGTCTGCTCACATAACGTTGGAGTGAACCCAATTGGACCTAGGTTAGCCATTTTTAAAAAACCAACAAATACATCAGCAAAACCCAATAATAACATTTTTAAAGTTTTATTGACTGCTTTTAGAATTTGTCTTTAAAACTTGCTTTAAAAAAGACCTTTCATGCATTTATTAATTAGATTTCTTATCCCACCCTTCCTCCGAAGACCAATGGGCCTTGTATGTGGTGCTTCCTCTGTCCATTTCATCATCACAACCATCCTGTAAGGTAGATTAGATTGAGAGACCAGGACTGACCTGTGTTCAGCCAGTCAGCTTCATGGCTGAGTGAGGACCTGAAGCTGAGTTACCCAGTTCTAGTCTGATGCCCCAACTGCTACATTACTCTAGCTTTGCTACCCAAAAGACAGGGAATAGGCAGATCAGCTTGAAAAGTCTTTTGCAATTTAAGGGCCATCACCCAAAAGGTCCCAATACAGCCTGACCTCCAGTTCTGCTGGACTACAAGTCCCATCATCCTTGGCCAGCATGATCACTGGCTGGGCTGGTTGTGGATGGTGGGAGTTGTTGGACAACACATCTGGAGGGCACCAGATTGAAGAAGTCTGCCCTAATATACCCCACCCCTGTCTCCTTCAAAACCATAGTACGTACTACTTTTATCAGGGGCAGAAAAAAATCTAGCCAGGGCGTGTGAGGACAAAAAAACACAGGGGGTTGTACGAGTGCAAGCTCTCCTGGGTAGATAAAGGATTCCAACAATCACTGTTGCTGTGTGAAAACAACCAAAGTACAGGCAAACCCACCAATACTTTAACACCAGTGGAGTTGTGGATTTACAGATGTTACCAAACTTTACACAATCCAGCCTCTCCCCCTCTTCAGCTGGCCCATGTTTTTATGGCCCGGATTCAAAAGACTTCCTGGTGTATGTCAGAAGTAGCTTTTGATTCAGCTTTGGGGGCTGCTCCCACCCATCCCCAGGGGAAAATACCACAGGGAAATCCCCACTCATGCATGATGCCATCCCTTCTACAGTCTTAAAAGGGACTTGGAGTCTGAATATTTTTGGTGATCACCGACGAATAAGGAAATCGAGCCTCACTTGTTACTTGTGGAGCTTGAGTTTTTTTCCTCTGAAGACTCTTGATTAGCAATGTTTGCTACCACCATCACCGCTGCTGCTGCTGCTTGGGAAGCTTAAGCTGACAGGAGTGTAAAATGTGTCCTTCGTAGGCCAGTGGGAAAGAGATCCCACAAAGATATTCTTGTTTCAGCATCACGCATTTTCTCATTCCTCTCCTAATTATAACATTGGCCATGAATGAGACAGTCAGCTTTTAGCCCCCAGCCAATTATTTGGCGGTTACCAACGATATTTCTGGATGAGAACTTAGTTTCCACATGTAGCAAGGAGTCCCTTGTGCTTATCTACCAAATTGCATTGCTTATCAACTGTTTTGCAGAAATCTCAATATTCCAGCCTGCTTGGGGTGGTAATGGTGGTGGTGGTGGGGTGAATTAACAATCATTGTTAACTGTCACTTCTTTATATATTAAACCTAGGATGCTGGAGGAATCCATTGCAAATTCCTAAGAATCCGACCTGTGATGTCTGCAGCAGACCAGCTCCCCTGACCTCTGCACCTGCCGGGCTCCACGCAGGATAGTTTCCAGGTTTTAAAAAGACAAGCTCCACGAACAACAGCTGCCATTCATGGACTATGGGAAAATAACAGCCTTAAATTGCACATTTTACACCATTTGCAGCTGTGAAGCACTTACATCTACGTAATTTGCAGGTGGAAAAGAGCTTTTACGGCTGCAATTTATGTAGGTGTAAGTGCTTTACAGCCGCAAGGCCTGTAAAATGCGCAATTCAGGGCCGTAATTTTCCCAATGGCAGCTGCCGTTCATGGGACTTGCCTTTTTAAAACTGCAAAGGCACCCCGCAAAATCTGGCAGGCGCACGCAGGGCTCTGAGGAAATCTGGTTAGCCTCCCTGTGGTGGACTTCCCCTGGTCCAGACTTGGAGGTGGGGGGTGCTCATCCCTAATCAAACCTACCATGCCACCTCCCTCCCATTTATTTTATTTTTTTTAATGGCTTGGTACTCCGAGCAGATACAGCTGACTGGATCTACCTACTGCTTTTAATTACCCACAATGTCCTAGTGTCATTCTAAAATATATATTTATTGTTAAATCTCAAAATTATAGCAGTTTCCGCTCACCACTGCTCCTGCCCAATATATGTGAAAAAGTTCCTGGACTCTATGGACAGTGTCTAACTCTGCCCCTGTGCTAGCAGGACCCACCGCTAGGGCAACAGGAAGCGAGTGGTTGCCAAAGCAAGAGGAAAGAGCGGAAACACTTGTTTCCGGAATGAGGCAGGTCAGGGGAGCTTGCAGAAGGGAGCTCCACTGACAGGTTCCATTCTGGAAACAAGTGTTTCCACTTATTTCTGGGTTTGCTTTAAGAAGCGCTATTGTCAGGAGCGCCTTGGCGGCCTCTCCCAGTAGGTTCCAATAGCCAACTCAAGACACAGACGAAAGGATTTCTTTTCAAAGCTTTAATCCTTTTACAACTTAATGGCTCTTTCAGATGCTAATCACCAGTGACTAAAGCAAGGAACAGCAGAGTGGCCCAAGCTTCAAGTAGTCAGTTGATCCCCATTTGAAAGAGAGTCACTTGAAGACCCAGAACTTATGGGCTAGGGAGAGATCCTCCCTCTTTCCCTTGGGTCCATGGGAGGCGGCCGTTGCTTGCGTGCCAAACGGGCACTACGCCTCCTTTCTGCGCCCTCCATTGCTCGTCGCTCTTTGCATCTGCGTCGAGCATCTAAGAAGCCCCCCTCCCGCACTCCCTCACTGCCAGGGTCACTATCTATCTTAGGAATGCTGGCAGGAGGAATCTCTGCCAGGTGCTGAGCCTGTGAGGCATGAGCTGGCCCCTCTCCCACAGATTGCTGTTCCTCCTCAGAATCCGAACTGCTCTGAGGCTCTCTGGGCTCAGTTTCCACCCTGGCAGCTATTTCGTGTTGCAGTAATGGCAGGTCCTGTGGGCACAACAGTACTAGCAGAGGGGCAGCGACAGTACTGGATACTGCCCTTAACGTTTCCCAGTGCAGGGGAGGACAGCAGGGGTGGACTATTCCCTTCATATCTTGCTTGCGGGCTTCTGGTTGGCCGTAGTGTGAAAAAGGACGCTGGATTAGACAGACTTCCTACAGTGAATTCATCAGGTCTGTAGGTAAAAGTCACACAGGGTTGAACAGGGACATAAACTGTGGGCCAGTCATCACTGGAATGAACTCATCACTGGAGTTCAAATAAATATTACATGCAGCAAAGAAAAAGGAAGTTCAGGCAAAACAACATGTTTGCTTAATGTTCGGGGCAAGGGGGCAGGGGAACAGAGTATCCTAAAAATATATATTTATTGTTAAACCACAAAATTACAACACCTTCCTCTCATCACCAGCACCGCCACCCCTGCCCAATATATTTGAAAGCCATCCACGGGCTCTTAAAGTTCCAGTGGCACAGTTCCGAAAATAGAGCGATGGTCAACAAACAAGAAACCACACTGGGGTGGCGATGGAGAAGTCTGGCTAAGGCGGGAGGGCATTTCCAGCATCATGACTGAAGCTCCTTCACCATGCTGGAGAAGATTTCTATACAGGCTTCAACAAAATGGTTGCATAACCAGTGGCAGCCCTGGTTAATGGATTTCTCTAAGGGAAGAAAAATGAACTCATCCTACTGGGAATGTAACAGATCATTTATTTTTTATTTTATTATTTATTATTGCATTTATATCCCGCCTTTTTTCCTCTTGCAAGGAACCCAAGGTGGCTTACATTATCCTCCTCCTCTCCATTTTATCCTCACAACAACAACCCTGTGAGGTAGGTTGGGCTAAGAATGTGTGACTGGCCCAAGTGTGGATGCATGTCTGTTCAAACAGCTGAGAATCATGCTTCTGCCTTGCTTATCTGAGCAGCAGTGAACTCCATGCGTCAACAGCAAGGAAACTAATCTACTCACGAGGAGAAAGCGAACAATATGCTGGTGGCATATTTTTAATAATCATAACATGACTGAGGTTGCTGAGAGGCAAAAACAGGGCCATTAGAACATAAGAAGAGCCCTGCTGGATCAGACCAAGGGTCTGTCTAGTCCAGCATTCTGTTCACACAGTGGCCAACCAGCTGCCCATGGGAAACCCACCAGCAGGACATGAGTGTAACAGCATTCTCCCATCCATGTTCCCCAGCAACTGGTGTTCATAGGCATACTGCCTGTGATACTGAAGGTAGCATATAACCATCAGGACTACTAGCCACTGATAGCTTTCTCCTCCAGGAATTTGTATAAGAACATATAGAAGATCCAGAGAACATAAGAGCCTATTACCTGGAGGGATGGTGGGCTATCCCTTCTTGGAGGTCTTCCAGCAGAATCTGGGCAGCCATCTATTGAGCAGGCTCTAGATCTGGGTTTCCTGCATCAAGCCGAGGGGTGGAATAGATGGCTCCATTTCTATGATCCTGTGAATTATTATTTTTTTATTACACTTACAACCCACCTTTCTTCCATCATGGAACTCAAGGTGGCTACATGTGGTTCCCAGGTAGTCTCCCCTCCAAGCACTGACCAGACCCAGACCTGCTTATCTGCAGCAAGGTGGCTGTCTCATGTGCCTTCAGACCATGTCTCGGGACCCTACCTGTTCTGCAGGAGGTGCTAAGTACTCAGTCAACAGCCATCACCAAAATCCAACAGGATCATAATTGGTTCCGACTGTATTTTTATTATTTGCCAACGATCCTGATAGTCCAAAAGGCTTTCCCCTTAAGAGATGGCCTTATTTGTTTGCATTTATTTTATTATTTATTGAAGGTTTTTTTAATTATTATTCCACTCCTGAGCCTGGAGTGGCTTGCATGTAATCAGTAAAGCCAGACAGTTGCTGCTCACAGGCTTATAACTGAAAAAAGACGCGGCATGTAAGGGAAAAGGAATGGGGAGGGAAGAGGGGGGGAAATAAGTCTTTCAGCACGGTGGTGGAATGGCCCTGCTTCCCACTCTCCTCTCCCTCAGCGCAGCCTGCTGGAATGGCTGCTAGTGGTGACAGTTGAGGGAGGGGGAGCCTTCATGGGGGTGGTCTTCAGCAGGGCTGGTGGAATGGCGGGAGATTCAGGACAGGTAAAAGGAAGGACCTCTTCACACAGCGCAGAGTTAAACTATGGCATGGTGGAGGCGCGCGCACACTGCATTTTAGGAACACATGCCCTGTTTTCCCATGGTCTGAGCTCAGAGCAAACCTGTTTTTTCCACCTGCAAGGAAGAGGAGGATTTGCATGGTACTGGCAAATGGCCAGACCTTGTATCAGGCACAAAGCCATCTCCGCCCCCTTTCCACAGCAGGGCTGCGTGCATTCGCCAACTGACTCCATTTATCAATCACAAGGCAAGAAGTAAAGCACCAGGGGTGGGGAAGCTGTGGCTTCCAGATGTCATCCTACTCCAAACCCAACAGCTCCAGCTGACGTGGCCAACGGTGAGGGATGATGGGAGCTGTAGTCCAACAAACCTTGGAGGGCCATGGCTTCTCCACCCCTGCACTAGGTACAACAAATCAATCAGGAAAATATATGGCATACACAGAAGAATCAAAGAGCACTTATTAGTCTCAATTAAACAGTTAGACTAAATTGATTAAAAACCACATAAATCAAATAATCTATTAAAACCCCAATCAATAATTCAGCAGATACTGGGGGTGATTTGTTGCCATCCTGATTCATGCAGATTCTACGAACAGTGCAATATATTTTTTCAATGGGTTCATTATTCTTAATACTTTGATTTTTGAAATGCTGGTGTCACGTCAATCACGCTTTGCGATGTTGTGTTACATACAATGGTTAACACACCCTCTTGCTGCAACAAGCCATCCCAATCCGTTTCCTACTGTTTAAAGAGGATCACCTAATCCTCACCTGCCAGCCAAGGAAACACTTGAAGCCCTGTCTGCTACAACCTTCCCTAACCCTGGTGCTTCTCCAGTTGTTTTAAACTATAACCCCCATCATTCCTAACTATGCTGGCTGGAGCTGATGGGAACTGAAGTCCAAAATGTCTGGAGGGCACCAGGTTGTGGACAGCTGTACTACAAGTACCTATGTCAGTAATAAAATCCCCG